>NC_135322.1:28734442-29081353 GCF_048772815.1 Callospermophilus lateralis | reverse complement strand
CAGTACTCTGTAGAAAGCCACCCTGGGCCTAGATGTCAGTTTCCAAAGGCGACTCTCATGTGTGGCCTCCTGAAATCCCAACCCAATTCATGACAATACTTCTCTGAGTTCAGTACCAGAACTAATTTTCTAAGGGGAATCACACCAGAGCTCAAGCCCAGATGGACACAGTCATCTCTTCCAACTGCCACGCAAATGACCACAATTAAAACGAAAATGCTCCTACATAGCCCTCATATTCTTTCACATAGACACTCATCATAACCTATGGCTGGAGTTTTCCAAGAGGGTTGCAGCCAAAGACAGTGTTCAAAATAAGCTCTTTTGCCCCTCATTTGGCTAAAGTCAGGGTGGGCTGGACACCCTTACTGTGAACCAGGAGTGATCAAATAGGCCTGCTTTAATACTGCTCTGCTTTTCCAATTTGAGGCCTACTGACTGTCAGGTATAGATTCTTTATGTGATTTGGAGTCATGAGAAAACCCAAGCACATATGGGCTATCCTCTGCAGGGCTTTGAAGAGCTCATTTGAACCAAAGGATTCCTATTCTCACTTGATGGAGTTCAGGAACCTAACAGAGGAAGGCAAGAGACTTCATCCACAATGTCTGAACTTTTTGCCATTTTGATTTTGGATGCACACATGAGATCATTCTTTAGATCCATCAGGTGCTGAGAATCTAAGCCACGTCCTCTCACAAGGCCAAGAGGCTGATTCAGACAAGTCCCTTTCCAAAGCAATTAAGCAAAGAGCCACAGGTGATGAAAATTCATTTCCATTTGAAAACTGTTTTCTTCAGGCTTCACAAAGTGATGGCCTGAGGCAAAGACCTTCCTGACATTCAGGGCAACAGAACAATAGATAAGGAAAAGGCCCAAATCTTTGTTTCTTCACTGAGATTTTCCTGGTCACACTGATATCTGAGATTTCTGAGATGTTCCCTATTCCTTTCAGCTATCCAGTGCATGGCTATGTCACAGAGCTTGGAGGTGGTACATATCTTGCACACAAAACCATGAGCCTATTTTGAAGAGTGGCCAGAATTCCTGATGACAACAGGATCTTAGGATGTAAGTAGGTGTTGCCCATCCCTAAGGCAAGTGGCAGTCCATTCATAAATAGGGTAGGATGAATGCTGAGAATCTTTCTACTAGACAAGACACATCCATTGATGCATTCTCTTTTCTAATGTCTACAACCAAGGACACAGTGGGATACACAGATATAGAAACAATCACCTTGTCAAAAGACATACTAGAGTCAGTCCACCAAACAAACCGCCTTTCCTACCTATTCTCAGAACATGAGACAAAACCACAAACTCACTCCCATACCCACAAAGGCACCACCTTCCCCCTAGTAGGTCTGTGACTATCCGGAGTGTCCTCTGACTGGTGGGTCATACTATGTTTTTCCAAAATGGCCTGTCCTGTCTCAGGTATGATCTCCTTAGCCAACTCTGTGAAGTTGTCTGGAGCCAGCAGTGAGCCACCACCTGCTTTCTCAGGAAAGGCCCTTCTTCAGAGCTCTTCTGGCTTTTTGCCATCCTCACATCAGCAGGTACCAAAAAAAAACCTGACTCCATCATTGGTAAATTCAAACAAGTGAGTCAACTGAGACTGGTACTGGGACTTGCTCTGGGTGCCTGGCTTCCTGAATCTCAAGTTCAGAGAGTTCCATCACCAAGAAAGTGATGTAGGTCACTTCCTTCAGGAACTGAATGAGGTCACTGCCTTGGCAACAACTTGGTCTTAACAGTTGCTTCCAAGTGTCCCATGAGATGGAGCCTGCCCCAATTCCTATGACACTTTCACAAGTTAGAATGGTATATCAACCATAGACACCCGGGAACAGCTCTCCACACAGGCCTGGTTTTCTCCATCTTCTCTACATTAAGAACATAGATGCTGGTTCAGACACATCCCATCATCCTGAACAAGATGTTTGCCATGGAAGATGATTTTTGTTCTCTCAGGTCCTTCATAGCTGCCTACATCTCCTCAAGGGATCATTCTGCATGGACCATTGAGGTTCTCAGCAGGTGGAAGATCCCCTACATTCCTGTATTGTAAGACCAACTCTGCTCCTGCTCTTCTGTAAAGTTAGATTGAGGGAACAGTGTATGGTTTGGGTTAAAAACATGTTCAATTTGGGGTAGGAAACATTCTGCGGAATGAATAATGGTACTGGGAACCTGCGATATTTACAAGAATATACAGGTGAAATATAAATATGAAAACAGAAATCTAGGTAAGATTTGAAGCCCAGAAGGGCATTGGGGCCTTGACTGGGATACTTAGATTTGAAATACATTCTGCACCGATGTCTCAGATAAATCTATATAGAATGGCATAGGACCTTGTACCTTGGATGTTTGAATGTTGAAGAGAACATCTAGTCAAAAAGGGATAGTCGGTAGGATTAGGAAGATAGTCTGAAGGTTTAGAAAAAAGAGTGATTATAGAATTTGGACCAAAAGTTCTATAGCAATAGGTTTTTCGGTAGAGAGTGAATGTCAATGTCAGCACATGTGAAGGGTCAGTCACAATAATGACCTGGGGAAAATAGGTAGGAAAGCAGATATCAATAGGGACATTAGGAAATCAGTAGGAGTATAATGTGAGTGATAGGATTAGACATTTTCAACAGGCTTGAGGTTGAATATATAATCTTAGGAAGAAACAAATATGTAGTCACCAATAAGATTTACATTTGAGAGCATTACGCAAAGTGGACACGGATGTTTTAGGTATCCAAGCTCACTTTTCATTTTGGCTTTGGTACAATAATAATTTTGACCTTTGCTTTTTGTGGCCAGAATATTACTGTGATAAAATGTATGTGTAGATCATGTGATATGAGTATTTCTTCCACCATTTCTGGGAGCAATATTTTGAAGACGTATAAATTATTAATTGGGGTGCAAATAGGGGTCCCCTATGTATATGAATATAGAGATAATGCATGAATAGACCATACTGTGAATAAATAATGTAACTGTTTCCAATTTTAAATAATGGATTGAATTGACATCTGAAACTCTACAGGAAATCTTATATTGAAATAAAATCATTCATTCCAACCAGTAATACATCTAATGGTAATATTAGGTTAACGATTTATCATGAAGTGTGTGTGAGTTTTGCTTCAAAAGTGATTATGGAAATTGAAAATAATGTGTTTGGAAAGAAGTCTCATGAAAAGACCAGTCAAGCAACCTGGAGGAATGCATGTGTTTTGAAGCAGGAACTGATTGAAAGTGAAACAAATGCCTATAAATTTGTGAATTTGTGGATGAAATATATATATTATGAAGTGCAAAAACTGAAGATATAGAAATGTACCAGTGTTGAATAAAAATTAACGTCAAAATACTCATGGTTTCCCATAGTAATACACCTGGATTGATGTTAAACTGGGTCAGTTACTGTAGAAAAATTAGGATTTGAGGATATTGTGAATGGGGTAGATGTCCTCATTTCCAGTTCAGAAGATTTGTCGCTGATATACAGGAATGCCTTTGATTTATGCGTGTTGATTTTATATCCAGCCACTTTGCTGAATTCATTTATTAGCTCTAGTAGCTTCTTTGTAGACCCTTTTGTGTCTTCTAGGTATAGGATCATATCATCCGCAAATAGTGATAATTTAAGTTCTTGTTTTCCTATTTTTATGCCTTTAATTTCTTTCGTCTGTCTAATTGCTCTGGCCAGTGTTTCGAGAACTATATTGAATAGAAGTGGTGAGAGAGGGCATCCCTGTCTTGTTCCAGATTTTAGAGGGAATGCCTTCAGTTTTTTTCCATTTAGAATGATGCTAGCCTGAGGCTTAGCATATATAGCTTTTATAATTTTGAGGTAAGTTCCTGTTATCCCTAGTTTTTCTAATGTTTTGAACATAAAGGGATGCTGTACTTTGTCGAATGCTTTTTCTGCGTCCACCGAGATGATCATATGGTTCTTATCTTTAAGTCTATTGATGTGGTGAATAACGTTTATTGATTTCCGTATATTGAACCAGCCTTGCATCCCAGGGATGAATCCTACTTGATCATGGTGCACAATCTTTTTGATATGTTTTGTATACGATTTGCCAGAATTTTATTGAGGATTTTTGCATCTAAATTCATTAGGGATATTGGTCTGTAGTTTTCTTTCTTTGAGGGGTCCTTCTCTGGTTTGGGAATCAGGGTGATATTGGCCTCATAGAATGAATTTGGGAGTTCTCCCTCTTTTTCTATCTCCTGAAATAGATTATGGAGTATTGGTATTAGTTCCTCTTTAAATGTTTTGTAAAACTCTGCTGTATATCCATCCAGTCCTGGGCTTTTCTTGGTTGGTAGTCTTTTGATGGCTTCTTCTATTTCCTCCCTTGATATTGATCTGTTTAGGTTGTTTATATCTTCCTGATTCAATCTGGGTAGTTCATATGTCTCAAGGAATTTATCTATGCCTTCACTATCTTCTATTTTATTAGAGTATAGGGTTTCAAAATAATTTCTAATTATCGTCTGTATTTCTGAATTGTCTGTTGTGATGTTGCCTTTTTCATCCCGTAAGCTAGTAATTTGGGTTCTCTCTCTTCTTCTCTTTGTTAGTGTGGCTAGTGGTCTATCAATCTTTTTTATTTTTTCAAAGAACCAACTTTTAGTTTTGTCAATTTTTTCGATTGTTTCTTTTGTTTCGATTTCATTGATTTCTGCTCTAATTTTAATTATTTCTTGCCTTCTACTCTATTTGCTGCTGATTTGTTCTTCTTTTTCTAAGGCTTTGAGGTGTAGTATGAGGTCATTTATTTGTTGGCTTTTCCTTCTTTTAAGGAATGAACTCCATGAAATGAATTTTCCTCTTGGTACTGCTTTCATAGTGTCCCAAAGATTTCGATATGTTGTTTCTGAGTTTTCGTTTACCTCTAAGAATTTTTTAATTTCCTCTTTGATGTCTTCTGTAAATTCAGTAGCATATTGTTTAATCTCCATGTGATGTAGGGTTTTTCCTTTCTCATTTTATTATTGATTTCCAATTTCATTCCATTATGATCAGATAAAATGCATGGTAGTATCTCAACTCCTTTGTAATTGCTAACCCTGTGACATAATATATGGTCTATTTTTGAGAAGGATCCATGTGCTGCTGAGAAGAAGGTGTATCCGATTGATGTTGGGTGGTATATTCTGTATATATCAATTAAGTCTAAGTTATTTATTGTATTATTGAGCTCTATGGTTTCTTTATTCAATTTTTGTTTGGAAGATCTGTCCATTAGTGAGAGAGGTGTATTAAAATCTCCCATGATTATTGTGTTGTGGTCTAAAAAAAATAAAATACCTGGGAATCAACCTAACAAAAGAGGTGAAAGATTTATACAATGAAAACTACAGAACCCTAAAGAGAGAAATAGAAGAAGATCTCAGAAGATGGAAAAATATACCCTGTACATGGATAGGCAGAACTAACATCATCAAAATGGCAATATTACCAAAAGTTCTCTATAGGTTCAATGCAATGCCAATCAAAATCCCAACGGCATTTCTTGTAGAAATAGATAAAGCAATCATGAAATTCATATGGAAAAATAAAAGACCCAGAATAGCAAAAGCAATTCTAAGCAGGAAGTGTAAATCAGGAGGTGTAGCGATACCAGATTTCAAACTGTACTACAAAGCAATAGTAACAAAAACAGCATGGTACTGGTACCAAAACAGGCGGGTGGACCAATGGTATAGAATAGAGGACACAGAAACCAATCCACAAAATTACAACTATCTTATATTCGATAAAGGGGCTAAAAGCATGCAATGGAGGAAGGATAGCATCTTCAACAAATGGTGCTGGGAAAACTGGAAATCCATATGCAATAAAATGAAACTGAATCCCCTCCTCTCGCCATGCACAAAAGTTAACTCAAAATGGATCAAGGACCTTGATATCAAATCAGAGACTATGCGTCTGATAGATGAAAAGGTTGGCTCCGATCTACATATTGTGGGGTCGGGCTCCAAATTCCTTAATAGGACACCCATAGCACAAGAGTTCAAAACAAAAATCAACAAATGGGACTTACTTAAACTAAAAAGTTTTTTCTCAGCAAGAGAAACAATAAGAGAGGTAAATAGGGAGCCTACATCATGGGAACAAATTTTTACTCCTCACACTTCAGATAGAGCCCTAATATCCAGAGTATACAAAGAACTCAAAAAATTAAACAATAAGAAAACAAATAACCCAATCAACAAATGGGCCAAAGACCTGAACAGACACTTCTCAGAGGAGGACATACAATCAATCAACAAGTACATGAAAAAATGCTCACCATCTCTAGCAGTCAGAGAAATGAAATCAAAACCACCCTAAGATACCATCTCACTCCAGTAAGATTGGCAGCCATTATGAAGTCGAACAATAACAAGTGCTGGCGAGGATGTGGGGAAAAGGGTACTCTTATACATTGCTGGTGGGACTGCAAAATGGTGAGGCCAATATGGAAAGCAGTATGGAGATTCCTGGGAAAGCTGGGAATGGAACCACCATTTGACCCAGCTATTGCCCTTCTCGGACTATTCTCTGAAGACCTCAAAAGAGCGTACTACAGGGATACTGCCACATCGATGTTCATAGCAGCACAATTCACAATAGCTAGACTGTGGAACCAACCCCGATGCCCCTCAATAGATGAATGGATAAAAAAAATGTGGCATTAATACACAATGGAGTACTACGCAGCACTAAGAAATGACAAAATCATGGAATTTGCAGGGAAATGGATGGCACTAGAGCAGATTATGCTAAGTGAAGCTAGCCAATCCCTAAAAAACAAATGCCAAATGTCTTCTTTGATATAATGAGAGCAACCATGAACCGAGCAGGGAGGAAGAGCAGGAGGAAAAGATTAACATTAAGCAGAGTCATGAAGTGGGAGGGAAAGGGAGAGAAAAGGGAAATTGCTTGGAAATGGAAGGAGACCCTCATTGTTATACAAAATTACATATAAGAGTTTGTGAGGGGAATGGGAAAAAAATAAGGAGAGAAATGAATTACAGTAGATGGGGTAGAGAGAGAAGATGGGAGGGGAGGGGAGGGGGGTTAGTAGAGAATAGGAAAGGTAGCAGAATACAACAGTTACTATTATGGTATTATGTAAAAATGTGGATGTGTAACCGATGTGATTCTGCAATCTTTGTAATGTTTTGAATAACCAATAAAAAATAAAATAAAAAAATGAAAAAAAAAGAAAAATTAGGATTTGTAACCACCATTCACTGTAGTGAGTTTTCTGTTCTAGAAAACAAATATGTATTTCAAGTGGATAAATATTTCTGAGAATAAACTTGTGAGAAGTTGATTATTAATCCACATACATGAACATGAATAAATTTTGAGAGTGTATATAAGACACATGTAATTCATATTTTTAAAAATCTGGAGAGTGAATATACACACACACACACACACACATAAAACACACACAGAGACATTAAATAGTAGCAATATTTGTGAAAAACGAAATTCATCATGAAATATATACCATCCACAGATGGAAAAAATATTTATATTACAGAAAATGGATTTATGTATAATGTTGTACTAGGAAGCTCACCCATAGGTTGAATTTGCAGTTCCAACAGTGTTTAGGAGGAGTGATCTCTTCTTACAATTTGTATCTGCCAAGTCAGGCACCTCACAAAAATGTACGTGTGATACCAGGTAGGATTCTATATGTGCATATAAAAATACTTTTGCTGAATTGGCTAGAGAGATAGGGAGTCGGGAATTCACATATTTGTTAACTTTAACAACACATGGAGAACTATTTCAATTAAAAATTGACTAGATTTATAACACCTATTCTTTATCTTGCAAAACGCAAGTCCAATATACACCATGCCTCCTTTGAACTGCTTGTATTTCAATTCTGTTTGGGTTATTTTTCTCCATCATATTAGTATTAGTAGTTAGAGGCTAGTAGGGTATAGGTTAGTGTCAAGGATTCAGTATTTCAAATGGAAAATTGGAAAATGAATCCAATGTATATGCAAATATGTGCTACACAAAAATCTTCCTACTCTCATCCAGAACAATGCCTTCACATTACCTTCACCCCAAGTAAGACACAATTAAAGGAGAAGAGTTAGAAAATCTGTGAATACATATCTGGATTGGAAAATGCACAGGAGTTCACAACATTGGAGGTGATACAGGAGTTTCCAAAAGTAAGGGACACGGTTGATACACCCAACCTGATCTTTTATTAAAATTAGGAGCCATCTTGCCACAAAACCATGAAAAGAAATTTTGGCTTTACTATAAATTACTGCAAATTCTTAACCTGCTTGGAATGCCTGCCCGTTCCTTGATCTCACCCATGCCTGGCTCTCTGAGCAGATTGCAGCCTTCTCTGAAACTTTAGTGACACCTCATAAATACTGGCCTTCCTTGGCCATACAACAATGCTCTCTGAGGCTCTAATGGTCCTCATAATTTCTGATGCTGGAGCCAGCAAAAAAAAAAAAAAATGTAAACGACAATTAGTGTGATGCTTATCAAAATTCTGTTTTCTGTAACCCCCCTTTTGTGTAACTTTCTGGGCTATAATGCTGGGCTCTAGGAAAGGTGGGTTTGCTGTCTTGTTCTCGCCATTTTGAGAGGGAGAGGTAGCCTGGCCGTTTGAAATAATAAGCTTGCCTTAATTTGATTTTAATTGGAGTCAGTGGTCTTTTCTTGCATCCTGGTCTAACATTTTGTAGTTTCCCAGCAAGCTGACCCTGCCCCAACAAATCACAAGACCAGACTGCTGGAAATTCTGAAGCTGGCCTTTTCTCCAGGGCTCCGGCCTGGAGAGGCAAGTTCCAAGGCCTTGGAGTGAGCTTTTGGTCCAGGGAGCACTGCAGTGAACCACCACATTAAAACTATTAGCAAGCACCTTGTGGAGGAGGACTCCATAGGTAAGTGGCACCTTTATAACATCTGATATCCAGTTAAGGGAGATCTCTTCTGAAGACAGAGAGGTGGCCTGGGGAGGCTCACGTATACTCCTGTCTGGGACAGTAACGAGAATTGTTCTGTCCTCTGTTCTGTTCTCTAGGGAATTCCTCTGAAAGGTTGAGACTTGCCAACGGGCACCCAGGAGCTCCTATCCCGGAGCTTTAGCAAGACGTTGCATTGCTCTCTGTTTTTCAGTTTTGGAGCTCGGTTTCTGTGTGTGTTTTGCTCTGTGTTCTATATGTTTTTTGTTTGTTCGTTTTTGTGCATTTTGTTGTATGTTTTCTATGGTAAAAACTTAAGGATATTGGACGTGGAAATGGGTAATAAGGCAAGTAAGCCTGACACCCCTTTGGACTGTGTTTTAAGGAACTACAATGAACACTACCACCCTTTGTTAAGCAGGATGAGAGAAGCCCCTAGCTGGCTGTCTGGAGCACACCCACTGCAGAGGGCAATGCCTGCTGAGGATCTAAGAACTGTGTATCTCCCAGGTTAACAAGTGAAACTCTTTTAAAACCCCTTGTCCCTCCATATCAGGAGAGTCACAAACTTTTGAAGAGTCCCCTGTGTTTCTCCTTTGTTAGCAAAGCAATAAGCCTCCCTTTTTCTTTTTCTTAAAACCCTGTCCTCATTACTAAATCGGCATTAATTGGCTGACTACTGAAATGTTAGGAGATGGAGTGTGCTTGACATGGAACCGAAACAGAGGAGCTAATCCTGTAAGTAAAAGAGGGACTGAAAGACTCCTAGCAGCTGCCAAAGCCCTGTTTCTTCAGGAAATACCCTGCTTTCTTCCCTTCCCTGTAATGATTATGCCACCTCTGTCTCTGAATTAATGGTCCCTGAATGAATTGAAAACCACAGTGCCTCCAACTTCATCTTTGAAAAAAGGGGAGGATATATGCCATGAAATGTTTTAAATTCCCATGACCAGGTGGTACTTCAGAAGCTTTGCATGTCCTATTGCTGATCATGAGTGTTCCAGACAGTGCCTAGATTGACTGGGTTTCAATAAAATGGTGTAGAACAGAGATGTCAGTAAGTTGGAGCCTGCTGAGTAGTGGGGCTATTGCAGTGGTGTGCAAGTGTGTGATAAAACATTTGTGGTGGGGCCATGTGCATTTGCAATTGGCTTTTAAATGGCTTGTGATTGACATGATGCAGCCAGCAGACCCTTATATGTAAAGGCATCTTGTTATTTGGAGAGATTTCAGGGAAATTTTCAGAATCAGGTTGCTATGGACAAGGGGGCAAGTATGTGGGATAGAAGCCTGGTTGGTGCTTTCTCCTGCAGATCCTGACCCACCACACATGACAGAACTCCATCCAGCACTATCTTCCAATTGAACTCGTTGTATTTTGTGAAGCAAATACCAAACTCCCAGTGCAGCAGCAAGAAAAAACACTTAAAGTGGAGCAATTCCAAATGGCTTCACAGTCCACACTTTAAGAAACTTAGCCCACAGTTGCCACAGTTTACCTACAAAGAGAGAATTCAGTACTGCTGCCTCATGTTCAATTGAAAATAAAAACAAACAAACAAACAAAAAAAAAACCCATGTCTTCCAGGTCACATAGATGCAGACCCAGCTTTGATGGTCTCACTAGAAAGGAAGCTAAAGCTCCTGACAACAGCATATATTTCAAGTGCACAACCTTGGAAGCAGTTTCTCAAAAAGTATATAGGTCAACAGAGTTCCATGTTTGTGGAATGTTTACCCACACAGGTAATGTCAAGTCATTGTTCTGGATGAGAGTGGGAAGATTTTTGTATAGCACATATCTGCAAACACATGGGATTCATTTTCCTATTTTCCATTAGAAATACTGAATTCCTGACACTAACTCATTTTCTACAAGACTCTGACTAGTAATCCTAATATGATGGAGAAAAATAACCCAAACAGAATAGAAATACAAGCAGTTCAGAGGAGGCATAGTGTATAGTTGGTTTTGCCTTTTTCATGATAAAGGGTTGGTGTTATAAATCCAATCTTCCAACTTTCATCCAGAACAATGCCTTGAAATTACCTTGGCCCCAAGTAAGACACAATTAGAGGAGAAGAGTTAGAAAATCAGTGAATACATATCTGGAATGGAAAATGCTCATGAGTTCACAACCTTGTAGGTGGTAAAGGGGTTTCCAAGAGTAAGGGAAAGGGTTGATAGATCCAACCTTATATTTTATTAAGTTCGGGAGCCATCTTGCCACCAAGCCATGAAAAGATAATTTTGGCTTTACTATAAATTGCTGCAAATTCTGAACCTGCTTGGAATGTCTCCCCGTGCCTTGATCTCACCCATGTCTGGCTCTCTGATCAGATAGCAGCCCTCTCTGAAACTGTAGTGACACCTCATAATTATTGCACTTTCCTGGCCAGATAATGACCCACTCTGAGGCTCTAATGGTCCTCATAATTTCTGATGTTGGGACCAGCAAAAAAAAAATGTAAACTACAATTAGTGTGATGCTTGTCAAAGTTTTGTTATCTGTAACCCCCCTTGTGTGTAAATTAAAACACTGTCCTCATTATTAAATTGGTATTAAGTGGCTTCAAGGTCAGGAACCAAAATTTAAGTTTCAAATTTTGATACCCACCCCCGACCCCGGAACTTTTTGAGAGCTGACCACTGAAATGTTAGGAGAGGAGCGTGCTTTGGGTGGAACCAAACCAGAGGAGCTAATCCTGTAAGTAAAAGGAGGGACTGAGGGACTCCCAGCAGCTGCCAAAGCCCTGTTGCTTCAGGAAATTCCCTCCTTCCTTCCCTGCACTGTAAGAATTATGCCACCTCTGTCTTCTTAAAAAAGAGAAAAAGAAAAAGGGGACACTAAATGCAGTAAAGTCACCATGGAGACCCTTGATTTTACATTTCAGGTTGCTCCTCTGTGAAAACATCTAGTTCCCTTGTGGGGACATCTATGGTGCCACTGGTGTAGGAGATTTTTCTCTTATCTGCTCTGTTTTAAAGGTTTCTGTCTGGTCAGCCATAGTCTGGAGCTCCTTTCTGTCTGTCTTGTGTCTTTGTTTCTGGCCCTTTAAGACATGTGCAATAATGTGTTGATATTATAAATTGTTTTTTGGGAATGATCTTAGCTCAATGTGTGTCTAAATGATGATGTTTTATTGTAACAATCTGGTATCTGAATGGGTTTTTGAAGCATTGCACAATCTTGCAGTTAAAAGTCGGGTTTAGGTAATTGTTTAGTTAATGATTTCAGATAATTCATGACAGAGAACTTAAATACTTAAGATGGAAAACTAGTGAACTCTACTTCCAAGTTGGCAAGTAACTTCCCAATCATTTAGGCTTTTTTTTAACCAATTTTGAATTGGGCAGCCTGGGAAAATGTCACTGTGTGTACCAGTGCATTAATTTGGACAAGGATAGTAAAAAACAAGATGTAAAGATATAAAATTTTGTGAATTGTATCTGAAACTTGTATCATAATTTTCAACATGGGAACCTGAAAATTATGATTAAAATGCCTTAGGCCTGAGGTGTCTGCTTAGAATAGCAGTTTTTTCCTGCTCCTTCCAGACCTCAGCCAGGACTTAGATTGAAATGCAAATAAAAGAAGCCTGCAAGCCCAGTAGGAGACTGATCTGAGGTCTTAGGGGAAAAAAGGGTAAATTATAAGTATTTACTAATTATTGGCAAGTCATTTTTTCTAGGACTCTTAATTTTTTCCTTAGATTCTGGGTTTGTTTTTTTTTTTTTTTTTGAGCTCATGATTTTGATCCTACAGACCTAGGTTAATGTTTTTCTGATCAGTTCTATCTTTGACCAACTGTGGAGTTTTGAAACATTGCAATGGAGATTTCACCTGTGAAAAGCTACAAGGCCTTTACTATTATTATGTGTGCACACTTTTGTTATGTGTTGTATGTCTATATATACATATGTCCGTATATCATATATATGATACACAAATTAACATATATACAGAGCACTCATAAAAAAAAGCTCATAAAAACAAATTTTAAAAAGTGGATCCAAAGATCTTTAATTCACGTGATTTAAATGGTTCAATTTAAATTGGATAAACAGATAAAAATAAATGTCTTTAAACTTAAGCTTTCAAGTTTTTCTAGGTGTCCAAAAATCTAATAAAATATTAATGTCAACAAAAGTTCTAATATGCCTTGATTCTAGGACTTTTCCTTCAACAAAAAAATGGTTTACACTGTTCAATACAATTGTCTAATATTTTGAAAAATAAGTAAAGTAAATTTGATATGGGATTACTCACTCATGAGTACTTTTGAAAGACATCTGATTGATTTACAAAGGTCTGTACAAGTTTGTACTAAAGTCTGTATAAGATTGTAAAAATCACTCATGTGTTAAAGAGACAAAAATTTGTTAAAACATAACTTTACCCATAACATTGTGTTTATGAAGTTTTATTTTTTCTAGAGCAAGCAACCATAAAAATTAAACAACTGATTAAATAAGAACTGTTATTTTAGAACACTGTACTGTCATTTATTTAAAAGCTAAACTTTGTTAATGTAGAAACATCCATGTAATCGTGATGCCATTAATGTGCTCATATCTTTCAGGTATACTAGTCTGTAAGGTAGAAACTTTAAAAGAGCATTATATCAAGCTGGTGTTCTGAAGTTGTATGGTAAAATATATATATATATATATATATATATATATATATATATATATTGGGCATTCATTTACCTATTATCAATAAGATATGTAAAGTTTTATGTTACTTTTTACATTGGGGAACAATTTAAATGTATTTTTATGTTAATGAGGGCCTAATCTATGTAAAGGTTAAAAACTTGCAGCCTTTCTTAAATTCATGTTTTAAATGTGATATCATATGGTGTTAGCTAATGTTCATGTGACCTCAAAAAATTAATGTAAACTTTGTAAAATGATATTTAAAAAAGCAAAGATCATCTTTAGAACTAAAACACTTAAGATTTATAAAGAGCCCTGCCTTACCTGAGATTAGGCTCTGTGTCCCATCTTACTACATGTGATAATGACTATGATACCAGTAGGTCAGATTTTATTTCATTTAAAGTTATGTTTAAAAGTCGTTTTTTTTTTTTTCTGTCAAGATTACTAGGATCTCAAAAAGGGGATATAATATAAAACTCAGCTAAAAAATTCAGGGTAGCTATTACACGAACTAAGTATTTTTACTCTTGTTAAAAAAATTTTATTTTGTAATTTCATTATAAGTGATCTAATGATTCCCTGTTAGTGTTTTACAGAGTGTTGCTTTAAGAACACAACATGGGTTAATTTAAGATAATAACTCATCACCTACAATATAGACAGAATAATACAGATCCCAATTAATAAAAAGATAAATAATGATAAATTTATAGACACTAAAGCCCAGTACTCTTAATATAAGGCTGTTAAAATTTATTTTCTGAATGATTAAGATTAGGATTTAAAATTAAAGTAACATGAAAAGGGCCAAGAAAAACAATATTTGGCTCTTGCCCTCTGAGTCAGTCTGAATCTAGGGAACAGGGGACTTCTCTAAGAGCTTTGCAACTCTGGGCCTCATAACCTCCCAATCAGGGAGATTAATGAGACCACTGGAGAACAGAAAGCCAATCAGTGCATTTGCTACAAAGAGGAGAGTCATCAGAGAAGGGAGACATCCCTGATGCTTCTGAGGGAAGCCACATGTTCAAGCAAGACCTGGACCCACCTAGAGCAAATGGCACTAGCAGAAGTGAGAAGCTGCTCTCAAGTTTCCCCAGGACTGACTCCCATAAAAGCTCAGCTGACTGTTAACAATAGATAGAAACAAAAGTGAGTTTGACTGCTTCATCTTAACACTTAGAAAAGACAGTGAAAACCAAAATACAGCCATTCCTGGGCATTTTAAATAATAACAATAATAATAATAATAATAATAATAATAATAATAATAATATTTTAAGGTATACACTTTATGTTAGCCTCCCAAAATAAGTAAGACTGGAGGATACAAAGAAGGATTCTCAGACAGGAATGCCTGATAACTATAAAAAGAGACTATCAAGAGGTGCTTCCAGAGGCAGAAATTTTTAGTTTAAGGCCTACAGATAGGCCTAAACTACACAGTAGGCTTGGTGTTTGCTAGTACGATTATCCAGCCCTGAGTAACAAAATTAAAGGTTTCTCTATTAGACACAGAGGTCATACTAGTAAAAGGATTTTGCAAGATCAGATGACATTAAATTATTAAACTGTATCTTATGGGGAGGGACAACAATAACACTAAATGTTAAATACTAAGTTGACAGTCCTGATAACTGGGGATATTAAATCCTGCTGAGGGAACTTCTATACAGTGACATGTTCCAGCTGCTGCAACATTTTTTCAGTACTCATGGTTTTTGTTTCTCACATAGAAGAACCCATCCCCAGATGACTTTACAACTTGTTCTTCCCCAACCAGACTTCAAACCGAACTGATTTCTAAAAGGCAACTCATGTCCCCTCAAGTGACTTCTAAAAGACAACTCATGTGCCTTACACTGTGCCCACTCACGTCACCCTCTCTCAGCTCAGAAGAAGCCAAAATGAGTGACGCCTCTCATCTTACAACAATGAAGCCAAAAATAAATAGACTATAAATATAAGTAATTAATTATGTCAGGTAAAATCAGGAATGCAGTTTTGGGTGAGTTATAAAAATTTGGAGACTGTTACCTGATTGATTAAAATTCCCTCATTGCTGTTCCCCTACCCTATCAATGATTTGGAAGGGACACATTAAAAAAGGGGGAATGATAGACCCAACCTGATCAATTATTAAAATTGGGAGCCATCTTGCCACAAAACCATGAAAAAAAAATTTTGGTTTTACTATAAATTACTGCAAATTCTGAACCTGCTTGGAATACCTGCCTGTGCCTTGAACTCACCCATGCCTGGCTCTCTGACCAGATAACAGCCCTCTCTGAAACTTTAGTGACACCTCATAAATATTGGCCTTCCCTAACCAGACAACTACCCTCGCTGAGGCTCTAATGGTCCTCATAAATTCTGATGATGGGGCCACTAAAAAAAAAAAAAAAAAAAAAAAGAAATGTAAACTAGCATTAGTGTGATGCTTCTCTGACTTCTATTATCTGTAACCCCACTTTTGTGTAACATTCTGGGCTATAAAGCTTTGCTGTAGGAAAGGTGGGGTTGCTGTCTTGTTTCTGCCATTTTGAGAGAGAGAGGCAGCCTGGCCAGGGGAAATAATAATCTTGCTTTAATTTGATTTTAATTGGAGTCAGTGGTCTTTTCTCGTGTCCTGGTCTAACAGGTAAACACTCCACAAACATGGAGCTCTGCTGGCCTAAAACTTCTTGAGAAACTGCTCCTGACCTTGGGAACTTGAAATATATGTTGTTGTCAGGAGCTTTAGCTTCTTTGTAGTGAGACGATCAAAGCTGGGTTTGCATCTATGTGACCTGGAGGACATGGTTTCTTATTTTCCAATGAACATGAGGCAGCAGTGCTGAATTCTCTCTTTGTAGGAAAACTGTGGCCACTGAAGGCTAAGTGTCTCCCCATGTGGACTGTGAAGCCATTTGCTCATCTTCCACTTCTCATGGTGTTTCTTTCTGCTGCACTGGGAGTTTACTATTTGCTTCATGAAATATAAGGAGATCAACAGGGACTCAGTGCTGGAGGGATTTTTTGCATGTGTGGTGGGTCAGGGTCTGCAGGAGAATACACCAATCAGGCTTCTTTCCGACATAGCTTGACCCCTTCACCATTGCAACCTGATTCTGAACATTGCCCTGAAACCTCTCCATATAGCAAGATGCCTTATATGGAGAGGTCAGACATATAAAAGATTACTGGCTGCACAATGTCAGCCACAAGCCATTTGGAAGTCAATGGCAGATCCACATGGCCCCACCAGAGATGTTTTATCACACACCTGCACACCACAGCTCTGGGGCACTACTCAGCAGGTTCCAACAAACAGGAATCTTTGTTCTACACAATTTCAGTGAAACCCAGTCAATCAAGGCACTGTCTGGTACACTCATGATCGGCAACAAGACATCCAAAGGTTCACCAGTGCCACGTGTTCATAAGAATTTCAAAAATTTTATGGTATTTATGTAGCCATTTTTCCAGGATGAAGTTGGAGACACAGTGGGTTTCAATTCATTCAGGAAACATTAAATGATGAGGAAGCTCATTTAAATGAAAACTCTGAAGAACTCTCATAGGCAAGACTTCCCAAAGAGTGGCCAAAAGGTCACATGTAGCCAGGCCCATTGAGGTCTACAATGCAAGGTCCATGTGTGTTTTGACTCTCAACTATGGTTGTTAATTCTTTCATAATAAAATCATGTGATATTCTAGCTGAGATTCCCAGTGTTCTGTGGAGAGCCACCCTAGGCCTAGATCTCAGTTTCCAAGGGCAACTCTCATGTGTGGCCTCCTAAAATCCCATCACAATTCATGGCACTACTTCTCTGAGGTCAGTTCCAGAACTCAGTCTCTAAGGGGAATCACACCAGAGTTCAAGCCTCGGTGGAAACAGTCATGTCTTCCAACTGCCACACAAATGACCACAATTAAAACCAAAACTCTCCCACATGGCCCTCATCTTCTTTCATATAGACGCTCATCAAATCCTCTGGCTGGAGGTTTCCATAAGAGCTGCAGTCCAAGACAGTGTCCAAAATATGCTCCCTTGACCCTATTTTGCCTAAAGTCAGTGTGGCCTGAACACTCTTCCTGTGAACCAGGAGTGATCAAATAGGCCTTCCATTATTACTGCTCCACTTCTCCAATTTGAGGCCTACTGACTGCCAGGTATAGATTCTTTATGTGAATTGGAGTCATGAGAAAACCCAAGCATCTATCGTCTAGCCTCTGTAGGCCATTGAAGAACTCATTTGTCCCAAAGGATTCCTATTCTCACTTGATGAAAGTCAGAATCCTTACAGAAGATGGCGAGAGACTTCATCCACAATGACTGCTACTTTGGCCATTTAGGTTTTGGAAGCACACATGGAATCTTTCTTTAGATCCACCAGGTGCTGAGAATCTAAGCCACAGCCCCACACAGAACCAAGAGGCAGATTCAGACACATCCATTTCCAAACAATTAAGCAAAGAGCCACAGGTGAAGCCCATTCATTTCCATTTGAAAACTATTTTCTTCAGACTTCAAAAAAGGGTGACCTGAGGCAAAGACCTTCCTGACATTCAGGGCAAAGGACAATAGGTAAGCAAATGCCCCAAAGCAAGGTTTCTCCACTGAGACTTTACTGGTCACATGGATATCTGAGTTCTCTGAGATCCTCCCATTTACTTCAGTTATCATGTACATGGCCATGTCACAGAGCTTGGAGGTGGTACATATTTGGACACAAAACCATGAGCCTATTCTGAAGAGTGCCCAGAATTCAGGAACATAGTAAGATAGTACATGTTGCCCATCCATAAGGCAAGTCACAGTTCATTCATAAATTGGGCAGGATGAATGCTGGGAAGCTTTGTACTAGACAGGACACATCCATTGATGCATTCTCTTTTCTAATGTCTACAACCACGGACACAATGGGATACACAGACATAGAAACACTCGCCTTGTCAAACAACTTACTAGAAAAAGTCCACTCAAAACCAACCAAACTGCCTTTCCTACCTATTCTCAGAACATGAGAAAAAAACACTAACTCACTCCCACACCCACAAAGTCACCTCCTTCCCTCAAGTAGATCTGTAATCATCCTGAGTGTCCTCTGACTGGTGGGTCATAATATGTTCCCCTGAAATGGACTATCCATTCTCAGATCTGGTCTCCTCGGCCAACTCTGTGAAATTGTCAGGAGCCTGTGGTGAGCCACCAACTGCTTTTTCAGGAAAGTCCCCTCTTCCGAGCTCTACTGGCTTTTGGCCATCCTCACATCAGTAGGTACCAAGAAAGACTGACTCTGTCCTTAGTAACAACAAACAAGTGAGCCCCCTTGGACTGGGACTGGGATTGGCTCTGGGTGCCTGGCTTTCTGGATCCCAAGTATAGAGAGTTCCATCACCAAGGAAGTGAGGAAGGTCACTTTCTTCAGGAACTGAATGAGGTCCCTGCCTTGGCTACCACTGTTTTCCAACAGTTGCTTCCAAGTGTTCCATGAAATGGAGGCTGCCCCTACTTCCTGTGACACTTTCACAAGCTAGAATGATATATCAATCATAGGCACCGAGGAACAGCTCTCCACAAAGGCCTGGTTTGGTCCATCTTCTCTACATTAAGAAGAGAGAGGCTGATTCAGACACATCCCTTCATCCTGACCAGGTTTTTTGCCATGGAAGATGACTTTTCTCTCTCAGGTCCTTCATTGCTGCCTACATCTTCTTCAGGGATCATTTCTGCATGGACCTTTGAGGTTCTCAGCAAATGGAAGATCCCCTACATTCCTGTATTTTAAGACCAACTCTGTCCATGCTCTTCTCTAAAGTTAGATTGAGGGAACACTGTGTGGTTAGGGTTAATAACCGGTTCGATTTGGGTTAGGAATCATTCTGCGGGTTGAATAATGATATTGGGAATCTGTGATATTTATAAGAATATATATGTGAGATATAAGTATGAAAACAGAAATCTAGGTAAGATTTGAAGCCAAGAAGGGCATTGGGCCCTTGATTGGGATACTTAGCGTTGAGCTACTTTCTGCACAGATGTCTCAGATAAATCGATATACAATGGCATAGGATGTTGTACCTTGGATGATTGAATCCCGAAGAGAACCTCCAGTCAAAAAGGGATAGTCGTTCGGACGAGGAAGATAGTTGGTAGGTTTAGAAAGAAGAGTGAGTATAGGATTTGGACAAAAGTTCTTTACCAATAGGGTTTCGGTTAGAGAGTGAATGTTAATAACAGTCCATGTGAAGAGTCAGTCTCAATGATGAACTGGGGAAAATATGTAGGAAAGCAGATATCAATAGAGACATTAGAAAATCAGGCAAAGTATTAAGTGAGTCATTGGATTAGGCATTTTCAACAAGGTTGAGGTTGAATATATAATCTTAAGAAGAAATAAATATGTAGTCACCAATAAAATTGACATTTGAGAGCATTAGGCAACCTGGACATGAATGTTTTTAGTAATTCATGCTCACTTTCCATTTAGGCTTGGGTGAAATTTAATAAAATAGGTACTTGTCACTTTCTGTATTTCTGTATGCTTAACAAAATACTGTTGAAATCTTGAAAACTTTTTGCTAATCTTGTTCCCAGAATGTGCTGTCCCCAACTGCCAAACTGCAGAATTACTCCCTTACCCGTTTACACGCAAACTGCCCACTCGCCCTGACCCATCAATAAACTTCCCTCTCTGGCCTCTCCAAGGAAAGTATATAAGCTCTACATAAACTGTTCTCAGGGCTCTCTGCTCTATTCCAGTGAGCTCTGAGCCCCAGAATTCTCGAACCTTTGCTATTGCATGAGACAGTCTCTTGGTGGTCTCTTCCTCTGACGCTCACCCGAACTTTACTTCTGAGGGCCCCAGCGAGATCCAGTAGCGGTGATGAAAGACCCCCAATGGGCTCCTCTCAGGGTAAGTAAGGCGCCTCTTTCTGGTTTCAGGTTTCAGGTTAGGGATGGGCAAAATGGCTATCGGTGATGAGCGTGTTCTCTCTCCGATGGTGGCTGACAGACGTGTCACAGAGCCACAGGCCACGTCCCTGGGGGACGCCCCAGAGGACTCAGGAACTCGAGTAACAATAGTCTCCTCAACTCAGTGATATTTTGTTTTGCATTCGGTATTGCCAGCCCTTCAGGTTTTGCCGGCTAATCAGTCCTGGTCTCAGTATTGGATGTCCATTGCCTGTCTTTATTGTCTTGTGTTGTCTGTGTCGTGTGTCAGTGCTTTCACTGTTTGTGTATCTTTCATATGGGACAGAGCACCTCAATGCCTCTGTTCCTGACCCTTGATCACTGGACCAAAGTCTGCATAAGAGCTCAGAAACTTTCTTTTTCAGTATAACGCCAGGCCTGGCAGAATCTCTGTGCCTCAGCATGACCCACCTTTGGAGTCAGATGGCCCCCAGTAGGAATTTTCTACTTCCCACTAATTCGAAAAGTCAGAGATATTGTCTTTTAGCCGGGACCACATAGCCATCCAGATCAACAGCCATATATCTTAACTTTGCAGGACCTCTGTAAGTCTCTTCCTCCATGGGTGAAGCCTTTTCCTGTCCCTGCCCCCACTCCTACTGCTTCCCCCACGATTCTATCTCTCAAACCCTCTGCTCCTCCTCCTAAACCCTCTGTTCTCCCTGAGTCTCAAGACTCTACTGGACTCTCCACCCCCTCCTTATGCCCTGCCCTCATCCCCCAACCCCCAACACCCTCAAGTGATTGCCTTGCTGCTGACTCAGACTCTCCGCCATTGGAGGAATCTAGGCCAGCCCAGCGCACTCCAGATGACTAACCCGTGACACACACAGCCCCTACTGCCCTGGAGGAAGCTGGCCTGGCCAAAAGAACTCAAAGAACTCACCGGCAGGGAGTAAACTTTGAAGTGGATACAGGGGCAGTATACTCAGCCCTTAAGGCCCCATTGGGTCGTCTATCAAAAAAAAAAAGACTCTAGTTCAAGGGGCTAATGTCAGTAAATATGGGGCTTAGACAACTAAGAGGACCATGGACCTGGGGAAAGAAAAAATCCATCACTCCTTCCTAGTAATCCCAAAATACCTGGCCCCATTGATGGGCAGAGATCTTCTCAACAAGCTCCAGGCCAGAAAAACTTTTAACCCTGAAGGCCCCCAAGTGAAATTTCTAAATCCTTCAGTAAAAACTCCTATAGTCACAGCTTTAACTATGTCAGTAGAAGATGAACATCAACTAGTCACACCCCCCAAGACTGATCAAACAGGTAAGCTGCCCCAGAAATGGATAAGAGATTATGCAGATGCCTGGGAAAAAACTGCTGGTTTAGGACTAGCCGTGAAAAAACCTCTAATAACAGTGGAGTTAAAAACTTCATTCCCCCCAATTAATATCAAAAAATATCCTCTGAGCAAAAAAGCTAAAGATAGGATTAGGCCCCATATTCAGAAATATCAGGCCTTAGGGGTCCTAAAGCCCTGTCATTCGAACTGGAACACTCCCCTGCTACCGGTATAAAATCCAGGAACCGGGGACTATCACTCCATTCAAGACTTAAGAGAGATCCACAACAGAGTGCAGGACATTCACCCAACAGTACATAATCTGTACAATCTGCTTATCACTCTGAGCCCTGAGCGGAAATGGTATACTGTTCTGGATTTAAAAATTGCTTTCTTTTGCTTGCCTCTGCATAAAGATAGCCAGTTGCTATTTGCTTTCGAGTGGCTAGGCCCAGAAACCGGAACGTCTGGTCAAGTAACTTGGACTAGACTCCCACAGGGGTTCAAAAACTCCCCCACACTCTTTGATGAAGCCCTCCCCAGAGATCTCAACAACTTCAGAACTACACACCCTGAAGTCACCCTGCTTCAATATGTGGATGACCTGCTACTGGCAGCCAACACCAAGGACAACTGTGAACTGGGACCCAAGCACTATTATCTGAGCTTGCTCAACTTGGGTATAGAGCTTCTGCCAAAATGGCCCAAATTTGCCAGCAAGAAGTAATCTTCCTGGGCTATTCCCTTTGGGGCGGTAAACGATGGCTCACTGAGCCCAGAAAACAAACCGTTGAGCAGATACCACTCCCATCTTACAGCAGACAACTCAGAGAGTTTCTTGGGACTGCTGGCTTTTGCAAGTTATGGATACCTGGGTTTGCATCCTATGGTGCTCCTTTATACCCACTGTTAAAGTGAGATGCCCAATTCCAATGGACCCCTGAGCACCAGCAAGCTATTGATAACATCTAAGGACACTGACAATGAAATCCTAAACTTCACTGAGCCCAGCCTGCATTTTCAGAAAGCCCTAAACTACGCTAAAAATGTACATCAACTCACTCACCTTGGTTCAAAGAAACTGCAGGCATTCCTGAAGGATCAAGAACAGAGTTTTCCACTAACCGACTCAGAGCGAAAGGAAATAACTAAACAGGTTAAAAAAGCCTGTCGGGTCTGTCAATTCGTTCATGCTTACCCTTCCAAGTTTTCTGCATGAAATCACCTACAAAAAACCAGACCAGGAAATTCTTGGAAGTAGACTTTTCTGAAATTAAGCCAGAAAGGTATGGTCTTAAATATCTCCAAGTCTTTGTAGATACATTTTCAGGATAGATTGAAGCATTCCCCAGGAAAAAAAAAAAAAAAAAAAAAAAAAAAACGGCACAAATGGTTGTCAAGAAGATCCTGAAAGATATTTTTCCAAGATACGGACTGCATAAAGTAATAGGGTATGAAATGCACCGGGGTTCATGGCCCTGGTAAGTCAGGGGTTAGCCAGGACCCTGGGGATTAATTGGAAGTTACATTGTGCTTATAGACCCCAGAGCTCAGGACAGGTAAAAAAAAAGTAAATAGAACCATTAAAGAGACCTTAAGGAAATTAAGCTTAGAAATCAACATAAAGATTGGACTATGCTTCTGCCTTATGCACTGTTTCATGCAAGAAATACTCATACTCCCTCTGATTCTTTGTGTAACCTCACACGCTATGAAATTCTCTATGGTCCCTCCTCCACTAAGGGACCTAACCCCAACTCTAAGACCTAACGATCCCTTCCACACCCCCTTGCTTGACAGACTTAAATCTCTTGAAAGAACTCAGCGATACCAGTGAAAACAGCTGGCCACTGCCTACCAACCTGGGGATAAGGGGACTCCACATCGATATCAAGTAAGAGACTTTGTCTACATAAGTCGACTCTGGCTGGAAACTGGAAAAGACTGGTAACCCTTTCAAATTGTGTATTCTCCATGTGGATAAGGCTATAGACTCTCCCCTTGGCCAATAGTATTCCTAAACCTCATCAGCCTGTTCAGCAGCGATGGCTGATAACAAATCCTACTGTACAAGAAGTATGGTCTATCTTGCATACAGCCCCCTTAGGGACCTGGTGGCCATCTCTCCACCCAGACATTTGTCAGATGGCTATAGGTATTTCCTATTGGGATATTCCTGATTAAGAGGATCCCACTAAAATTCCATTAAATTCCTTCCGTACCAAACCTTATGGATATAGGGACACATGAGCCAGATGCAGGTTGACTAGCATAGATTACTATTTTTGCCCAGCAGACTTTCAAAGCCACAAACAGCCAGGGCTGTGTGGGGGAAAAGCTGACTTCTTCTGTAAGTTATGGGGATGTGAGCATACAGGGGCTGCCTGGTGGAACCCAAACTCCTCATCAAATTCAGTACACAGCATTGGCCATATTACCAATTAGACAACCAAAACCGATATCACCCAAAGGGATCTCTAGATCCTCAAATTCTGAGTGACCTTTTTAACTTCAGCAAGTGCTCAAAAGGGTGGAAGGAAATTCCCCTATGTGGAGGCCTTTTCCCTCCTTCGCTCACTTCCTGAACTATGCTTCTCCAATAGATCCTCACCCACAGCTTTCTACTCCCGACTCTCTGCTGTCACTCCCACATCCGCAACTGATTTCTCACCTCCAATTACTAGATAAAAACCCAAACCATCCTCCAGTTCTCAGACCATTGCCCCCTTGCTGAGGTAGCAGGTACTGAGGTACCCATCCACCCACTCACTCCTCTTTTCTCCTGTCAGTGCCCACACCGGGTCCCACCAGGTCCTCTTACCAGCCAACCCAAATCTCAAACCAGCTAAGGAGAGCCCTCAGACCCCTATCCAAGATGTAATGAAAATGGCCTTTAAAGTTGCTTTGTCATCACTGAAAGCAGGTTACTAAAATGTAAATTTCCTCAGAGGCTTTTTGGGATACTCACTCCCTGTTGAGAGCCACAGCCGAAGGGGCCCCAGCAAACTTCCAACTGCCAGCAAACTTCCAGACTGCCGTCTGATGACTGGCTCACAGCGGCCCCAGCAACATCTAGCTGATTGGCTCCTCTGCAGTGATGCTCATTGGAGATGCTTATTGAGCTGTTTCCCTGCCCTTTCAGACTACCAGCTGATGATTGGCTCACAGCAGCCCCAGCAACATCTAGCAACATCTAGCTGATTTGCTCCTCTGCGGTGATGCTCATTGGGCTGTTTCCCTTTACTTTCAGACCACGGAGCTGCTCATTGGGGGACTTTTTTGGCTCCATCCATGCAACCCAGCAAATCGGCCTCAAGAGCAGGAGGATTGTGGGAGGAAGAGGCTGGGTTGGGGTGTGTGGCTTGTGGGAAGCCGGTGGTGGCAGTTGGGCTCTGAGGGTTTTTCCTTAGGAGCTGTTTTGTTTTTCTTGTGTGGTTCTAAGAATAAAGTTAGTTTCTTTTGACAATGGCTCCTAAATTGTGCCCAGCCAGTCTGCGGCATTTGGTGGCTCGCACGGGAGCGACTGAGGGTAAGTAAATTGCTCGCCCCTGAGGGCAGGGCGAGAGGATGGGTAGCCATTTTCCTCTTTTGTTTTGCTTCATTTTTGTTTTAAGTTGCCTGTCTCTGGAGATGAGTGAGACGGAAAAAAAAACCGCTCACATCTGAGGAAAAACTATTTACGTCTGAGGAACACATAGGGAGAAAGGACGGATGCACATGTCAGGAGGACAGAAAGGCTATAATGAATTTTTGTTGTTCCATTTCTATTTCATTCTGTCTCGGTTTTGTTTGGCGTCATCTTGTTGGGTTGTATTATAATAGAAATACGGGATCAGAAATTAGTAAAAAACAAACTGAAAGAGTGTTAAGTAAATTGTTAGAGAAAGAAGGCATTTCAGTAAAATCAAGAACAGTCAGGGCATACTTTGATACAATGCAAAAATGTAGCCCATGGCTTTTTAAGGAGGAGTTGTTAAATATATCACAATGGAACCATCATGGTGAAGATTTAAAAAGATTAGAAAATAATAGCCCAGGAACTCTGCCAGCTGGCACATTGACATTGTGGGCGTTGGTATCTGGTTTGCTTAGTCCAAAGCCTTCAATTCAGACAAAGGTAGACGAAAGAGAAGACATATTGATTCAAGTAAAAAAGGAAGTCTCTCAAGTTAGTCAGAAAGAGGGAAAGATTCAAGTAAAAGAGAAGGTCTTTTGAGCTAATCAGACAGAGAAAGAGAGTTTAGAGCAGAAAAAGCCATCAGGGGGAAAGTTACAAAAAGAGACTGCTACTAAAACCTTTCTATCACCAGAGGGCTTAAGTGTCCAACCAACAGCACCACCTCTACAGGAGACTGCTACTAACACCTTTCTATCACCAGAGGACGTAAGTGTCCAACTGACAAGGCCACCTTCATATGCTGAGAGGCCCCCAACCCCCGCAGTTGATATTTCGGATCCTGAGACAGGATCTCAAGTATTAACATGCCCTGTATTTGAGGTAGGAGGGCAGCGAATTTACCATGCTTTAAATTTCAAAACAGTGAAGCAGCTAAAAGTGGCTGTAACAACCTATGGTCCTCAAGCAACCTTCACTGTAAGCTTGGTTGAATCTTTTACCAACTGGAACACGACGCCAGCAGATTGGGCTAATATGTGTAAAGCTGTGCTTAATGGAGGACAATACCTTTTATGGAAGGTTGCCAATGAGGAATTATGCAAAGAGATGGCTAGGCGAAATGTAGCAGCTGGTTATCCTCAGAGAAATCTAGATATGTTGTTAGGAAAGGGACCTTATGACTATCAGCAGCAACAAATTGCAAATGATCCTGGTGTATATTTACAAATTGCTGTAGATGCAGTTAAGGCATGGAAGACTTTACAAGGACATGGAGGTTTACAAGGTCAATTATCTAAGATAATACAAGGAGCTAATGAATTTTATGCTGTATTTGTAGATAGGCTTATTCAAACAGCTACCAGAGTTTTTGGGAATACAGAACAAGCAATGCCATTAATAAAACAACTGGCTTATGACCAAGCAAAGCGTTGGTGCAGAGATATCATTAGACCATGGAAACATGAAGATTTAAACACATATATTAAATTATGTAGAGACATTAATGAACAACAGCAAGTCATGGCAGCTGCAGTAAAACAGGCTTTAGATGCCAGAGACATTAATGAACAAGGGCAAATTGTGGCAGCTGCAGTAAAACAGGCTTTAGATGCCAGAGACATTAATGAACAAGGGCAAATTGTGGCAGCTGCAGTAAAACAGGCTTTAGATTCCTGGCCAAGAACATGCTACAATTGTGAACAAACAGGACATTTAAAAGGAATTGCCCCATAGGAGGAGGGTTTAACAAAACTAGGTATCAAAGGAGTAGAATACCTGGTATTTGCCCACGATGCCATAGAGGGAGACATTGGGCTAATGAATGCCATTATCAAACCACCATAGAGGGTACTCCATTATCAAAAAACGAACAAGGACCAAGTGTTTATCCACAATATCGTGGAGAAAGGCATTGGGCTCCATTGCCAAAAAATGGACAGGGGGGCCCAATGCTCCGGGGCCCAAAACCACAAATATATGGAGCACTGGAGGAACCCAGCAACCCCATCAGGGTAGTGCCCAGGACACATTGTCCATCAGATCCCTCATCAGAGAAACCAGAGGGAGTGCAGGGTTGGACATCTGAGCCTCCTCCATATCAGTACTAACTCCAGAGATGGGAGTTCAAATCATTCCCACAGGGGTGAAAGGACCTCTTCCAAAAGGAGCAATAGGCTTATTATTTGGACGCAGCTCTTCTACTCTAAAAGGACTTATGATAAGTCCTGGGGTAATTGATCCTGATTATGAAGGTGAAATAAAAATCATAGCCAGTTCTCCAAAGGATATATCAGTTATTTCACCAGGAGACAGAATAGCACAGTTACGAATAATACCAAGCCTACATGATAAATTTTCCAGTCGTGCTGTAGAAAGAGGTTCCAAGGGATTAGGGTCCAGAGATGTAGATTGGGCTATGGTTTCTTTAAATTTAGATTCTCGTTCCATGCTAAAACTAAATATTCAAGGACATAAATTTAATAGGCTACTGGATACAGATGCAGACCTTAGCATCATCTCTCGTCAAGAATGGCCAAAAATTGGCCATTATAACAAGCCACTCAAACGCTTCGAGGACTAGGAGTGGCGACTAATCCCCATAGAAGTGCAATTGTATTAGATTGGAAGGATCTTGAAAGATGTGAAGGAACTATACAGCCATATGTATTGGATCATCTTCCTATAAATTTATGGGGACGAGATGTCCTAAACCAATTAGGTTTGACATTAACAAATAACATCAACCAAAATGCACCCACTATTATGACTAGACAAGGTTTTAGGAAAGGAAAAAGATTAGAAAAACAAGAACAAGATATAGCAGTACCAATACAAATAGATCAAGGAACAGACAGACATGGGTTGGATTTTCAGAAAGGGCCACTGAGACAATAAAAATTACTTGGAAATCAGAAAGACCAGTATGGGTTCCTCAGTGACCCCTGACTAAAGAAAAGATACAAGCAGCCCATGATCTGGTCAAACAACAATTAGCGGAAGGGCATATACAACCTTCTGTATCTTCCCATAATACTCCCATTTTTGTCATTAAAAAGAAATCTGGTAAATGGAGATTATTGCAAGATTTAAGAGCCATTAATAATGAGATGGTTATTATGGGACCTGCTCAATTGGGGATTCCTCAATTGTCTGCTTTGCCAAAAACTTGGTATGTTTTAGTTATAGATATTAAAGATTGTTTTTTTTTTTCAATTCCAATTCATCCTGAGTATAGTCCACGTTTTGCATTTACTATCCCTGCACTTAATCTTGAAGGTACTGATCAGAGATATGAATGGAAAGTACTCTCTCAAGAGATTGCTAACAGCCCCACTATGTGTCAAATTTATGTTAACAAAGCAATCCAGCCACTTAGAAATGACAACCCTGAACTACAAATATTTCACTATATGGATGATGTATTATTAGCACACAAAGCTAAAAACACATTGCTAGAATGTTATGCCACACTTAGAAACTTATTAAAAAATTATAATCTAGAGATAGCAATAGATAAAGTACAATTAAATTTTCCAATTAATTATTTAGGAGTTCTATTATCCTCAACCATGGTCCATCCACCAAAAATTCAAATACGCGTAGATCAACTCAAATCACTTAATGACTTTCAAAAGTTATTAGGAGACATAAATTGGATAAGGCCTTATCTAGGTATACCAACAGGAGAGTTGGGACCTATATTTGATATCCTAAAAGGTCCATCAGATCCAAATTTACCCCGAATGTTAACGCCTGAAGCAAGAAAGGCATTAAAAATCATTGAAACATATATGGAAAATATGCATTTGGATAGAATTTATATAAGTTTGCCTTTATTATTTATTGTACTACCAACAAAAAATATTTCTACAGGAGTATTTTGGCAAGAAGGTCCATTATTATGCATACATTTATCTTATTCTCCTAACACTATTCTTACTAGGTATCCTGAGGCTGTAGGACAATTAATACTGAAAAGAATAAAAGCAGCAAAGGGAGTGTTTGGAATTTCTCCCAATAAAATTATTACTCCATATACTATGAATCAAATTGATGAGTTCGCTAATGAGTTAAATACTTGGGCAATAATCATGTGCAAATCTAATGTTTCATTTGATAACTACTTACCATCTAATCCTTTATTGTCTTTTTCGTCATCGCATCCTGTAATTTTTCCAAAAATGACAAGAAAAAAACCAATCGGGAATGCTCCAAATATATTCACTGATGGATCAAATAATGGTACAGCAGCAATAGTTACACCTGATCACACTTTTACATTTTTAGTACCCAAAGAATCAGCTCAAAAGGTAGAGCTTAGGGCAGTATTACAGGCTTTTGTGATGTTTAAAAATTCTGTATTTAATTTATTTTCAGATAGTCAGTATATAGTTAATGCTATAGTATCCCTTGAAGATGCTGGGAGGATTTCCCCTTCCTCTACTGTTTTCTTTTTGCTTTCCACTATACAAAGTCTAATCTGGGACAGAAAAGATCCATTCTTTATAGGACATATCAGGGCACATACAGGATTGCCTGGAGCCCTTAGTTTGAGCAATGATTTAGCAGATAAAAATACATATGACATACATATTTTCTGTACAATAGAAGAAGATATAAATTTTCATTAAAAGTTCCATGTCAATGCTAATACTTTACAAAAGCTTTTTAAAATAACTAGGGAACCAGCTAGACAAATAATAAAACAATGTCAAAATTATTTGACCTTTTTACCTCAAGTTAATATTGGAGTCAATCCTAAAGGATTGATACCTAACCATATTTGGCAGATGGACGTCACACACTTGCCAGAATTTGGAAAATTAAAATATTTGCATGTTACAGTTCATACTTCTTCTGGATTTTTGATGGGCTCCCTTCATGCCAGAGAAGAAACTAAAGATGTTATAGCTCATTGCTTACAAAATTTTGCCACTGTGGGCATTCCAAAACAGTTAAAACCAGATAATGCCCCCGGTTATACTTCTACCTCTTTTAAACAATTTTGCTCATCATTTGGCATTACTCATATAACAGGAATCCCATACAATCCACAGGGACAAGGCATAGTTGAAAGAGCTCATCAAACTATTAAAATGTACTTATTAAAGCAAAAAGAAGGAATTGGGAAGGGGTATATATTCCCCAGAGATAAACTTAAAATAACCCTTTTTACTCTAAACTTTTTAAATTTGGATTCATCAGGGCTTAGTTCTGCGGAAAGGCATATGTGTCCAAAAAATGTACATAAGCCCAAGGTACTTTGGAAGGATATTCTAACAGGACAATGGAAAGGTCCTGACCCAGTAATTGTCTGGAGTCGGGGGTCTGTTTGTGTGTTTCCACAGGGAAACAGCCCAATGAGCATCAGCGCAGAGGAGCCAATCAGCTAGATGTTGTTGATGTTGCTGGGGCCGCTGTGAGCCAATCATCAGCTGGTAGTCTGAAAGGCCAGGAAAACAACTCAATGAGCATTTTCAATAAGCATCACCGCAGAGGAGCCAATCAGCTAGTTGTTCCTGGGGCCACTGTAAGCCAATCATAAGCCGGCAGTCTGGAAGTTTGCTGGCAGTTGGAAGTTTGCTGGGGCCCCTTCCGCTGTGGCTCTCAACATCTCCCCCTCTCTGTTTAAACAACAAGCCTGTGGCTTAGGGACCGTGCCTGCCTTAGGTTGTCCAATACTACATATGGTTCTTACCCCTCATCAGATGAGCTGACCTCAAGGCGTCAGCCTCCTGTCTTAGGTTGGTACCATTGCAATTGGGTCTTACCCGTCACTGACTACCGGCCCAGTATTCAGCCACACCTGTGGAGAGGTCTTTGTACCAGTGGGGGGGTGAGGTTCTTGGCCTCACGTCTGTTGGCCCCCAAATTTTAGCTGAATGATCATGACAAGCAAAAAAGAGAGAGGCACAAAAAGGGTGGTTTGAATCTTTGTTCACTCAGTCCCCCTGGTTAACTATGCTTTTATCAGTCCTGGGGAGTCCATTAATAATCCTCATATTATTGCTAATTGTAGAACCCTGTTTGCTCAACCGTGTAGTTTCCTTTCTACAAGCTCAATTTGGATAAGTTAAACTTATAGTAATCAGACAACAATATACCTCACTAGCAGACATAAAATGTGAGACCCACCAATGATCACTTTTATGATTAAAAGTAACCAGAATAAGAAGTGTGGAATGAAAGGTTAATAAAATAGGTACTTGTCACTTCCTGTTTTTCTGTATGCTTAACAAAACACTGTTGAAATCTTGAGATCTGTTTGCTAATCTTATTCCCAGAATGTGCTGTCCCCAACTGCCAAACTGCTAAATGTACTACCTCTCCCATTGGCACCCAAACCACTCACTCGACCTGACCCATCAATAAATTTCCCTCCCTACCCTCACCATGTAAAGTACATAAGCTCTGCTTAAGCTGTTCTCAGGGCTCTATTCTCTATTCAAGTGAGCTCTGAGCTCCAGAATGCTGGACCCCCAATAAACCCTTTGCTCATGGATGAGACAGTCTCTTCGTGGCCTCTTCCTCCGACGCTCGCCCGACCTTTACATTGGTACAATCATAAGTGTGAACTTTGCTTTGTGTGTCCAGAATATTACTGTAATAAAATGTATATGTAGATCAGGCGACATGAGTGTTTCTTCCACCATTTATGGGAGCAATATATTGAAGATGAATGAATTAGTATTGGGGATAGAAATAGGTGTACCATGTGTCTATGAATACAGAGATAATGCATGAAAAGACAATACTGTGAATAAATAATATAACTGGTTCCAACGTTAAATAATGGATAGAATTGATATCTGAAAATATACAGGAAATATTATATTGATATAATACATTTAATCCTACCTGTTATACATCTAATGGTAATATTAGGGTTATGGATTATCATGAAGAGTGTGTGAGTTTTGCTTCAAAAGTGATTATGGAAATTGAAAATAATGTGTTTGGAAAGAAGTCTCATGAAAAGACCAGTCAAGAAACCTGGAGGTATACATGTGTTCTAAAGAAGGAAGTGATTGAAAGTGAAACAAATGCCTATATATTTGCTAACTTGTGGATGAAATATATATCCTATGATGTGCAAAAATTGAAGAAATAGTAATCTAAAAGTGTTGAATAAAAATGAACTTTAAAATACACATCATGTCCCATAGGAATCTACTTGAATTGACTTTAAACTGGGTCAGTTACTGTAGAAATATTAGGATTTGTATGCACCATTCACTGAAGTTAGTTTTCAATACTAGGAAACAAATATGTATTTCAGGTGGATGAATATTTCTGAGAATAATCTTGTGAAAAGTTGATTATAAATCCACATACATGTATATGAATGAATTTAGGGAGTGTATAATAAGACACATATATTTCATATTTTGAAAAATCTGGAGAGTGTATATATATATATATATATATATATATATATATATATATACAAACACACACACACACACTGAGACATTAAAAACAGCAATATATATGCCAATCGAAATTCACCATGAAATATACATAACACACAGATCCAAAAATATTCATTTTACTGAACATCAATTTATGTATAATGTTGTTCAACTAGGAAGCTCACCCATAGGTTGAATTTTCAGTTCCAACAGCATTTAGGAGGAGTGATCTGTTGTCACAATTTGTATCTGCCAATTCAGCCACCTCACAAGAATATACTTGTGTTACCAGTTAGGATTCTATATGTGCATATAAAAATACATGTGCTGAATAGGTTTCAGAGTAAGGGAGACAGGAATTCACATATTTCTTAAATTTTAAAAAAATTGACAAGATTTATAACTCCTAACCTATATAATGCAAAAGTCAAGTTCAACTATACACCATGCCTTCTCTGAACTGCTTGTATTTCTATTCTGTTTTGGTTATTTTTCTCCAACATATTAGGATTAGTAGTCAGAGTCTAGTAGGTTATGTGTTAGTGTCAGAGATTCAGTATTTCGAATGAAAAATTGGAAAATTTATCCAATGTGTATGCAAATATGTGCTACACAAAAATCCTCCCACTCTCATCCAGAACAATGCCTTGACATTACCTTCACCCCAAGTAAGACACAATTAGAGGAGAAGAGTTTGAAAATTTGTGAATACATATCTGGAATGGAAAATGATCAGGAATTCACAAGCATGAAGGTGGTAGAGAAGTTTCCAAAAGTAAGGGAAAGTGTTAATACTCCACAAACATGGCGCTCTGATGGCCTAAAGACTTCTTGAGAAACTGCCTCTGAGTCTGGGCACTTGAAATATATGTTGTTGTCAGGAGCTTTTGCTTCGTTTCTAGTGAGACGATCAAAGTTGTGTCAGCATCTATGTGTCCTGTAGGACATAGATTGTAATATTCCAATGAACATGAAGGAACAGTGCTGAAATCTCTCTTTGTAGGTATACTGTGGCCACTGGGGACTAAGTGTCTCCCGGGTGGACTGTATAGTCATTAGTTCCTCCTGCACTCTTCATTGTGTTTCTTCCTGCTGCACTGGGAGTTTGGTATTTGCTTCACGAAATACATGGAGTTCAACTTGGACACAGTACTGGTGGGAGTTCTGTCACGTATGGTGGGTCAGGGTCTGCAGGAGAATGCAGCAACCAGGTTTCAATCCCCCTTAGTTTGCCCCCTTGAACATAGCAAGCTGATTCTGAACATTGCCTTGAAACCACTCCAAATATCAAGATGCCTTTTCATAGCAAGGTCAGCTGGCTGCACCATTTTAGTAACAAGCCATTTGGAAGCCAATGCCATATCCACATGGCCCCACCACAGAAGTTTTATCACACACCTGCCCACCACTCTTGTACGACAACTACTCAGCAGGCTCAAACTTACTGGAATCTCTGCTCTACACCATTTTCATAAAACCCAGTCAATCAAGGCACTGTCTGGTATACTGATGATCAGCAACAGGACATCCAAAAGTTGTCCAGTGAAACCTGGTCATGGGAATTTCAAAAATTTCATAGTATTTAACTAGCCATTTTTCAAGATGAAGTTGGAGACATTGTGAGTTTCAATTCATTGAGGAACCATTAAATGGTGAGGAAGCTCATTTCAATGAAAGCTCTGGAGAACTCTCACAGGAAAGGCTTCCCAAAGAGTGGCCAAGTGGTCACATGAAGCCTGGCCCGTTGAGGTCTACATGTGAGGTCCATGTGTGTTTTGACTCTCAACTATGGTTGCCAAGTGATATCCTGGCTGAGATTCCCAGTCTCTGTGGAAAGCGACCCTGATCGCATTTTTCAAGGGCAACTCTCATGCGTGGCCTCCTAAAATCTAAACACAATTCATGGCAATACTTCTTGGAGGACAGTTCCAGAACTCAGTCTCTAGGGGGAATCACACAAGAGTTCAGGCCAAGGAGGACCCAGTCATCTCTTCCAACTGCCACACAAATGACCACAATTAAAATCAGAACACTCCCACATGGGCTTCATCTTCTTCAATATAGACACTCATCATAAACTCTGGCTGGAAGTTTCCATGAGGAACACAGCACAAGAGAGTTTCCAGAATAAGCTCCCTTGCCCCTCATTTGCCTAAAGTCAGGGTGGCCTATACACCCTTCCTTTGAACCAGGAGTGATCAAATAACCCTGCCATCAATACTGCTCTGCTTCTCCAATTTGAGGCCTACTGACTGTCAGGTATAGATTCTTTATGTGATTTGGAATCATGAGAAAACCCAAGCAATTATGGGCTATCCTCTGCAGGGCTTTGAAGAACTCATTTGACCCAAAGGATCCCTATTCTCACTTGATGGAAGTCAGGAACTGAAAAGTTCGGGCGAACGTTGGAGGAAAAGACCACCAAGAGACTGTCTCATGCCACAGCAAAGGGTTTATTGGGGGTACAACATGCTGGGGCTCAGAGCTCACTCCAGAGGAGCAAAGAACCAAGAGCCCTGAGAACAACTTGAGCTGAGTTTATATACATTCTTTAGAGAGGGCAGGGACTTTACATACATCATATCCTTCTTTAGCAAATTATCATATACCGTGTGAAAATCAAATAACAACTCTAAAACATGATTAGCACATTCGTTGCCCAGAAAAGGTCGGGCAGCAGGTGATTGGTCAGCGCTGAGAAAAGGTATACATTTAAACTGATTGGTTGAAGCACTGAGATGTATTCATGCAGATCTGCATGGTTTCTGGGAAGGGGTTGTTAAGTAACTAGGTGGTCAGGGAAGATATCAACACATATCTAATGGGAACTTCCAGGAACTGTCTTAACTGCCACAGGAATTTCAGTTTCTGAGTGCAGCTTGGAAAATTTACAAAACCTGGTTCTTTACGTTTCAATTTCAATTTCTTTTATTCTTTCACTTTCCACTCCTTTTTCTGACTACTCTTAATCTTAAAAGTAATGAATTATAATTATTGTGGGTTCTCACATTCTATTTCTGCCACTGGAGCGTATTTCTGTCTTATTACCATGAGTTTTTTCCTGCCCAATCTGAACCTGGAAAAAGGAAACTATGCAGTTAAGCAAACAAGGATCCACAGTTAGTAACACCATAAGGATGTTCAGGGGTCCATCTAAGGCTGATAAGAGTGTAGTTAACCAGAGGGACTGGGTAAACCATGACTCAAACCACCCTTGTTGAATCTCCCTTTCTCTCTGGCACTCTTCAACGCATTTTCTTAATTTACTCATGGATTATTTTGCAACTCCAGTATGGTGAGCATAAAAACAACATTCTACTCTCAGTGCAGCACAGAGGTCCCCCTCCCTCATGAAGGGGAGGTCTAATCCTCGCCTGTTCTATAAAACAACTTCAGAGAGAGAGGTTAAGGATTCCTGCAAAACTGTGATGGAGGTCTCTAACGTCTTCAAGTCTTGCTCTATTGCTGTTTCTAATTGGGCCATTTGTTGTGACCCATGGATCACAGCAGCTGTTCCCGTACTCACTCCTGCAGCAGCTCCTATCCCCAATAGGATGGCTAGAGTAAGGGACACTGGCTCCCAGCGAAATCAGGTTGTTTGTCCCTCTAGTAGACCTTCAAATGATTCTGCATCATGATAGAGCACCCTGGAGAGTATCTGCACCATTATACAATAATTTACAGAGGTGTCCAATACCTTGGCTGAAATGCATTGAGTTTTTACTGTGTGGATTTCAGTACCATAAAGGTTCCTTTAATTAGTTTCCAGGGGGAGGAGTCAGCTGTACTCTGGACTGGGGAAGTAGGCAAAGATGGAAACCGGGAAGTATGAGATGATAGAGGGGTTCTGGTAGATCTAGGCATGGGAGGTTTAGGAGGCTTAACTCCTGGCTTGAGGAGATTGGGCCCTATTGCTGTGGGATTTTCTTCCTTTTTAAGCCAGATGGTGAACCAGAGACCAAAGTCATAACCAGGGCCATATAAATAGAATCGCATTCCCCAAGTATTTCCCATAGGCCATGTTGTTCTGAGGTAGCCCCTTCCTTTGGAAGTGAAAGTTATATTGAGGGGGTAACATAGACTATTTTTTCCACAGCGAGTTTTTGACACCACTTGGCTAGCGGCACATTTCTTGGGATCAATCCAGGTGTCATTTGATCTTAGCTGAATCATACTGTCTGGGGAGTTTGGGTTCCACCATGCAGCTCCCGTTTGTTCACAACCCCAAGATCTACAATAAAATCACTGTGTCCTCCACAGGTTTGGGCCTGTTTGCGACTTTGGAAATCATCTGGGCACACATAATAGTCAAGACAGGCTAGTTTACACCTGAGCTTGGGGAGATAATATCTATAATTCATGGGGTAAGGTGGTCTATGTTGCCCTGCTTTGGGTTTGAGTGGGATCTGTGTGGGGTCCTCTATGTCAGGGAGATCCCAGTCAGAGAAGCCTATGACAAGCTGACAAATGTCCGGGTGGAGAGATGGCCACCGAGTTCATAAGGGGGCTGTATGTGAAATAGACCACACTTCTTGCCCAGTAGGATTTATGACTTGCCATTGTTGCTGAGCAGGCTGATGGGGATTAGGACTGCTGGTGGTCAGGGGAAGAATCCATAGACCTACCCACATGATGGACAAGCAACTTGAGATGGTTACCAGTCTGTTCCAGTTTCCGGCCGAAGTCTGAACAGGGCGCAGGCATGAGATGGGTGGCATGGATCCAGGAAGTGATCCCATCCAATTTCACCACTGTGGGTGTTATAAACAGCACCTGGTATGGTCCTTTCCAGCGGGGTTCCAGGGATGACACCTGATGCCGTCTCACGTAGACGAAGTCTCCCACTTGATATCGATGTGGGGTTCCCTCGTCTCCAGGCTGATAAGCAGAGGCCAACTGTTTCCACAGGTATCGCTGGGTGGTGGGTTTGTTCAAGGGCTTTAAGTCTGTCAAGCAAGTGGGTGTGAAAGGAATCATTAATTCTCAGAGTTGGGGTTAGGTCCCTTTCTGGAGGAGGGGCTCCATAGAGAATTTCATAAGGGGTGAGGTTACACAAAGAGGCGGAGGGGGTATTTCTTGCACAAAACAGTGCATAAGGTAGGAGCATAGTCCAATTTTTTATGCCGGTCTCCAAGCTTAATTTCGTTAAGGTTTCTTTAAGGGTTCTATTCATCCTTTCTACCTGTCCTGAGCTCTGGGGTCTATAAGCACAATGTAACTTCCAATTAATCCCCAGGGTCCTGGCGAATCCCTGACTTACCTGGGCCACGAATGCCGTTCGTTATCGGACCCTATTACCTTAGGCATGCTGAACCTTGAAAAATGTCTTCTAGGATATTTTTGACCACCATGTGAGCCATTTCTTTCTTCATGGGGAAGGTTTCGACCCATCCTGAAAAAGTATCTACAAAGACTAGGATATATTTAAGTCCATACCTTGCTGGCTTAATTTCAGTAAAGTCAACTTCCCAGAATTGTCCTTGTCTTGTTCCTCATAAGAGCTTCCCTGCAGGAAGCTTGGATGGGTAAGTTTTAACTAATTGGCAGACTTGACAAGCTCTAGTCACCTGCTCAGCTATTTCTTTCTTCTGTGAGTCAGTCAATAATAAGTCCTTTCTTCGGTCCTTTAAGAGTTCCTATAACTTCTTTGAGCCTAAGTAGGTGAGCCAGTGTACGTCTTTGACATAAAGGTGGGCTTTTTGAAATTGTAAACTTGGCTCTGTAGGGTCCCAGAGTTCTGTATCTGTCTCCTCAGATGATAAGTTGCCTGAATGTTCCAGTGCGGCAAAATCTCCTGATTGTTGTTCCCCCTGGTGTGGAAAAAGTTAACAGAGTCACTCCATTTAGGGCTGCCAATTAACTTTCCTCCTCTGCCCTTCTGTTTCCAAACACCACGGGGTCGTTTTCCTTCTCGTGCCCTGGACAGTGCACTATAGCTTGTTCCTTAGAGCCCTGCACTGCTGAGAGAAGGTGGAGGATCTCATCTTTGTTCTTTATTTCTTTCCCAGCGGAGGTTAATAGCCCCCTTTGCTGGTAAATAGCCCCCTGCACATTTGCAGTGGCAAATTCATAGCGGCTATCAGTGTATATGGTGGCCCTTTTGCCTGTTACTAGTTCCAATGCTTTTGAAAGGGCAATCAGTCCTGCTTTTTGGACTGATGTCCCTTCTGGGAGACCAGAGGACCAGATGACATTAGTTTTGCTGACTACTGCTGCTCCATCTGCCACTTACCATCTTGGAGAAAGCTGCTGCCGTCCATAAACCATACGACTTCAGGGCGAGGCAGTGGCTGATCCTTCAATTCTTGTCCTATACTGGTTTCTTCTGCCAGTATGTGTTGACACTCATGAGCGACGGGTCCTCATGATTCTTCTGGCAGCAGTTTAGCCAGGTTGAGTGGAGCAGGGTGTCCCAGCATTATTCTGTCTTTGTCAAGCAAGAGGCTCTGGTCGTGGGTTATTGTGGAGTTTGATAGTCACCTTGCTGGAGGCTGACAGATGATGCTCTCCAGGGCATGGGGGGCTATAATGGTTAGCTTCTGTCCCAACGTTCATTTATGAGCATCTTTTATTAGAAGGGCTGCCACTGCTATAGCTCTTAAGCAATGGGGCCACCCGCTAGCCACTGGGTCCAGTTTATTTGATAAGTATTCTACTGGCCTTTTCCAAGGTCCCAAAGTCTGAGAGAGCACAACCTGTGCTATTCCTTTCTTTTCCTCGATGTAGAGAGTGAAGGGTTTTTCTACATCTGGGAGTGCTAAGGGCGGAGCAGATAGCAGTGCCTTTTTTTGACATTATCAGAAGCTTGTTGGTTCTCAGGGGTCCATTGGATGTGGGAATCCCCCTTTATCAGCGGGTATAAAGGGGCAGCCAGAGACACGAACCCAGGAATCCATAACCTGCAAAAGCCGGCAGTTCCAAGAAACTCTCTGTGTTGTCTCTTATTAGATGGTGGCGGTATATGCACAAAGGTTCGTTTTCTGGGCTGAGTGAGCCATCATTTGCCACCCATAAGAGAATAACCCAGGAACATTACTTCTTGCTGACAAATTTGGGCCTTTTTGGCAGAAGCCCTATATCCAAGCCGAGCAATCCCAGACTCATAGTTTTCCTTGATGTTGGCTGTAAGTAGCAGATCATCCACATATTGGAGTAGGGTGACTTCAGGGTGTGCAATTCTGATGTCATTGAGGTCCCTGTGGAGGGCTTCATCAAAAAGAGTGTGCGAGTTTTTTAAACTTTGTGGGAGTCTAGTCCAGGTTAGTTGGCCAGATGTTCCTGTTTCTGGGTCTATCCACTCAAAGGCAAACAGAAACTGACTGTAATAATGTAGGGGCAAGCAGAAGTAAGCATCTTTTAAGTCCAGCACAGTGTACCATTTCCGCTCCAGATTCAGAGTGTTAAGTAAATTATAAGGATTGGGTACTGTGGGGTGAATGTCCTGCACTCTGTTGTTGATCTCTCTTAGGTCTTGAACAGGACGATTGTCTCCAGTTCCTGGCTTTCTTACTGGTAGCAGGGGGGTATTCTAGGCTGATTGACAGGGACTTAGGATCCCAAGAGCCAGGTATTTCTGAATGTGGGGCCTTATCCCATCCTTTGCTTGTTTGCTTAGAGGATATTGTTTAACATTGATTGGAGAGGCAGGGGCTTTTAATTATACTACTATTGGAGGTTGTTTTATGTCTAGACCTAACCCAGCAGTTTCTGCCCAGGCATTAGGATAATCTTTTATCCATTTCTGGGGTAGTTTGCCTGTTTGATCAGTCCTAGGGTGCGCGAAGAGTTGATGTTCATCTTCTACGAACATAGTCAAAGCCGTGACTATGGGAGTTTTTACTGAAGGCTTTAGAAACTCCACTTGGGGACCATCAGGGTTAAAGGTTATTCTAGCCTGGAGTTTGGTAAGCAGATCCCTGCCCATCAATGGGGCTGGGCATTCTGGAATTACTAGGAAAGTGTGGTGGACTTTTCAATTTCCTAGGTCCATAGTCCTCCTAGTTGTCCAAGCCCGATATCTACTGCGATTAGCCCCTTGAACAAGGGACCATTTATTTGATAAGGGGCTCCGTGGGGTCTTAAAGGCTGAGTATACTGCTCCTGTATCCACTTCAAAATTCACTGGGGTACCCTCCACTTCAAATGATACCCTGAGCTCGGGGAGGGGATCCGAGCCCTGACTTTCCTAGTCCTCTTCTAGAGTCAGCATGGTGGGCTGGCATCTCTGCTTCTTTTTGGGGCACTCTTTGGCCCAGTGTCCTTTTTATTTACAGTAGGCACATTGATCTGAGGCCAGGGGCAGCCTTTGGCGTGGGCCCAGGTATCCCTTTTTGTCTCCCTGCTTTTTAACTTCTGGCCTATTTGCTGCTGTGACCAGAACCTTAGGCAATGCTTTTCTCTGCCATTTGCTCTTTTCATCCTCCTTTTGTTCCCTTTCCTTCTCTCTCCTCTGTTCCCTCTCCTTCTCAGTTTCTCTCTTATAATATACTTTCTCAGCTTCTCTGACTAAATCTCTTAAGGTCATATCTTGTAATCTATCTAGACGTTGTAGCTTTCTCTTAATATCTAGGGCAGCCTGCTCAATAAAGGCCATTGCAACAGATGTCTTTTGGTCCTCTGCCTGAGGATCAAAATGAGTATATTTCCTATATGCTTCCATACTTCTCTCCAGGAACATAAGGGAGACTCATTAGGCCCTTGGATAATCTCTCTTACCTTGGCCAAATTAGTTGGCCCTCTGGAAGCCACTCGGAGACACGCTATTAGAGCCCAGCGATAAGTGGACAGATGCTACCTACCTTCAAAGTTGTTGGGGTCCCAGTTGGGTCGGTTCATGGGCCCGTAGAGACGGAGAGGGAGCATCACAGGGGCTTTCGAGTTTTCTATTATCCATCGCCAGCGGGATCCTTTAGGTGGCCCAGCTTCCTCCAGGGGAGGAGGGGCTGCTGCTGCTTCAGGGAAATTCCCTGGAGGGCTTGAGTATGGCCCAATTGCCTGTAGCAGCAGAGAGGCTGAGTCAGCGATGGGAGGATCATCAGGAATGTGTTGGGGGTTGAGGAGCGAGGATAGAGGATAAGAAGGGGGTGGAGTGTCCAGTCTTGTGACTCAGGGAGAATGGAGGGAAGAGGGGGAGGAGCGGAAAGTTTGAATAATAGGATCGTGGGGGAAGGGGTATATGGCTGTTGATCTGGGTGGCCACGTGGCCACGACTGAAACACAATATCTCTGAATTTTCGGATTAGAGGGAAGTAGAAGGATCCTCCTGGGCGCCACCCGACTCCAAGGATGGGCCATTCTGAAGCACAGAGAGTCTGCCAGGCCTGTTGTTTTACTGAAAGAGAAAGATTCTGGGCCCTTGAGCGGACATCAGTCAAATGATGAAGGGTCAGGGACAGAGTCGTGGAAGTGCTTTGTCCCATAATGAGAGTTACTCAAACAGGGACAGTGAGGACACAAATGCGACACAGACAAAGACAAACAGTAAGTATCTAACATGAGTCCAAAACAAAGATTAGAACTGAGTAACTGGCAAAACCTGATGGGCTAGACAATGAAGACAGACAGTAAACTCAACAGAGTTCGGGACAATGAACAAAACTGAGTAGCCGGCAAAACCTGATTGGCTGGCAAATTGAATCCTAAATCTAAATACGTGAACATGAATGAATTTAGTGAGTGTATATAAGACACATATATTTTATATTTTGAAAATTCTGGAGAGTATATATATATATATATATATATATATATATATATATATATATATATATATATTTATACACACACACACAAAAAAAAACCACACACACACAGACATTAAAAAGTAGCAATACATATGCTAATCGAAATTCATCATGAAATATATATCATCCACATATGCAAAAGCATTTATTTTACTGAACATGGATTCATATACAATGTTTTCCTACTAGGAAGCTGACCCATAGGTTGAATTTTCAGTTTCAACAGAGGTTAGGAGGAGTGATCTCTTCTCACAAATTTTATCTGCCAAGTCAGACAACACACAAAAATTAACCTGTGATACCAGGTAGGTTTCTATATGTGCATATCAATATACATGTGCTGAATAGTCTATAAAGAAAGTGATACAGGAATTCACATATTTGTGAATTTTAAAAACACATGGAGAATTATATTAACCAAACATTGACTAGATTTATAACAAATACCCTTTATCATGCAAAAGGCAAGTCCAAATATACACCATGCCTCCAATGAACTGCTTGTATTCCTATTCTGTTTGGGTTATTTTTCTCTACATCATATTAGGATTAGTAGTCAGAGTCTAGTAGGGTATGGGTTAGTGTCAGGGATTCAGTATTTTGAATGGAAAATTGGAAAATGAATCCAATGTGTATGCAAATATGTGCCACACGAAAATATTCCCACTCTCATCCAGAACAATGCCTTGACAGTACCTTCGCCCCAAGTAGTACACAATTAGAGGAGAAGAGTTAGAAAATCTGTGAATACATATCTGGAATGGAATATGCTCAGGAGTTCACAACATTGGAGGTGGTAGAGGAGTTTCCCAAAGTAAGGGACAGGGTAAACATTCCACAAATACAGAACTCAGGTTCCCTAAAGACTTCTTGAGAAACTGCCTAAGAGGTTGGGCACTTGAAATATATGTTTTTGTCAAGAGATTTTGGTTTCTTTCTAGTGAGACCATCAAAGCTGGGTCTGTATCTATGGGACATGGATGACATGGTTTCTTATTTTCCAATGAACATGAGGCAGCAGTGATGAATTCTCTCTTTGTAGGTAAACTTGGACACTGGGGACTAACTGTCTCCTCCCCTGTGGACTGTGAAGCCATTTGGTCATGCTCCACTTTTCCTGGTGTTTCCTGCTGCTGCACTGGGAGTTTGGTATTTGCTTCACGAAATACAAGGAGTTCAACTGGGACACAGTGCTGGAGGGAGTTCTTTCATGTGAGGTGGGTCAGGGTTTTCAGGACTATGCACCATCCAGACTTCTATCCCTCATAGCTTGCCCCCTTGTCCATAGCAACCTGGTTCTGAACATTGCCCTGAAACCTCTCCATATAACAATATGCCTTTACATAGAATATTCTGCTGTCTGCACCATGTCAGTCACAAGCCATTTGGAAGCCAATGGCAGATCCACATGGGCCCACACAGATGTTTTATCATACATCTTCCCACCTCTACTCTAGGCCCACCACTCAGCAGGCACCAACTTACTGGTATCTCTGTTCTACACCATTTTCATAAATCCCAGTCAATCAAGGCACTGTGTGATAAACTCATGATCAGATGTAGGACATGCAAAGGTTCCCCAGTGCAACCTGGTCATGGGAAATTCAATAATTTCATGGTATTTATCTTGGCATTTTTCAAGGATGAAGTCGGAGGCACTGTGGGTTTCAATTCATTCTGGAACCATTAAATGGTGAGGACGCTCATTTCAATGTAAGCTCTGGAGAATTCTTACAGGCAAGGCTTTCCAAAGAGTGGCCAAAAGGTCACATGAAGCCAGGCTCATTGAGGTCTACAATGTGAGGTACATGTGTGTTTTGATTATCAACTATGGCTGCCATGTCGTTAAGAATAAAATCATTTGATATGCTGGCTGAGATTCTCAGTGCTCTGTGGAAAGTCACCCTGGGCCTAGATCTTAGTTTCCAAGCACGACTCTCATGCGTGGACTCCTAAAATCCCAACACAATTCATGGCAATACTTCTCTGAGGTAAGTTCCAGAACTCAGTCTCTAAGGGGAATCACAACAGAGTTAAAGCCGAGGTGGACCCAGTAATCTCTTCCAACCACCACAAAAATGACCACAATTGAAACCAAAACACTCCCACATGGCCCTGATTTTCTTCCATATAGACACTCTTCATAACTTCATGCAAGAGTTTTCCATGAGGGGCACAGTCCAAGACAGTGTCCAAAATAAGCTTCCTTGCCCCTCATTTGCCTAAAGTTCGAGTGGCCTGTACACCCTTCCTGTGAACCAGGAGTGATCCAATAAGCCAGCCTGTAATACTGCTCCACTTCTCCAATTTGAGGCCTACTGACTGGGGTTTAGATTCTTTTTGTGTATTGGAGTCATGAGAATATGCAAGCATCAATGGGCTAGCCTCTGCAGGGCTTTAAAGAACTCATTTGACCAAAGGATCCCTATTCTCACTTGATGGAGGTCAAGAACCTTACAGACAAAGGCGAGAGACTTCATCCATAATGACTGCTCTTTTGGCCATTTTGGTTTTGGATGCACACATGGGATCTTTCTTAACATCCATCAGGTGCTGACAATCTAAGCCACAGCCTCACACAGGGCCAAGCGCCTGATTCAGACACATCCCTTTCCAAAGCAATTAAGCAAAGAGCCACAGGTGATGCCCATTCATTTCCATTTGAAAACTGTTTTTTTCAGGCTTCACAAAGGGGTGACCTGAGGCAAAGACCTTCCTGACTTTAAGGGCAAAAGAACAATAGGTAAGCAAAAGGCCCAACCAGGGTTTCTCCACTGAGACGTTAGTAGTCACACTGATATCTGAGTTTTCTGAGATGCTCGCCATTCCATTCAGCTATCCAGTATATGGCCAAGTGACAGAGATTGGAGGTGGTACATATCTTGGACACAAAACCATGAGCATATTCTGGAGAGTCGCCAGAATACAGGAAGAAAACCGGAACTTAGGAAGATTGCAGGTGTTGCCCATTGATAAGGCAAGCCCTGGTCCATTCATTAATTGGGCAGGATGAATGCTGGGAAGCTTTCGACTAGACAGGACATCCATTGATGCATTCTTTTTTCTAATGTCTACAATCTCGAACACAGTGAGATACACAGACATAGAAACACACGCCTTGTGAAACGACTTAGTAGAAACATTTCACTCCAAACCATCAAACCGTCTTTCCTACCTATTCTCAGAACATGAGACAAAGCCACACAGGCACACCCACACCCACAAAGGCACCTCTTTCCCCCAAGTAGGTGTGTGACTATCCGGAGTGTCCACTGACTGGTGGGCCATACTATGTTCCCCTGAAATGGCCTGTCCTTTCTCAGATCTGGTCTCCTTGGCAAACTCTGTGAAGTTGTCAGGAGCCAGCGGTGAGCCACTACCTGCTTTCTCAGGAAAGGCCCCTCTTCAGAGCTTTCCTGGTATTTGGCCATCCTCATATCAGTAGATACCAAGAAAGACTGACTCTGTCCTTGGTAAATCCAAACAAGTGAGCCCACTGGGACTGGGACTGGGACTGGCTCTGGATGCCTGGCTTCCTGGATCCCAAGATCAGAGAGTTCCATCAACAAGGAAGTGAGGTGAGGTCACTTCCTTCAGGAACTAAATGAGGTCACTGCCTTGGCAACAACTTTGTCCTAACAGCTGCTTCCAAGGGTCACATGAGATGGTGGCTGCCTCTACTTCCTGTGACACTTTCACAATTTAGATTGGTATATCAACCATAGGAACCCATGAACAGCTCTCCACATAGGCCTGGTTTGCTCCATCTTCTCTTCATTAATAAGCAAGAGGCTGATTGAGACACAACCCTTCATCCTGACCATGTTGTTTGCCATGGAAGATGACTTTTACTCTCCCAGGTCCTTCATAGCTGCCTACATCTTCTCCAGGAATCATTTCTGCACGGACCTTTGAGGTTCTCAGCAGGTGGATGATCCACTACATTCCAGTATTGTAAGACAAACTCTGTCCCTGCTCTTCTGTAACGTTAGATTGAGGAAACAGTGTATGGTTAGGGTTAATAACATGTTTGATTTGAGTTAGGAATCATTCTGCTGGATGAATAATGGTATTGGGAACCTGCGATATGTATGAGAATATATAGGTGAAATATATGTATGAAAACAGATATCTAGGTAAGATTTGAAGCCCAGAAGAGCACTGGGGCCTTGATTGGGATACTTAGCTTTGAATTACGTTCTGCACAGATGTGTCAGATTAATCGATATACAATGGCATAGGAACTTGTACCTTGAATGATTGAATGTAGAAGAGAACATCCAGTCAAAATAGAATGTCGGTAGTGAGAGGTTAATAAAATAGGTACTTGTCACTTCTTGTTTTTCTGTATGCTTAACAAAACACTTTTGAAATCTTGAGAACTCTTTTCTAATCTTGTTCCCAGAAGGTGCTGTCCCCAACTGCCAAACTGCAGAATGTAGTCCCTCACCCGTTTGCACACAAACTGCCCACTCACCCGGACCCATCAATAAACATCCCTCCCTGCCCTCTCCAAAAAAAATTATATAATCTCTGCTTAAGCTGTTCTCATGGCTCTCTGCTCTATTCAAGTGATCTCTGAGCCCCAGCGTGCTGGACCCCCAATAAACCCTTTGCTGTTGCATGCGACAGTCTCTTTGTGGTCTCTTCCTCTGACGCTCACCCGACCTTTACATATGGAGGTTCCACTGAGATCCAGCAGCGGTGGACGAGAGACCCTGTGTGTCCTTGCTTTCACTGTTTGTGTATCTTTCGTAATGGGACAGAGCACTTCAATGCCTCTGTCCCTTACCCTTGATCACTGGACCAATGTTCGCTTAAGGGCTCAGGATCTTTCTTTTTCAGTAAAACTCCAGAACTGGCACACTGTCTGTGCCTCAGAATGGCCCACCTTTGGAGTCAGATGGCCTCTAGAAGGATCTTTCTACTTCCCACTAATTTAAAAATTCAGTGATATTGTCTTTCAGCCAGGGCCACATAGCCATCTGGATCAACAGCCATTTATCTTAACTTTGCAGGACCTCTGCAATTCTCCTCCTCCATGGGTGAAGTCTTTCCTTGCCCGTGCCCCCGCTCCTACTCCTTACCCCACGATCTCTCAAACCCTCTGCTCTTCTTCCTCCTCCACCCTCTCTTCTACCTGAGTCACAAGATTTGACTCTACTGGATTCTCCTCCCCCTCCTTATCCCCTGTACTATTCCCCCACCCCCAACACCCTCTAAGTGATTCCTCTGCTGCTGACTCAGCCTCTCCGCAATTGGAGGAGCACAGCACCCTTTAGATAGCTCCCCAGCAGCACAAACAGCCCCTCCTTCCCTTGAGGAAGCTGGCCCGGCTAAAGGAACTCACCAGCGCGAATGATTGAAAACCCTGGAACTCCCGTGATGCTCCCGCTCCTTCCCTTTGGGCCAGTGATTGACAACGGCCATGGGCGAAAAATGCAAGCCTACCAGATTTGGCCTATCTCCTCTTTAGACCTATATAACTGGAAAAATAACAATCCCCTTTTTTTAAGGACCCCACCTGGCTCAATGGTGTGGTTGAGTCATTGTTGTTTTCACACTACCCTACTTGGGATGACTGTCACCAACTCCTAAGGACTGTTTCCATGACAGGGGAACAAAAGACAATACTTCTGGAAGCTGGAAAAAAATATCCTCTGACCAGATGCGTGACCGACACAACTTCCCAACATAATCAAAGCCAGCTTTCCATTGAACCGACCCAACTGTGGCCCCAAAACCTTTGAAGCTAGGGAACATCTGTCCACTTATCGCCGGGCTCTAATAGTGAGTTTCCGTTCGGCCTCTAGATGACCAACTAATTAGCCAAGGTAAGAGAGATTATTCAAGGGCCTGATGAACCTCCCTCTATGTTTCTAAAGAGAATACTAGAGGCATATAGGAGATATGCTCCTTTTGATCCTCAGGCAGAGGATCAAAAGGCATCTGTCACAATGGCCTTTATTGGGAAAGCTGCCCTGGATATTAAAAGAAAGTTACAATGCTTAGATGGATTACAAGATATGACTTTGAGAGATTTAGTCAGAGAAGCTGAGAAGGTATACTTTAAGAGAGAAACTGAGGAAGAGAAGGGAGCAAAGGGAGGATGAAAGAAACAAAAGACAGACTAAGGTGTTGACTAAGGTCCTGGTCACAACAAAAAATAGGCCAGAAATTAAGAAACAGGGAGACAGAAAGGGATACCTGGGCCAACGCCAGAGGCCACCCCTGGCTTCAGATCACTGTGCCTACAGTAAAGGTAAAGGACACTGGGCTAAAGAGTGCCCTAGAAAGAGACAGCCACGCCAGCCAGTCATTCTGACTCTTGAGGATGACTAAGAAAGTCGGGGCTCAGATCCTCTCCCTGAGCTCAGGGTAACTTTTGAAGTGGAGGTGACCCCAGTAAACTTTGGAGTGGATACACAGGCAATATACTCAGCCTTTACGGCCCCATTGGGCCCTCTATCAAATAAAAGGTCTCTAGTTCAAGGGGCTAACGGCAGTAAGTATCAGGCTTGGACAACTAAGAGGACCATGGACCTGGGAAAAGGAAAATCCATCAATCCTTTTTAGTAATCCCAGAATGTCTGGCCCCATTGATGGGCAGAGATCTGCTCACCAAGCTCTGGGCCAAAATAAGTTTTAACCCTGAAGGCCCCCAAGTGGAATTTCTAAATCCTTCAGTAAAAACTCCTATAGTCACGGCTCAAAGTATGTCAGTAGAAAATGTACATCAACTCACTCACATTGGTTCAAAGAAACTGCAGGCATTCCTGAAGGATCAAGAACAGAGTTTTCCACTAACCAACTCACAGCAAAAGGAGATAACTGAATGGGTAACAAAAGCCTATCAGGTCCATCAATTGGTTAATGCTAACCCTTTCAAGCTTCCTGCAGTAAAGCACCTACAAAGAACAAGTCAGGACAATTCTGGGAAGTGAACTTTACTGAAATTAGGCATGCAAGGTATGGACTTAAATATCTCCTAGTCTTTGTAGATACTTTTTCAGGATGGATTGAAGCCTTCCCCACAAAAAAAAGGAACATCACAAATGGTGGCCAAGAAGATCCTGGAAGATATTTCTCCAAGATACGGCCTGCCTAAGGTAACAGGGTCTGATAATGGACCTGCATTTGTGGCCCAGGTACTTTAGGGGTTAGCCATGACCCTGGGGATTAATTGGAAGTTACATTGTGCTTATAGACCCCAGAGTTCAGGAGAGGTAGAAAGAATGAATAGAACCATTAAAGAGACCTTAATGAAATTAAGCTTAGAGACCGGTAGAAAAGATTGGACTATGCTCCTGCCTTATGCACTGTTTCATGCAAGAAATTCTCCCTCTGTTTCTTTGTGTAACCTCACCCCCTATGAAATTCTCTATGGTGCCCCTCCTCCAGTAAGGGACCTAACCCCAACTATAAGACCTAACGATCCTTTCCACACCCCCTTGCTTGACAGACTTAAATCTCTTGAAATAACTCAGTGATACCTGTGAAAACAGCTGTCCACTGCCTACCAACCTGGGGACGAGGGGACTCCACATCGATATCAAGTAAGAGACTTCCTCTACGTAAGACGACATCAGGTATCATCTGTTGAACCCTGCTGGAAAGGACCATACCAGGTGCTACTTATAACAACTACAGTGGTAAAGGTAGACAGAATCACTTCCTTGATCCAGCCTCTCATCTCAAGCCTGCGCCCTGTCCAGATTCTGCCTTGAAACTGGAAAAGACTGGTAACACTTTCAAATTGCGTATTCGCTGTGTGGATAAGGCAATAGACTCTCCCCTTGACCACCAATAGTCCTAACTCTCATCAGCCCGTTTAGCAGCCATGGCTGATCACAAATCCTACTGGACAAGAAGTATAATCTATCTTGCATATAGCCCACTTAGGGACCTGGTGGCCATCTCTCCACCCAGACATTTGTCAGCTGGCTATAGGTCTTTCCTATTGAAATATCCCCAATGAAGAGGATCCCACTAAAATTCCATTAAATCCCTTCCGTACCAAAGATAATGGAAGCAAACATTATGGATGTAGGGACAGGCAAGCCAGATGCAGGTGGCTAGCCTAGATTACTATGTTTGCCCGGCCGACTATCAAAGCCACAAACAGCCACGGCTGTGTGGGGGAAAAGCCGACTTCTTCTGTAAGTCATGGGGATGTGAGCATACAGGGGCTGCCTGATGGAACCCGAAATCCTCATCAAATTCTGTACACAGCATTGGCCATATTACCAATTAGATAACCAATAATGATGGCCCCCAGAGGGGTCTCTAGATCCTCAAATTCTGCGTGACCTTTTTAACTGCTGCAAGTGCTCAAAAGGGTGAAAAGAGATTCCCCTATGTGGAGGCCTTTTCCCACCTTCCCTCACATCCTGAACTATGCTTCTCCTATTGATCCTCACCCTCAGCCTTCTGTTTCAGACAATCTGGTGTCACTCCAACCTGAGCAACCTGATTTTTCCCCTCCAATTACTATATCAAAAACCCAAACCACCGCCGGTTCTCAGACCATTTCCCCCTTGTTGAGTAGCAGGTACTGATGTACCCCTCCACCCTCTCACTCCTCTCTTCTCCTGTTAGTGCCCGCACCAGGTCCCACCAGGTCCTCTTACCAGCTAACCCAAAGCTCAAACCATCTGAGGAGAGCTCTCAGACCGCTATCCAAATGTAATTAAAATGGCCTTTAAAGTTGCTTTGTCATCACTGAAAACAGGTTACTAAGAATTTAAAGTCCCTTACAGGCTTTGTGGGATACTCACTTCAATCTTCCCCTCTGCTCTACCTGTAAAACTGCTCAAGTTTTGTTGCTAGGAATATCCCAAACCCCTTTTCCATTATTCTTTTACATCTCTTCTTTCTCATTCTCAAATCCAGGAAGCTGTTCTCAGCCCCGACTTCCCCATCTTCCCCCTCTGTACCAGGCCCACATAAAAGACTTAACTGACCTTCTCCAGAAGTCTTCACCATGGCTGACTTTAGGACTTTCAGAAAAAGAGTCCCTATAAAAGATTTCAGTGTAGGTAAACTTCCTCTTTTAATGTTGCCCTGTTCCACTTGGCCACTGGCTAAAAAAATCAGCACTCCTAAGCTAGACACCCCCTTACTAGTTTTTCACAAAATATGTGAACAAGGCCTCTGGCTTTGAGCTGGAGCTTCACAGAGATGGCAACATGTCTAAGATAAAGAAGTTACCAACTGGGGTCCATGGTAACATCTGGCAGGGGGAAAGTAGAAAGGGAAGTAAAAGCTCTCACCCACCCAGTTGTCCTTGAAAAGTTAAGGTTCCACTTTAAATAATGCATTGGATTCATATCTTAAATTATATAAGAAATCTTATATTGATATACATACATTCATTCCAAATAGTTATACATCTAATTGTAAAATTAAGGTTATGGTTTATCATGAAGGGTGTGTGAGTTTTGCTTCAAAAGTGATTATGAAAATCTAATATAATGTGTTTGGAAAGAAGTCTCATGAAAAGACCAGTCAAGAAACATGGAAAAATACATGTGTTCTGAAGAGGAAGTGATTGAAAGTGAAACAAACGTCTCAAAATTTGCGAACTTGTGGATGAAATATATATCCTATCATGTGCATAAACTGAAGAAATAGTCATGTAACAGTGTTGAATAAAAATGAAAGTCAAAATACTCATCATGTCCCATAGGAATCAATTTGCATTGATGTTAACCTGAGTCAGTTACTGTATTAATATTAGGATTTGTATGCACCATTCACTGAAGATAGTTTCAGTACTAGGAAACAAATATGTATTTCAGGTGGATGAATATTTCTGAGGATAATCTTGTGAAAAGTGGATTATTAATCCATATATATGAATATGAATGAATTTAGGGAATGTATAATAAGACACATGTATTTCATATTTTGAAAAATCTGGAGAGTTTGTGTGTGTATATATATATATATAAATACACACACACACACACACACACACACACTCACACACACACACACGCACACAGACATTAAAAAGTAGCAATATATATGCCAATCAAAATTCACCATGAACTATATATCATCCACAGATCCAAAAATATTCATTTTACTGAACATGGATTTATGTATAATGTTGTTCAACTAGGAAGCTCACACAGAGGTCAAATTTTCACTTCCAACAGCGTTTAGAAGAGGTGATATCTTCTCACAATTTGTATGTGCCAAGTCAGCCACCTCACAAGAATGTACGTGTTGTACCTTGTAGGATTCTATATGTGCATATAAAAATACATGTGCAAATAGGCTACAGAAAAAGGGAGACAGGAATTCACATATTTGTTAACTTTAAAAACACATGGAGAACAATTTCAACAAAATATTGACAAGATTTATAACTCCTACACTATATAATGCAAAAGGCAAATCCAACTATACACCATGTCTCCTCTGAACTGCTTGTATTTTTATTCTGTTCGGATTATTTTTCTCCATCATATTAGGATAAGTAGTCAGAGTCTAGTAGGCAACGGGTTAGTGTCAGGCATTCAGTATTTCAAATGGAAAATTGGAAAAGGTATCCAATGTGTATGTAAATATGTGCTACGAAAAATCCTCCCACTCTCATCCAGAACAATGCCTTGACATTACCTTCGCCCCAAGTAAGACACAATTAGAGGAGAAGAGTTCGAAAATCTGTGAACACATAATTGGAAAAAAATATGCTCAGTTGTTCACAAACTTGGAGGTGGTGGAGGAGTTTACAAAAGTAAAGGACAGTGTAAACCCTCCACAAAAATGGAGCTTTTCTGGCCCAAATACTTCTTGAGAAACTGCCTCTGTGGTTGGGCACTTGAAATATATGTTGTTGTCAGGAGTTTTAACTTCCTTTGTAGTGAGACCATTAAACCTGGTTCTGCATCTATGTGACCTGAAGGACATTGTTTCTTATTTTCCAATGAAGATGAGGCAGCAGTGCTAAATTCTCTTTTTTTAGGTAAACTGTGGCCACTGGGAGCTAAGTATCTCCCTGTGTGGACTGTGAAACCATTTGGTCATCCTCCAATTTTTGTGGTGTTTCTTGCTGCTGCACTTGGAGTTTTGTATTTGCTTCATGAAATACAAAGATTTCAACTGGGACACAGTGCTAGAGGGAGCTCTGTCACGTGTGGTGGGTCAGGGTTAGCAGGAGAATGCACCAACCAGGCTTCTATCCCTCATAGCTTGCCCCCTTGAACATAGCATCCTGTTTCTGAACATCGCCCTGAAAACTCTCCATTTAACAATATGCCTTTACATAGAATATTCTGCTGGCTGCACCATGTCAGTCACAAGCCATTTGGAAGCCAATGGAAGATCCACATGACCACACCACAGTTGTTTTATCACACACCTGCACACCACTGCTCTAGGCCCACTACTCAGCAGGCTCCAACTTACTGGCATCTCTGTTCTACACAATTTTCATGAAACCCAGTCAATCAAGGCACTGTATGATATACTCATGATCAGCAATAGACATCCAAAGTTTCTCCAGTGCCACCTGGTCATTGGAAATTCAAAAATTTCATGGTATTTATCTAGCCATTTTTCAACTATGACATTGGAGGCACTGTGGGTTTCAATACATTCAGGAACCTTTAAATGGTGAGGAAGCTAATTTTAATGGAATCTCTGGAGAACTCTCACAGGCAAGGCTTACCAAAGAGTGGCCAGAAGATCATATGAAGCCAGGCCCATTGAGGTGTACAATGTGAAGTCCACGTGTGTTTTGACTCTCAACTATGACTGCCAAGTTTTTCAGAATAAAATCATGTGATATCCTGGCTGAGATTCCCAGTGCTCTGTGGAAAATCAACCTGGGCCTAGATTTCAGATTCCAAGGGTGAATCTCATGCGTGGCTTCCTAAAATACCAACACAATTCATGGCAATACTTCTCTGAGATCAGTTCCATAACTCAGACTTTAAGGGGAATCACACAAGAGTTCAAGGCCTGGTGGACCCAGTCATCTCTTCCAACTGCCACACAAATGACCACAATTAAAACCAAAACACTCCCACATGGACCTCATTTTCTTTCATATAGACACTCATCATAACCTCTGGCTGGAGGTTTCCATGAGTGGCGCAGCTCAAGACAGTGTCCAAAATAATCTCCCTTGCCCCTCATTTGCCTAAAGTCAGGGTGGCCTGGACATCCTTCCTGTGAACCAGGAGTGATCAAATAGGCCTGCCATTAATACTGCTCTGCTTCTACTATTTGAGGCCTAATGACTCTCAGGTATACATTCTTAATGTGATTTGGAGTCATTAGAAAACACTAACATATCTGCAGGGCTTTGAAGAATTCATTTGCCCCAAGGGTCCCTATTCACACTTGATGGAGGTCAGGAACCTAACAGAGGAAGGTGAGAGACTTCATCCAAAATGACTGATCATTTTGCATTGTGGTTATGGATGAACACATGGGGTCTTTCTTTAGATCCATCAGGTGCTGAGAATCTGAGCCCCAGTTTCACACAGGGCCAAGAGGCTCATTCAGATACATCCCTTTCAAAATCAATTAAGCAAAGAGCAACAGGTGATGCCCAATAATTTTCATTTGAATACTGTTTTCTTCAGGCTTTACAAAGGGGTGGCCTGAGCCAAAGACCTTCCTTACATTCAGGGCAACAAAACAATAGGAAAGCAAATGGCCCAAACAAGGGTTTCTCCACTGAGAAATTCCTGGTCACAGTGATATCTGTTTTCTGAGATGCTCCCATTCCCTTCAGCTATCCAGTACATGGCCATGTGACAGAGTTTGGAGGTGGTACATATCTTGGACACAAAACCATGAACCTATTCTGGAGAGTGTCCAGAATTCAGGAAGAAAAAAGGAACTTAGGAAGACAGCAGGTGGTGCCCATTGAAAAGACTAGCCACAGTCCATTCATAAATTGGCAGGATAAATGCTGTGAAGCTTTGTACTAGACAGGACACATCCATTGATGCATTCTCCACGGAGAGAGTGGGATACACAGACATAGAAACACTCACCTTGTCAAAGGACATACTAGAAACAGTCCACTCCAAACCAAACAAATCGTCTTTCCTACCTATTCTGAGATAAGAAAAAAACTACAAATTCACATGCACACCCACAAAGGCACCTCCTTCCCCAAAGTAGGTCTGTGACTATCCGGAGTGTCCTCTGACTGGTGGGCCATACTATGTTTCCCCAAAATGGACTGTACTCAGTTCTGGTCTCCTTGGCCAACTCTGTGAAGTTGTCAGAAGCCAGTGGTGAGCCACTACCTGCTTTCTCAGGAAGGGCCCCTCTTCTTACCTTTCCTGGCATTTGGCCATCCTCATGTCAGTAGGTACCAAGAAAGACTGACTCTGTCCTTGGTTAATCCAAAGAAGTGAGAAAACTGTTACTGGTACTGGGACTGGCTGTGGTTGCCTGGCTTCCTGAATCCCAGGTTTATAGAGTTCCATCACCAAGGAATTTATGTGAGGTAACTTCCGTCAGGAACTAAATGAAGTCACTGCCTTGGGAACCACTTTGTCCTAACAGTTGCTTCCAAGGGTCCCATGAGATGGAGGGTGCCCCTACTTCCTGTGACATTTTCACAAGTTAGAATGCTATATCAACCATAGGCCCCAGGGAACAGCTATCCACACAGGTCTGGTTTGGTAAATCTTCTCTACATTAAGATGAAAGAGGCTGATTCAGACACATCCCTTCATCCTGACCAGGTTGTTTATGATGGAAGTTGACTTTTCCTCCCTCAGGTCCCTCATAGCTGCCTACAACTACTCCAGAGATCATTTCTGAATGGACCTTTGAGGTTCTCAGCAGGTTGAAGATCCCCTACATTCCTTTATTGCAAGACCAACTCTGTCCCTGCTTTTCTGTAAAGTTAGATTGAGGGAACAGTGTATGGTTAGGGTAATAACAGGTTCGCTTTGAATTAGGAATCATTCTGTGGGATGAATAATGGTATTGGAAACCTGTGATATTTACAAAAATATATAGGTGAAATATAAGTATGAAAACAGAAATCTAGGTAAGATTTTAAGCCCAGAAGAGCATTGGGCCAATGATTGGGATACTTAGTTTTGAAATAGCTTCTGCACAGATGTCTCAGATAAATCGATATACAGTGGCATAGGACCTTGTAAATTGGATGATTGAATGTAGAAGGAAACATCCACTCAAAAAGGGATAGTCAAAAGGATTAGGAAGATAGTCAGTAAGTTTAGGAAGAAAAGTGAGTATAAGATTTGGACCAAATATTCTTTAGCAATAGGGTTTCCGGTAGAAAGTGAATGTAAATGTCAGCACATGTGAAGAGTCAGTCACAATTATGAACTGGGGAAAATATATAGGAAAGCAGATATCAATAGAGACATTAAGAAATCAGGCAAAGTATAAATTGAGTGATAGGATTAGAAACTTTCAACAGGGTTGAGGTTGAATATACAATCTTAGGAAGAAACAAATATTTAGTCACCAATAGGATTGACATTTGAGAGCATTAGGCAATCTGGACTTGGATGTTTTTAGTAATCCATGCTCACTCTCCCTTTAGGCTTTGGTACAATCATAAGTGTGAACTTTGCATTTTGTGTTCAGAATATTACTGTGATAAAGTGTATATGTAGATCAGGTGACATGAGTATTTCTTCCACCATTTCTGTGGGCAATATTTTGCAGATGTATAAATTAGTATTGGGTGTACAAATAGGTGTACCCTGTGTCTATGAATATAGATATAATGAATAAATAGACCATACTGTGAATAAATAATATAACTGGTTCCAACTTTAAATAATGGATTGAATTGATATTTGAAAATATAAAGGAAATCCTACATTGATATACATACATTCATTACAACCATTTATACATCTATGGTAATATTAGGGTTATGGTTTATCATTAAGAGTGTGTGAGTTTTGCTCCAAAGTGATTATTGAAATCTAATATAAAAAGAAGTGTCATGAAAAGAACAGTAAAGAAACATGGAGGAATACATGTGTACTGAAGCAGGAAGTGATTGAAATTGAAACAAATGCCTTTAAATTTGCGAACTTGTGAATGAAATATATATCCTATGATGTGCATAAACTGAAGAAATAGTCATGTAACAGTGTTGAATAAAAATGAACATCAAAATACACATCAAGTCCCATTGGAGTCTACTTGCATTGATGTTTAAGTGGGTCAGTTACTGTAGAAAAACTAGGACTTCTATGCACCATTCACTGAATTTAGATTTCAGTACAAGGAGACAGTATGTATTTAAAGTGTATGAATATCTCTGAGAATAATTTTGTGAACATTTGATTATAAATCCACATACATGAATATGAATGTATTTAGTGATTGTATAATAAGACACATATATTTTATATTCTGAAAAATCTGGAGAGTGTGTGTGTGTAAAGAAACATGGAGGAATACATGTTTATATATATATATATATATATATATATATATATATATATATATATATATACACACACACACGCACACACACAGATATTAAAAGGTAGCAATATCTATGCCAATAGAAATTCATCATGAAATATATATCATCCACAGATCCAAAAACATTCATTTAACTAAACATGGATTTATGTATTATGTTGTTCAACTAGGAAGCTCACCCATAGTTTTAATTTTCAGTTCCAACAACGTTTATGAAGAGTGATCTCTTTTCACAATTTGTATCTGCCAAGTCAGCCACCTCACAAAAATGTACATGTGATACCAGGTAGGATTCTATATGTGCATACAAAAATACATGTGCTGAATAGGCTACAGATAAAGGGAGAAAGGAATTCACATATTTGTTAACTTTAAAACACATGGAGAACTATTTCAATTTACAATTGACTAGATTTATAACACCTACCCTTTATCATGCAAAATGTAAATCCAACTATACACCATGCCTCCGCTGAACTGCCTGTATTTCTATTCTGTTTGGGTTATTTTTCTCCATCACTTTAGGATTGCTGCAGTCTGGCTGGGCACAATTCACGAACCACTTGTCAAAAGAAACTATCTTTATTTTTAGAACCACACATGCCAAAAAATAGCTCCTCGGGAAAAACCCTCAGAGCCCAACTGCCACCACCGGCTTCCCACAAGCCTCTCAATCTCCCCACTCCTCCTGCTCTTGAGGTCGATTGGCTGGGTCGTGTGGGCAGAGCAAAAAAGGTACCCCAATGAGCAGTTCTGTCTGATAGGGTGGAGAAACAGCCCAATGAGCATCACTGCAGAGGAGCCAATCAGCTAGATGTTGCTGGGCTGCTGTGAGCCAATCATCAGCTTGCAGTCTGAAAGGGCAGGGAAACAGCTCAATGAGCATCTCCAATGAGCATCACCGCAGAGGAGCCAATCAGCAAGATGTTGCTGGGGCCACTATGAGCCAATCATCAGCTGGCAGTCTGAAAGTTTGCTTTGGCCCCTTGGGCTGTGGCTCTCAACATCTCCCCCTCTTTGTTTAAACAATAAGCATGTGGCTTAGGGACCGTGCCTGCCTTAGGTTGTACAATAGTACATATGGTTCTTACCCATTATCGAATGAGCTGACCTCAAGGTGTGAGCCACCAGTCTTAGGTTGGTACCATTGCAATTGGATCTTTCCCGTCACTGACTACAGGTCCAGTATACAGCCACACCTGTGGAGTGGTCTTTGTACCAGCGGGAGTGTGAGGTTCTTTGCCTCACCTCTGTTGAGCCACAAATTTTAGCTGAACGACCATGATAAGCAGAAGGGAGGAAGATACACCAAGCCAATTGACGGCACCTTTTGGAAAAATTGTACCACCGATGACATCATCAGCAAAAATACCCCAACACTACCACAAGTCGCTGCACCAACAGATAGTTCACAATGCATGCAGGTGAGTTCACAAAGAGTACAAGTGATACATAGTCCAGGCAAGTTCTGCAAGCAGTTCAGTGATGGCAATTGCAGAAGCTGTAGATTGGTTTTATCTTTGTCTTCACAGGCCCTGGAATGAAGATAGGAATTCTGGCAATAATGGTTAAATTAAAAATTATGTAGCATTCCAGAAGGCACTAAAAGAAAACAATTTTCTTAACAATTTACATTGTCTTAAAGAGAATTATTAAATATAATGAAAAGGAAAGGTGAAAGTAAACAAACAGATCTGTTAACCTCCTTTTTTGTTCACATTTTAAAACAATCCTCAACAGGTGTTTACCCAAATTAAATTAAAACATTTACATCACGTGAATAAAAAAAAAAAATATTTGGATCCATTTTTCATGAGCGCTCATCATATATGATATATGAACATATGTACATTCAAACATATAACACAAAATACAAGTGTGCACACATAATATAATACATACAACACATAACATAATAGTGAAGGCCTTATAATATTTTACACGTGAAATCTCCATTGCAATGTCTAAAAACTCTATAGTCCAAAAATAGAACTGATCAGCAAAACATTAACCTAGGTCTGTATGAGCTCAAAAAACAAAATAGAACTTCATGATATGGGAAAGGGCAATAATAAAATAGATATTGAAAAAACGCATCCTGTTCTGTCACAGATGTAAGAATAACCAAACTGGAATTCTGGATATTAGCTGTTATGGATTTGAGCCAAATCATCTTCTTTTTGGTCTGTAGAAATCACTTTAGTTATTCTCTCTGAAATCCAAATCGGCTGCTGTTCTCCCTGTGGAAACACATAAACAGACCCCTGACTCCAGGCAATCACTGAGTCAGGACCTTAGTTAATCTCTCTGGAATCCAAATAGTCTGCTGTTTTCCCTGTGGAAACACACAAACAGACCCCCGACTCCAGAAAATTTCTGGGTCAGGACCTTTCCATTGTCCTGTTAGAATATCCTTCCAAAGTACCTTGGGCTTATGTACATTTTTTGGACACATATGCCTTTCCGCAGCACTAAGCCCTGATGAATCCAAATTTAAAAAGTTTAGAGTAAAAAGGATTATTTTAAGTTTATCTTTGGGGAATATATAACCCTTCCCAATTCCGTCTTTTTGCTTTAATAAGTACATTTTAATAGTTTTATGAGCTCTTTCAACTATGCCTTGTCCCTGTGGATTGTATGGGATTCCTGTTATATGAGTAATGTCAAATGATGAGCAAAATTGTTAAAAAGAGGTAGACGTATAACCAGGGGCATTATCTGTTTTTAACTGTTTTGGAACGACCACAGTGGCAAAATTTTGTAAGCAATGAGCTATAACATCTTTAGTTTTTTTCTCTGGCATGAAGGGAGCCAATCAAAAATCCAGAAGAAGCATCAACTGTAACACGCAAATATTTTAATTTTCCAAATTCTGGCAAGTGTGTGACGTCCATCTGCCAAATATGGTTAGGTATCAATCTTCAGGGATTGACTCCAACATTAACTTGTGGTAAAAGGGTCACACAATTTTGACATTGTTTTATTATTTGTCTAGCTTGTTCCTTAGATATTTTAAAGCGCTTTTGTAATGTATTAGCATTGACATGGAACTTTTTACAAAAGCTTGTAGCTTCTTCTAGTGTAGAGAAAATATGTATGTATGTCATGTGTAGTTTTATCTGCTAAATCATTGCCCAAACTAAGGGTTCCAGGAAATCCTGTATGTGCCCTGATATGTCCTATAAAGAACAGATCTTTTATGTCCCAGATTAGACTTTGTATAGTGGAAAGCAAAGAGAAAACAGTAGAGGAAGGGGAAATCTTACCAGCATCTTCAAGTGATAATATAGCACTAACTGTGTACTGATTACCGAAAATAAATTAATTATAGATTCTTTAAGCATCACAAAAGCTTGTAATACTACATTAAGCTCTAACTTTTGAGCTAATTTTTTGGGTACTAAAAATGAAATGTTTGATCAGGTGTAACTATTGCTGCTGTACCATTATTTGACCCATCAGTGAATATATTTGGAGCATGCATAATAGGTGTTTTTCTTGTCATTTTTGGAAAAATTACAGGAAGCGGTGACCAATAAGACAATAAAGAACTAGATGGTAAGTGGTTATCAAATGAAACATTAGATTTGCACATGATTATTGCCCAAGTATTTAACTCATTAGCTAACTCATCAATTTGATTCATAGTATGCGGAGTAATAATTTTATTGGGAGAAATTCCAAACACTCCCTTTGCTGCTTTTATTCCTTTGAGTATTAATTGTTCTACAGCCTCAGTATACCTCGTAAGAATAGTGTTATGAGAATAAGATAAATGTATCCATAATAGTGGACCTTCTTGCCAAAATACTCCTGTAGAAATATTTTTGTTGGTAGTACAATAAATAATAAAGGCAAACTTATATAAATTCTATCCAAATGCATATTTTCCATAAATGTTTCAATGATTTTTAATGCCTTTCTTGCTTCACGCGTTAACATTTGGGGATAATTTGGATCTGATGGACGTTTTAGGATATCAAATATAGGTTCCAACTCTCCTGTTGGTATACCTAGATAAGGCCTTATCCAATTTATGTCTCCTAATAACTTTTGAAAGTCATTAAGTGATTTGAGTTGATCTATTTGTATTTGAATTTTTGCTGAATGGAACATGGTTGAGGATAATAGAACTCCTAAATAATTAATTGGAAAATTTAATTGTACTTTATCTATTGCTATCTCTAGATTATAATTTTTTTAATAAGTTTGTAAGTGTGGCATAACATTCTAGCAATGTATTTTTAGCTTTCTGTGCTAATAATACATCATCCATATAGTGAAATATTTATGGTTGCGAATTTTGATTTCTAAGTGGCTGGATTACTTTGTTAACATAAATTTGACACATAGTTGGGCTGTTAGCCATCCCTTGAGAGAGTACTTTCCATTCGCATCTTTGATTAGGACCTTCATGATTCAGTGCAAGGATAGTAAATGGAAAACGTGACTATCCTCAGGATAAATTGCAATTGAAAAAAAAAAAACAATCTTTAATATCTATAACTAAAACATACCAGGTTTTTGGCAAATCAGAACATTGAGGAATCCACAATTGAGAAGGTCCCATAATAACCATCTCATTATTAATGGCTCTTAAATCTTGGAGTAATCTCCATTTACCAGATTTTTTTTTGATGACAAAAATGGGAGTATTATGGGGAGATGTGGATGGTTGGATATGTCCTTCTGCTAATTGTTGTTTGACCAGGTCATGGTCTGCTTGTACCTTTTCTTTAGTCAGGGGCCACTGAGGAACCCACACTGGTATTTCTGATTTCCAAGTAATTTTTATTGTCTTAGTGGCCCTTTCTCAAAATCCAATCCATGTCTGTCTGTTCCTTGATCTATTTGTATTGGTGCTGCTATACCTTGTTTTTGTTTTCCTAATCTTTTTCCTTTCCTGAAACCTTGTCTAACCATAATTGTGGGTGCATTTTGATTGATGTTATTTGTTAATGTCAAACCTAATTGATCTAGGACAACTCGTCCGCATAAATTTAGGGGAAGATGATAAAATACATATGGCTATATAGTTCCTTCACATCTTTCAGGATCCTTCCAATCTAATACCATTGCTCTTCTATGGGGATTAGTCACCACTCCTAGGCCTCGAATTATTTGAGTGGCTTGTTGTAATGGCCAATGTTTTGGCCATTCTTGACGAGAGATGATGCTAAGTTCTGCACCTGTATCCAGTAGCCCATTAAATTCATGTCCTTGAATATTTAGTTTTAGCATGGGGCGAGAATCTAAATTTAAAGAAAGCATAGCCCAATCTACATCTCTGGACCCTAATCCCTTGGAACCTCTTTCTAAAGCACGACTGGAAAATTTATCATGTCGGCTTGGTATTATTCGTAACTGTGCTATTCTGTCTCCTGGTGAAATAACTGGTATACCCTTTGGAGAACTGGCTATGATTTTTATTTCACCTTTATAATCGGGATCAGTTATGCCAGGACTTATCATAAGTCCTTTTAGAGTAGAAGAGCTGCGTCCCAATAATAAGCCTACTGTCCCTTGGGGAAGAGGTCCTTTTACCCCTGAGGGAATAATTTGAACTTCCATCTCTGGAGTTAGTACTGCTCTGGCATTGGTGCAGATGTCCAACCCTGCACTCCCTCTGGTTTCTCTGATGAGGGATCTGATGGACAATGTGTCCTGGGCACTACCCTGGTGGGGTTGCTGGGTTCCTCCAATGCTCCGTATATTTGTGGTTTTGGGCCCCGGAGCATTGGGCCCCCTGTCAATTTTTTGGCAACGTAGCCTGATGCCTTTCTTCAAGATATCATGGATAAACACCTGGTCCTTGTTCGTGTTTTGATAATGGAGTACCCTCTATGGTGGTTTGAGAACGGCATTCATTAGCCCAATGTCTCCCTCTATGGCATTGTGGGCAAACACCCGGTATTCTACTCCTTTGATACCTAGTTTTGTTAAACCCTCCTCCTATGAGGCAATTCCTTTTAAAAAGTTCTGTTTTGTTCACAATTGTAGCATGTTCTTGGCTTGGCATCTAAAGCCTGTTTTACTGCAGCTGCCATGACTTGCCCTTGTTCTAAAGCCTGTTTTACTGCAGCTGCGACGACTTGCTTTTGTTCATTAATGTCTCTACATAATTTAATATATGTGTTTAAATCTTCATGTTTCTATGGTCTAATGACTTCTCTACACCAACGATTCACTTGCTCATAAGCCATTTGTTTTAGTAATGGCATTGCTTGTTCTGTATTCCCCAAAACTCTGGTAGCTGTTTGAATAAGCCTATCTACAAATTCAGCATAAGTTTCATTAGCTCCTTGTATTACCATAGATAATTGACCCTGTAAACCTCCATGTCTTGTAAAGTCTTCCATGCCTTAACTGCATCTACAGCAATTTGTGCGCATACATCAGGATCATATGCAATTTGTTGCTGCTGATCCTCATAAGGTCCCTTTACTAGCAACATATCTAGATTTCTCTGAGGATAACCAGCTGCTGCATTTCGCCTAGCCATCTCTTTGCAAAATTCCTCATTGGCAACCTTCCATAACAGGTATTGTCCTCCATTTAGCACAGCTTTTCACATATTAATGCAATCTGCTGGCGTCCTGTTCAAGTTGTTAATTGATTCGACCCTGCATACAGTGAAGGGTGCTTGAGGACCATAGGTTGTTACGGCCTCTTTTAGCTGCTTCACTGCTTTGAAATTTAAAGCATGGTAAACTCGCTGCCCTCCTGCATCAAATACAGGGCATGTTAATATTTGAGATCTTGTCTCAGAATCCCTACTATCAACTGCTGGTGTTGGGGGCCTCCCAGCATATGGAGGTGGCCTTGTTAGTTGGACACTAACGTCCTTTGGAGATAGAAAGGTGTTAGTAGCAGTCTCCTTAGAGAATGTGCTGTTGGCTGGACACTTACACCCTCTGGTGATAGAAAGGTTTTAGTAGCAGTCTCCTGTTGTAACTCTCCCCCTGATGGGTTTTTCTGCTTTACTCTTTCTTTCTCTGTCTGTTTAGCTTGAGAGGCCTTCTCTTTTACTTGATTTTTTTCTCTGTCTGACTAGTTCGAGAGACCTTCTCTTTTAATTTAATTTTTTCTTCTGTCTGACTAGTTCGAGAGACTTTCTCCTTTACTTGATGTTTTCCTCTGTCTCACTAGCTCGAGAGACCTTCTTTTTTACTTGAATATTTACCTCTCTCTGACTAGCTCGAGAGACCTTCTCTATTACTTGAATATTTCTACTATAACTATAATACAACCCAAGAAGATAACACCAACCAAAACTGAACCAGAATGAAACAAAAGTGGAACAACAGAAAATCATTATAATAGCTTTTCTATCCTTCTGAAATGTCCATCCATCTTTCTCCATATCTGTTCCTCAGATGTGAGTGGTTTTTCTTCCATCTTACCCATATCCAGGAAAATGCAACTTAAAACAAAAGTGAAGCAAAACAAAAGAGGAATCTTAAAATGGCTACCAATCCTCTCATCCTGCCTTCAGGGGTGAGCAGTTTACCTTATCACTTACCCTCACTCATTCCCCTTGCGGCCCACCAAATGCCACAGTCTGGCTGGGCACAATTCAGGAGCCAGTTGACAAAAGAAATGAACTATATTTTAAGAACCACACATGCCAAACAAAACAGCTCCTCAGGAAAACCTTCATAACCCAACTGCCACCACCAGCTTCCCACAAGCCAGCAGTGACCTACCTCACTTACTTGGTGATGGAACTCTCTGAACTGGAAGCCAGGAACACAGAGTCAGTCCAAGTGAGCTCATTGTTTGGATTTACTAAGGACAGTGTCAGTCTTTCTTGGTACATACTGATGTGAGGATGGCCAAATGCCAGGAGAGCTCTGAAGTGAAGCCTTTCCTTAGAAAGCAGGTAATGGCTCACCTCTGGCTCATGACAACTTCACAAAGTTGGCCAAGGAGACCAGATCTGAGACAGGACAGACCATTTCACGGGAAAATAGTATGGCCCAGCAGTCAGAGGACACTTCGGATAGTCACAGACCTACTTGGGGGAAGGAGGTGACTTGTTGGTGTGGGTGTGATTTTGTGGTTTTGTCTCATCTTGTGACAATAGGTAGGAAAGGCAGAATGTTTGGTTTGGTGTGGACTGTGTCTAGTAAGTCTTTTGACAAGGCAAGTGTTTCTATGTCTGTGTATCTCTCTGTGTCCGTGGTTGTATACCATAGAAAAGAGAATGCATCAATGGATGTGTCCTGTCTGGTACAAAGCTTCCCAGCATTCATCCTCCCCAACTTATGAATGGAGTGTGGCTTGCCTTATGGATGGGCAACACCTACTATCTTCCTAAGTTCCTGTTTTCTTCCTGAATTCTGGCCACTCTCCAGGATAGGCTCATGATTTTGTGTCCAAGATATGTACCGCCTCCAAGCTCTGTGACATGGCCATGTACTGGATAGCTGAAGGGAATGGGAGCATCTCAGAAAACTCAGACATCAGTGTGACTTGTAAAATCTCAGTGGAGAAACCCTGCTTTGGCCCATTGACTTACCTATAGTTCATTTGCCCTGAATGTCAGGAAGGTCTCTGCCTTAGGCCAAAACTTTGTGAAGCCTGAAGAAAACGGTTTTCAAATGGAAATGAATTGGTATCACCTGTGGCTCTTTGCTTACTTGCTTTGGAAAGGGATGTGTCTTAATCAGCCTCTTGGCCCTGTGTGAGGCTGTGGCTTAGATATCAGCACCTGATGGATCTAAAAATGATCCCATGTGTGCATCCAAAAGCTAATTGCCAAAAGAGCAGTCAATGTGGATGAAGTCTCTCGCCTTCCTCTGTAAGGTTCCTGACCTCCATCAAGTGAGAATAGGGATCCTTTGGGTAAAATGAGTTCTTCAAATCCCTACAGAGCCTAGCCCATAGATGTTTGGGTTTTCTCATGACTCCAATTCACATAAAGAATCTAAATCCCACAGTCAGAAGGCCTAAAATTGGAGAAGCAGAGCAGAATTAATGGCAGGCTTATTTGATCACTCCTGGTTCACAGGAAGGGTGTCAAGGCCACCCTGACTTCATGCAAATGAGGGCAAGGGAGCTAATTTTGAACACTCTCTTTGGCTGCAACCCTCATGGAAACCTCCAGCCAGAGGTTATGATGAGTGTTTATATGGAAGAAGATGAGGGCCATGTGGGAGTGTTTTGGTTTTAATTGTGGTCATTTTTGTGGCGGTTGGAAGAGATGCCTGGGTCCAACTGGGCTTGAACCCTTGTGTGATTTGTTTTGAGACTGAGTTCTGGAACTGACTTTAAAGAAGTATTGCCATGAATTGTCTTGGGATTTTAATAGTCCATGCATGAGAGTCGCCCATGGAAACTTAGATCTACTCCTAGGGCTGCTTTCCACAGAGCACTGAAAATCTCAGCCTGGATATCTCATGATTTTATTCTGAAAGACATGGCAGCCATAGTTGAGAGTCAAAACACACATGGACCTCACATTGTAGACCTCAATGGGCCTGGCTTCATGTGACCTTTTGGCCACTCTTTGTAAAGGCTTGCCTGTGAGAGTGCTCCAGAGGTTTCATTGAAATGAACTTCCTCAACATTTAATATTTCCTAATTGAATTGAAACCCCCAGTGCCTCCAACTTTATCCTTGAGAAGTGGCTAGATAAATATCATGAAATTTCAGAAATTACCATGATCAGGTGGCACTGGAGAACCTTTGGATGTCCTGTTGCTGATCATGAGTATACCAGACAGTGCCTTGATTGACTGGGTTTCATGAAAATGGTGTAAAATAGAGATGCCAGCAAGTTGGAGCCTGCTGATTAGTGGGCCTAGAGCAGTGGTGTGCAGGTGTGTGATAAAACATCTGTTTTGGAGCCATGTGGATCTTCCATTGGCTTCCAAATGGCATGTGACTGACATGGTGCAGCAAGCAGACCCTTCTATGTAAAGGCATCTTGTTACATGGAGATGTTTCAGGGCAATGTTCACAATCAGGTTGGTATGGTCAAGGGGGCAAGCTATGTGGGATAGAAGCCAGATTGGTGCATTCTCCTGTGGATCCTGATCCACCACACGTGACAGAACTCCTTCCAGGACTGTGTTCCAGTTGAACTCCTTTTATTTCGTGAAGCATATACCAAATTCCCAGTGCACTAGCAAGAAACACAATGGAAAGTGGAGGATGACCAAATGGCTTCACAGTCCACACGGGGAGACACTTAGCCCCCAGTGGCCACAGTTTACCTACAAAGAGAGAATTCACCACTGTTGCCTCATGTTCATTGGAAAATAAGAAACCATGTCTTCCAGGTCACATAGATGCAGAGCCAGAATTGATAGTCTCACTAGAAATTAACCTAAAGCTCCTGACAAAAACATATATTTCAAGTGCCCAACCTCAGAGGCAGTTTCTCAAGAAGTCTTTAGTCCAGCATAGCTCCATGTTTGTGAAGTGTTTACCCTGTCCCTTACTTTTGAAAACTCATCAACTACTTCCAAAGTTGTGAAATCATGAGCATATTCAATTCCAGATATGTATTCACAGATTTTTAAACTCTTCTCATATAATTGTGTATTACTTAAGGTGAGGGTAATGTCAAGGCATTGTTCAGGATGAGAGTGGGAAGATTTTTTGTATCACAATTTTGCATACACATTGGATTAATTTTCCTAGTTGAACAACAGTATACATAAATCCATGTTCAGTAAAATAAATATTTTTGAATCCGTGGATGATATATATTTCACTATGAATTTCAATTGGCATATATATTGCTACTTTTTAATGTCTTTGTTTTGTGTGTATGTGTGTGTATATATATATATATATATATATATATATATATATATATATCCTATCCAGATTTTTCAAAATATGAAATATATGTGTTTTATTATACACTCTCTAAATTCTATAATGTTCATATATGTGGATTTATAATCAACTTTTCACAAAATTATATTCAGAAATATTCATCCACCTGAAATACATATTTGTTTCCTAATACGGAAAACTAACTTCAGTGAATGATGCATACAAATCCTAATATTTCTACAGTGACTGACTCAGTTTTACATCAATGCAAGTAGATTCCTATGGGGCATGACATGTATTTTGACGTTCATTTTTATTCAACACTGGTACGTTGCTATTTCTTCAGTTTATGCACATAATATGATATATATTTCATCCACAAGTTAGCATATTTATAGGCATTTGTTTCACTTTCAATCACTTTCTGCTTCAGAACACATGTATTCCTCTATGTTTCTTGACTGGTCATTTCATGAGACTACTTTCTAAACACATGATTTTCAAATTACATAATCACTTTAAAAGCAAACCTCACACCCTTCATGATAAACCGTAACACTAATATTACCATTAGATGTATAACTGGTTGGAATGAATGATAGTATATCAATATAAGATTTCTTATGTATTTTAAGATATCAATTCAATCCATTATTTAAAGTAGAACTAGTTATATTATTTATTCACAGTGTGGTCTACTCATACATTATCTCTATATTCATATACACAGGGTACATCTCTTTGTACCCCCAATACTAATTTATACGTCTTCAAAATATTGCTCCCAGAAATGGTGGAAGAATTACTCATGTAACCTGGTCCACATATATATATTTTATCACAGTAATATTCTGGAAACAAAACGCAAGTGTCACACTTATGATTGTACCATAGCCTAATGGAAAGTGAACATGGATTAATGAAAACATCCATGTCCAGGTTGTCTAATGCTCACAAATATCAATCCTATTGGTGACTACATATTTGTTTCTTCCTAAGATTATATATTCAAACTCAACCCTGTTAGAAATGTCTAATCCTATCACTCACATTATACTTTGCCTGATTTCCTAATGTCTCTATTGATATCTGCTTACCTACATATTTTACCCAATTCATCATGTGACTGACTCTTCTCATGTGCTGACATTTACATTTGCTCTCTAACTGAAACTCTATTACAAAAGAATTTTTTTCCAAAACCTATACTCACTCTTCTTCCTAAACCTATCAACTATCCCAGTTTGAGTGGATGTTCTCTTCAACATTCAATCATCCAAGGTACAAGGTCTTTTGCCATTCGATATCAAATTATCTGAGAAAACTGTGCAGAATGTAATTTAAAGCTAAGTATCCCAATCAAGGGCAAAATGCCCTTCTGGGCTTCAAATTTTACCTAGATTTCTGTTTTCATACTTATATTTCACCAATATATTCTTATAAATATTGCATGTTCCAATACCATTATTCATCCCACAGAATGATTCCTAACCCAAATGGAACATGTTATTAACCCTAACCATGCACTGTTCCCTCAATCTAATTTTACAGAAGAACAGGGACAGAGTTTGTCTTACAATACAGGAATGTAGGTGATCTTCCACCTGCTGAGAACCTCAAAGGTCCATGCAGAAATGATCCCTGGAGAAGATGTAGGCAGCTATGAAAGACCTGAGAGAGCAAAAGTCATCTTCCATGCCAAACATCCTGGTCAGGATGAAAGGATGTGACGGAATCAGCCTCTCTCTTCTTAATGTAGAGAAGATGGACCAAACCAGGCCTGTGTGGAGAGCTGTTCCCGGGAGCCTATGGTTGATATACCATTCTAACTTGTGAAAATTTCAAAGGAAGTAGGGGCAGCCTCCATTTCATTGGTCAATTGAAAGCAACTGTGAGGACAAAGTGTTTGCCAAGGCAGTGACCTCATTCAGTTCCTGAAGGAAATGACCTCACCTCACATTTTTGGTGATGGAACACTGTGAACTTTTGATGCAGGAAGCCAGGAACCCAGAGTCAGTCCCAGTACCAGTCCAAGTGGGCTCGCTTGTTTTGATTGAACAAGGACAGAGTCATTATTTTTTGGTCCTACTGTTCTGAGGATGACCAAATGCCACGAAAGCTCTGAAAACGGGCCTTTCCAGAGAAAGCAGGTAGTGGCTCACCACGAACTCCTGACAACTTCACAGAGTTGGCTAAAGAGACCAGATCTGAAACAGGACAGGCCATTTGGGGGGATATATTATAGCCCACCAGTCAGACCACCCTCCGGATAGTCACAGACCTACTTGGGGGAAGGAGATGCCTTTGAGGTTGTGGTGTGAGTTTGTGGTTTTGTTTCATTTTCTGAGAATAGGTAAAAAAGGCGGTTTGTTTGATTTGGTATGGACTGTTTCTAGTAAGTCATGTGATAAGGCGAGTGTTTCTATGTCTGTGTATCCCACTGTGTTCGTGGTTGTAGACATAAGAAAATAGAATGCATCAATGGATGTGTCCTGTCTAGTAGAAAGCTTCCCAGTATTCCTCCTGCCCAATTTATGATTTGGCAGCAGATTGCCTAGTGGATGGGAACACCTGCTATCTTCCTAAGTTCCTATTTTCTTCCTGAATTCTGACCACACTGCAGAATAGGCTCATGGTTTTGTGTCCAAGATATGTACCACCTCCAAGCTCTGTGATATGGCCATGTACTGGATAGCTAAAGGGACTGGCGAGCATCTCAGCAAACTTAGATATCAGTGTGACCAGAAAAGTCACAGTGGAAAAACCCTGCTTTGGGCCTTTTGCTTACCTATTGATCTTTTGCCCTGAATGTCAGGAAGGTCTTTGCCTCAGGCCACCCCTTTGTGAAGCCCAAAGAATCAGTTTTCAAATGGAAATGAATGGGCATCTCCTGTGGCTCATTGCTTAATTGCTTTGGAAAGGGATGTATCTGAATCAGCCTCTTGGCCCTGTGTGAGGCTGTGGCTTAGATTATCAGCAACTGATGGATCTTTAGAAAGATCCCATGTGTGCATCCAAAATCAAAGGGCAAAAATTGCAGTCATTGTGGATGAAGTCTCTCGCCTTCCTCTGTAAGGTTCCTGACGTCCATCAAGTGAGAATAGGGATCCTTTGGATCAAATGAATTCTTCAAATTCCTCCAGAGGCTAGCCCATAGGTGCTTGGGTTTTCTCATGACTCCAAATCACATTAAAAATCTAAACCCCACAGTCAGAAGGCCTCAAATTGTAGAAGTGGAGAAGTATTAATGGCAGACCTATTTGATCACTCCTGGTTCACAGGAAGGGTGTCCAGGCCACCGAGATTTTAGGCAAATGAGGGGCAAAGGAGCTTATTTTGCACACTGTCTTTGGCTGTGCCCCTAATGGAAAACTCCAGCCAAAGGTTATGATGAGTGTCTATATGGAAGAAGATGAGGGCCGTGTGGGAGTGTTTTGGTTTTAATTGTGGTCATTTGTGTCGCGGTTGGAAGAGATGACTGGGTCCACCTGGGCTTGAACTCTGGTGTGATTCGCATAGAGACTGAGTTCCGGAACTGACCTCAGAGAAGTATTGCCATCAATTGTTTTGAGATTTTAGGAGACCACGCATGAGAGTCACCCTTGGAAACTGAGATCTTGGCCCAGATTGACTTTCCACAGATCATTGGGAATCTCAGCGAGGATATCACATGATTTTATTCTGAAAGACATGGCAGCCATATTTGAGAGTCAAAAAACACATGGACCTCACATTGTAGAAGTGAATAGGCCTGACTTCATGTGACCTTTTGGCCACTCTTTGGGAAGCCTTGCCTGTGAGAGTTCTCCAGATCTTTCATTGAAATGAGCTTCCTCACCATTTAACGGTTCCTGAATATATTGAAACCCACAGTGCCTCCAAAATTATTCTTGAAAAATGGCTAAATAGATACCATGAAATTTTTGAAATTCCCATGACCAGGTGGCACTGGAGAACCTTTAGATGTCCTGATGCTGATCTTGAGTATGCCAGACAGTGCCTTGACTGACTGGGTTTCATGAAAATTGTGTAGAACAGAGATGCCAGTATGTTGGAGCCTGCTGAATAGTGGGCCTAGAACAGTGCTGGGAAGGTGTGTGATAAAACATGTGGTGGGGCAATATGTATCTGCATTTGGCTTCCAAATGGCTTGTTACTGACATGGTGCAGCCAGCAGATCTTTCTATGTAAAGGTATATTGTTATATGGAGAGGTTTCAGGGCAATGTTCAGAATCAGGATGCTATGTTCAAGGGGGCAAGCTATGTGGGATAGAAGCCTGGTTGTTGCATTCTGCTGCAGACGCTGACCCACCACTCATCACAGAACTCCCTCCAGCACTGTGACCCAGTTGAACTCCTTGTATTTTATGAAGCAAATACCAAACTCCCAATGCAGCAGCAACAAACATGACTACAATTGGAGGATGACCAAATGGCTTCACAGCCCACACTGGTAGACACTTAGCCCCCAGTGTCCAAAGGTTACCTACAAAGAGAGAATTCAGCACTGCTGCCTCATTTTCATTAAAAAATAAGAAACCATGTCCTCCAGGTCACATAGATGCAGACCCAGCTTTGATGGTCTCACTACAAAGGAAGCTAAAGCTCTTTTCAACAACATATATTTCAAGTGCCCAACCTCAGAGGCAGTTTCTCAAGAAGTCTTTAGGCCAGCAGAGATCCATGTTAGTGGAGTGTTCACCCTGTCCCTTACTTTTGGAAACTCCTCTACCACCTCCAGGTTTTCAAAATCCTGAGCATATTTCATTCCAGATATGTTTTCTCCGATTTTCTAACTCTTCTCCTCTAATGATATTTTTGTTGGGGCGAAGGTACTGTCAAGGCATTGTTCTGGATAAGAGTGAGAACATTTTTGTGTAGCACATGTTTACATACACATTGTATTCATTTTCCAATTTTCCATTCGAAATACTGAATCCCTGACACTAACCCCTACCCTACTACACTCTGACTACTAATACTAATAAGAAGGAGAAAAATAACCCAAACAGAATAAAAACACAACCATTTCAGAGGAGGCATGGTGTATAGTTGGACTTACCTTTTGCATTATATAGGGTAGGAGTTATAAATCTAGTCAATTTTTTGTTGAAATAGTTCTCCATGTTTTTTTTAAAGTTAACCAATATGTGAATTCCTGTCTCCCTTTCTCTGTAGCCTATTCACCACCTGTATTTTTATATGCACAGATAGGATCCTACCTGGTACCATATGTACATTCTTGTGAGGTGGCTGACTTGGCAGATACAAATTGTTAGAAATCACTCCTCTTAAACGATGTTGGAACTGAAAATTCAAATTATGGGTTAGCTTCCTACTTGAACAATATTATTCATAAATCCATGTTCAGTAAAATAAATATTTTTCTATATGTCGATGATATATATTTCATTATGAATTTCGATTTGCATATATATTGCTATTTTTAATGTGTGTGTGTGTGTGTATACACTCTCCAGATTTTTCAAAATATGAAATATGTGTCTTATTTTACACTCACCAAATTCATTCATATTCATGTATGTGGATTTATAATCAACTTTTCACAAGATTATTCTTAGAAATATTCATTCACCTGAAATACATATTTGTTTCCTAGTACTGAAAAGTAACTTCAGTGAATGGTGCATACAAATCCTAATATTTCTACAGTAACTGACCCAGTTTAACATCAATGCAAGTAGATTTTAATCAGACATGATGTGTATTTTGACGTTCATTTTTTATTCAACACTGGTAGATTACTATTTCTTCAATTTATGCACATCATAGGATATATATTTCATCCACAAGTTAGGAAATTTATAGGCATTTGTTTCACTATCAATCACTTTCTACTGCAGAACACTTGTATTCCTCCCTGTTTCTTGACTGGTCTTTTCATGAGAAAAGGGATGGACAAAGCAAGCAAGGCACCTAAGATAGCACCGAATAAAGGGAAACAGTCCTATTTGGTTGCAACCGGATTTAATTGGCATTGCTTCTGTTGTAATCAATTACTTCCCTGAACCCCAAGTTTAGGTTCTTGCAGAATTTTGTACCCAACATGTAAGGGAGGGGCTCAGAAGTTCACAATCTGCAGAAGTTCACAAAAAGCAGTTTTTGTTTCTGGTTGTTTTTTTCTCTGTTCTGGGCAAGTTAACATTTTAAGGACACCTAGGAGGGGGAGAGCTTTTTTTTTATCTTTCTTTTTTCTCTCTGCCAGCTGTTACCATGGAGTCCAGTTGGTAACTTCTTTATCTTAGAAATGTAGACATCTCTGTGAAGCCTCAATTCAAGGCCAGAGGCCTTGTTAACATATTGCCAGCATTGTGACTGACTCTTTCCAAACACATTATTTTGAATTTCCATAATCACTTTTAAAACAAAACTAACATATCTTCATGATAAACCATAACCCTAATATTAATATTAGATGTATAACTGGTTGGAATTAATGATTGTATATCAATATAAGATTTTTTATATATTTTCAGATATCAATTCAATCCATTATTTAAAGTGGAAACAGTTATATTATTTATTCACTGTATGGTCTATTCATGCATTATCTCTATATTCATGGACACAGTGTATACCTCTTTGTACACCCAATACCCATTTATATGTCTTCAAAATATTGCTCCCAGAAAAGGTGGAAGAAATACTCATGTCACCAGATCTACATATATATTTTATCACAGTAAAATTCTGGACACAAATGCAAAGGTCACAGTTATGATTGTACCAAAGCCTAAATAGAAAGTGAGCATGGATTACAAAAAACATTCATGTCAAGGTTGCCTAATGCTCTCAAATGTCAATCCTATTGGTGACTACATATTTGTTTCTTCCTAAGATTATATATTCTAACTGTTGAAAATGTCTAATCGTATCACTCACTTTATACTTTGCCTGATTTCATAAATTCTTTATTGATATCTGCTTTCCTACATATTTTCCCCAGTTCATTATTGTGACTGTTCACATGTGCTGACATTTACATTCACTCTCTAACAGAACCCCTATTGCTAAAGAACTTTTGTTCCAAATCCTATACTCAGTCTTCTTCTTAAACCTACCGACTATCTTCTTAATCCTACCGACTATGCCTTTTTGACTGGATTTTCTCTTCTACATTCAATCATCCAAGTAATGTTCCTCCAAGCGTCAGAGGAAGAGACCACCAAGAGACTGTCTCATGCAACAGTAAAGGGTTTATTGGGGATCCAGCATGCTGGGGCTCAGAGCTCACAGGAATAGAGCAGAGAGCCCTGAGAACAGCTTAAGCAGAGCTTATATTCTTTCCTTGGAAAGGGCAGGGACGGAAGTTTATTGATGGGTCGGGGCGAGTGGGCGGTTTGCATGTAAACGGGTGAGGGAATACATTCTGCAATTTGGCAGTTGGGGACAGCACATTCTGGGAACAAGATTAGCAAACAGTTCTCAATATTTCAACAGTGTTTTGTTAAGCATACACAAAAACATGAAGTTACAAGTACCTATTTTGTTAACCTTTCATTCCCTACTTCTTCTTCTGGCTACTTTTAATTATAAAAGTGATCATTGGGGGGTGTCACATTCTATGTCTGCAAGTGGGTTATTACCATAAGTTTAACTTGTCCAATTTGAGCTTGGAGAAAACAAATTACACGTTTGAGCAAACAGGGTTTTATAGTTTGCAATAATATGAGGATTATTATTGGACCAGCCAGGGTTGATAAAAATGTAGTTAACCACGGGGAATGTATGGACCAGAATCAAACCACCCGTTTTGGGCCTCTCTCAGTGATGCTCTTCAAAGTGTCTTTTTAATTTACTCATAGATTTTTTTTTTTACAACTCCAGAATGGTCAGCATAAAAACAACATTCTTCCCTCAATGCAGCACAAAGGCCCCCTTCTCTTATGAAGGGGCAGTCCAACCCTCGACTGTTCTGTCAAACAACTTCAGACAGAGAGCATAATATTCCTGCAAAGCTGTGATGGAGGTTTCTAATATCTTTAAGTTTTGTTCTATTGCTGCTTCTAATTGGGTCATTTGTGTGTCCCATGTACTATGGCAGGGGTTTTTGTGCCCACCCCTGCAGCAACTCCTATTCCTAATAGGATGGCTAAAGTTAGGGATATATGTTCCCAGTGGAACCGTGTTGTATGCCCCCCTGTTTGAACTTCAAATGAACCTGCATCATTATAAAGCACTCTGGGAAACATCTGCACCATTACACAGTTAATCACATCTGTTGACCATTTCATGAAAACATAAACAATGTTTAAGTATATAGAATTATACTCTTGTAGGGACGGACAAGGCAAGGCACCTAAGATAGCACCGAAAACAGGGAAACAGTGCTATTTGATTGCAACCGGATTCAGAGTGCATTGCTTCTGTTGTAATCAATTAACTCCCTGAACCTCATCATCAGGGATATCCTAATAGGAAAGACCTATAGCAAGCTGACAAATGTCTGGGTGGTGAGCTGGCCACCATGTCCCTAAGGGAGCTGTATGCGAGATAGAGCATACTTCTTGTCTAGTAGGATTTGTGATAAGCCATCGCTGCTGAATGGGCTGATGAGTGTTAGGCCGACTGGTGGCCAAGGGGAGAGTCTATAGCCTTATCCACATGGCGAATACGCAATTTGAAAGGGTTACCAGTCTTACTTTGGGTAAGGAGGTGCCTTTTTGAGTGTGGCTGTGAGTTTGTGGTTTTGTCTCATGTTCTGAGAATAGGTAAGAAAAGAGGTTTGTTTGGTTTGGAATGGACTGTTTCTAGAAAGTCCATTGACAAGGTGAGTGTTTCTAGGTCTGTGTATCACAGTGTGTCTGTGGTTGTAGACATTAGAAAAGAGAATGCATCCATGGATGTGTCCTGTCTAGTAGAAAGCTTCCCAGCATTCATCCTTCCCAATTTATGAATGGACTGTGGCTTACCTTATCGAAGGGAAACACCTACAACCTTCCTAATTTCCTGTTTTCTTCCTGAATTCTGGCCACTCTCCAGAATAGGCTCATAGTTTTGTTTCAAAGATATGTACCACTTCCAAGCTCTGTGACATGGCCATGTACTGGATAGCTGAAGGGAATGGCGAGAATCTCAGAAAACTCAGATATCAGTGTGACCAGGAAAGTCTCAGTGGAGAAACCATGCTTTGGGCCTTTTGCTAACCTATTGTTCTGTTGTCATGAATGTCAGGAAGGTCTTTGCCTCAGGCCACCCTTTGTGAGCCTAAAGAAAACAGTTTTCAAATGGAAATGAATGGGCATCACCTATGGCTCTTTGCTCAATTACTTTGGAAAGGGATGTGTCTGAATCAGCCTCTTGGCCCTGTGTGAGGCTATGGCTTAGATTCTCAGCGCCTAATGGATCTACAGAAACATCCAACGTGTGCATCCAAAACCAAAATGGCAAAAAGATGAGTCATTGTGGATGAAGTCTCTCGCCTTCCTCTGTTAGGTTCCTGACGTCCATCAAGTGAGAATAGGGATCCTTTGGGTCAAATGAGCTCTTCCAAGCCCTGCAGAGGTGCTTCGGTTTCCTTGTGACTCCAAATCACATAAGGAATCTATACCTGACAGTCAGTAGGCCTCAAATTGGAGAACCAGAGCAGTATTAACGGCAGACCTTTGTGATCAATTCTGGTTCACTGGAAGGGTGTCCAGGCCACCCTGAGGTTAGGCAAATGAGGGGCAAGGGAGCTTATTTTGGACACTCTCTTGGACTTCGCAATTCATGGAAACCTCCAGCCAGAGGTTATGATGAGTGTATATATGGAAAAAGATTAGGGCCTTGGGGGAGTGTTTTGGTTTTAATTGTGGTCATTTGTGTGGCGGTTGGAAGAGATGACTGGGTCCATCTGGGCTTGAACTCTGGTGTGATTCCGCTCAGAGACTAAGTTCTGTCACTGACCTCAGAGAAGTAATTGCTTTTGAAAGGGATGTGTCTTAATCTGCCTCTTGGTCCTGTGTGAGGCTGTGGCTTAGAATATTATCACCATATGGATCTAAAAAAGATCCCATGCGTGCATCCAAAACCAAAATGGCCAAAAGAGCAGTCATTGTGGATGAAGTCTCTCGCCTTCCTTTGTAAGGTTCAGAAAGAATAAAAGAAATTGAAATTGAAACGTAAAGAACCAGGTTTTGTAAAGTTTACAAGCTGCACACAGAACCTGAAATTCCTGAGTCAGTTAAGACAATTCTTGGATCTGCCCAATAGATGTGTGTTGAAATCTTCCCTGACCACCTTGTTGCTTAACAACCCCTTCCCAGAAACCATGCAGCTCAGCACGTATACATCTCAGGGCTTCAACCAATATGTTTAAATGTGTACCCCTTCTCAGGGCTGACCAATCACCCCCTGCCCGACCTGTTCCCGCCAATGAATGGGCTAATTATGTTTTTGAGTTTTTTTTTTTTATTTTCTTGTGGTATATGATGATTTGCTAAAGGAGGCTATGATGTATGTAAAGTCCCTGTCCTTTCTAAAGAATGTATATAAACTCTGCTCAAGTTATTCTCGGGGCTCTTTGTTTTTGCTCCTCTGAAGTGAGCTCTTAGCCCCAGCATGCTGGACCCCCCATATGCCCTTTGCTGTTGCATGAGAAAGTCTCTTGGTGGTCTTTTCCTCTGACGTTTGCCCCACCTTTTCATCTGGAGTCCCTAGGTGAGATATCCGGTAGCGGCGGACGAAAGACCACAACAGACTCCTCTAAGGGTAAGTAAGGTGCCTCTTTCTGGTTTCAGGTTTCAGGTTAGGGCTTGGCTAAGGGGCTGTTGGTGAAGAGCGTTAGGTCTCTCCGAAGGTGGCTGACAGACGAGTCACAGAGTCACAGGCCACGTCCCTGGAAGACACTCCAGAGGACTCAGAAAATCGAGGAATAGTAGTTTCCTCAACTCGGTTATATTTTGTTTCAGGATTTGGTTTGCCAGCCCATCAGGTTTAGACAGCTACTCAGTTTTGTTCATTGTCAGGAACTCATGTTGAGTTTACTGTCTGTCTTTATTGTCTAACCCATCAGGTTTTGCCAGTTACTCAGTTCTAATCTTTGTCTTGGACTCATGTTAAACATTTACTGTTTCTCTTTGTCTGTGTCGCATTTGTGTTTTCACGGTCCCTGTTTGAGTAACTCCCATTATGGGACAAAACAATTCCACGCTTCTGTCTCTTACCTTGATCATTGGACTGATGTCTGCTCAAGGGGCCAGAATCTTTCTTTTTGAGTAAAACGCTGTACCTGGCAGACTCTCTGTTCTTCAGAATGGCCTATCCTCGGAATCGGATGGCCCCCAGAAGGATACTTCCACTTCCATCTAATCCAAAATGTCAGAGATATTGTCTTTCAGCCGGTGCCATGGGCCCACCGAGATCAACAGCCATATACCCCTTCCCTCATGATCCTATCATTCAAATCTTTCACTCCTCCCCCTCTTCCCTCCATTCTCCCTGACTCAGAAGACTGGACACTCCTCCCCCTCCTTATCCTCTACCCTCACTCAACAACCCCCAACACGTTCCTGATGATCCTCCCGCCGCTCACTCAGCCTCTCCGCCACTAGAGGCAATTGGGCCAGACCCAATCCCTCCAGGGGACTTCCCCGCTGCAGCAGCAGCCCCTATTCCCCTGGAGGAAGATGGGCCACCTAAAGCAACCCGCCGGCAACGGATAATAAAAAACTCAAAAGCCCCTCTGATGCTCTCTCTCCATCCCTACGGGCCCATAAACCTACCCAATTGGGACCCCAACACCTTTGAAGGTAGATAGCATCTGTCCACTTATCTCTGGGCTCTAATAGCTGGTCTCCGAGCGGCCGCCAGAGGGCCGACTAATTTGGTTAAGGTAAGAGAGATTATCCAAGGGCCTAATGATTCTTTCTTATGTTCCTGGAGAGAATTATGGAAGCATATAGGAAATATACTCCTTTTGATCCTCAGGCAGAGGACCAAAAGGCATCTGTTGCAATGGCCTTTATCGAGCAGGCTGCCCTAGATATTAAGAGAAAGTTACAACGTCTAGATGGATTACAAGATATGACTTTAAGAAATTTAGTCAGAGAAGCTGAGAAAGTATATTATAAGAGAAAAACTGAGGAGGAGAGGAAATAGAGGAGAGAGAAGGAAAGGGAACAAAAGGAGGATGAAAGGAGCAAAAGGCAGACTAAAGCATTGGCTAAGGTTTTGTTCACAGCAGCAATACGCCAGAAGTTAAAAAGCAGGGAGACAGGAAGGGATACCTGGGCCCATGCCAAAGGCTTCCCCTGGCCTCAGATCAATGTGCCTCCTGTAAAGGAAAAGGACACTGGGCCAAAGAGTGCCCCAAAAAGAAGCAGCCGCACCAGCCGGCCGTGCTGACTCTAGAAGAGGACTAGGAAAGTCGGGGCTCGAATCCCCTCTCCGAGCTCAGGGTAACATTTGAATTGGAGGGGACTCCAGTGAACTTTGAAGTGGATACAGGAGCAATATACTCAGCCCTTAAGACTCCACTGGGCCACCTATCAAATAAATGGTCCCCAGTTCAAGGGGCTAATTGCAGTATATATCGGGCTTGGACAAATAAGAGGATTATGGACCTAAGAAAGGGAAAATCCACCACTCTATCCTAGTAATCCCAGAATGCCCAGCCCCACTGATGGGCAGGGATCTGCTTACCAAACTCCGGGCTAGAATAACCTTTAACCCTGATGGTCCCCAAGTGGAGTTTCTAAAGCCTTCAGTAAAAACTCCCATAGTCACAGCTTTGACTATGTCCGTAGAAGATGAACATCAACACTTCGCTCACCCTAGGACTGATAAAACAGGCAAACTACCACAGAAATGGATAAAAGATTATCCTAATGCCTGGGCAGAAACTGCTGGGTTAGGTCTAGACATAAAACAATCTCCAATAGTAGTAGAATTAAAAGCCTCTGCCTCTCCAATCAGTGTTAAACAATATCCTCTAAGCAAAGAAGCATAGGATAAGATAAGGCCCCAGATTCAAAAATACCTGGCTTTTGGGGTCCTAAGGCCCTGTCAATCAGCCTGGAATTCCCCTCTGCTACCAGTAAGAAAGGCAGGAACTGCGGACTACCGTCCTGTTCAAGACCTAAGAGAGATCAACAACAGAGTGCAGGACATTCACCCCACAGTACCCAATCCATATAATTTGCTAAGCACTCTGAATCCGGAGCGGGAATGGTACACTGTGCTGGACTTAAAAGATGCTTACTTCTGCTTGCCCCTACATAAGGACAGTCAGTTACTTTTTGCTTTCGAGTGGATAGACCCAGAAACTGGAACAACTGGCCAAATAAACTGGACTAGACTCCCACAGGGGTTCAAAAACTCCCCCACTCTCTTTGATGAAGTCCTCCACAGGGACCTCAATGTCTTCAAAACTGCACACCCCGAAGTCATCCTACTCCAATATGTGGATGATCTGCTACTTGCAGCCGACACCAAGGAGAACTATGAGTCTGGGACCCAAGCACTATTATCCGAGCTTGCTCAACTTGGATATAGGGCTTCTGCCAAAAGGCCCAAATTTGTCAGCAAGAAGTAATCTTCCTGGGTTATTCTTTTAGGGGTGGCAAACAATGGCTCACTGAGCCCAGAAAACAAACCGTTTTGCAGATACCGCCCCCATCTAATAAGAGACAACTCAGAGAGTTTTTTGGGACTGCCGGCTTTTGCAGGTTATGGATTTCTGGGTTCGCATCTCTGGCTGCCCATTTATACCCACTCATAAAGGGGGGTGCCCATTTCCAATGGACCCCTGATCACCAACAAGCTTTTGATAATGACAAAAGAAGGCGCTGCTATCTGCTCCGGCCTTAGCACTCCCAGATGTAGAAAAACCCTTCACTCTTTACATAGAAGAAAAGAAAGGAATATCACGGGGAATGCTCACTTAGAAATTGGGACCTTGGAAAAGGTCGGTAGCATTCTTATCAAAAAAACTGGACCCAGTGGCTAGCGGGTGGCGCCATTGCTTAAGAGATATAGCAGCTTCAGCCCTTCTAATAAAAGATGCTCATGAATAAATGTTGGGACAGAAGCTCACCATTATAGCCCCCCATGCTCTGGAGAGCATCATCTGTCAGCCTTCAGAGAAGTGGCTATCAAACTCCAGAATTAAACACTACCAGAGCCTCTTGCGTGACAAAGACAGAATAACGCTGGGATCCCCTGCTCCACTCAACCCGGCTACACTGCTGCCAGAAGTATCATCAGGACCCGTCGCTCATGAGTGTCAACACATACTGGCAGAGGAAACCAGTATATGAGGAGACTTTACGGATCAGACACTGCCTTGCCCTGAAGTCGTATGGTTTACGGATGGCAGCAGCTTCCTCCAAGATGGTAAGCAGTGGGCTGGAGCAGCAGCTGCTCTCTGCTCCAGCCTCAGCACTCCCAGATGTAGATAAACCCTTTGCTCTCTACATAGAAGAAAATAATGGAATAGCACGGGGAATGCTCACTCAGACTTTAGGACCTTGGAAATGGCCAGTAGCATTCTTATAAAAAAAACTGGACCCAGTGGCTAGTGGGAGGCCCCATTGCTTAAGAGCTATAGCAGCAGCAGCCCTTCTAATAAAAGATGCTTATAAATGAACGTTGGGACAGAAGCTCACCATTATAGCTCCCCATGCCCTGGAGAGCATCATCTGCCAGCCTCCAGTAAGGTGGCTATCAAACTCAAGAATAAACCACTACCAGATCCTCTAGATTAGCAAAGACAGAATAACGCTGGGACTCCCTGCTCCACTCAACCCGTCTACACTGCTGCCAGAAGAATCATCAGGACCCGTTGCTCATGAGTGTCAACACATACTGGCAGAGGAAACCAGTATACGATGAGACTTGAAGGATCAGCCACTGACTCGTCCTGAAGTCGTATGGTATTCGGATGGCAGCAGCTTCCTCCAAGATGGTAAGCAGTGGGCTGGAGAAGCAGTAGTTAGCAAAACTAATGTCATCTGGTCCTCTGTTCTCCCAGAAGGAACATCAGTCCAAAAAGCAGAAATGATGGCCCTTACGAAAGCATTGGAACTAGTAACAGGCAAAAGGGCCACCATATACACTGATAGCCGCTATGCATTTGCCACTGCTCATGTGCACAGGGTATTTACCAGCAAAGGGGGCTATTAACCTCTTCTGGGAAAGAAATAAAGAATAAAGATGAGATCCTCCACCTTCTCTCAGGGCCCTAAGGAACTAGCTATAGGGCACTTTCCAGGGCACCAGAAGGGAAACGACCCCGTGGTGTTTAGAAACAGAAGGGCAGATGAGGAAGCTTAATTGGCAGCCCTAAATGGAGTGACTCTGTTAACTTTTTCCACACCGGGGAGAACAACAATCAGGAGACTTGGCTGCCCCGGAACCTTCAGGCAACTTATCATCTGAGGAGACAGATACAGAACTCTGGGACCCTACAGAGCCAAGTTTACAATTTCAAAAAGCCCACCTTTATGTCAAAGACTTACACCAGCTTACCCACTTAGGCTCAAAGAAGTTATAGGCACTCTTAAAGGACCAAAGAAAGCACTTTTCACAGAGGAAAGAAATAGCTGAGCAGGTGACTAGAGCTTGTCAAGTCTGCCAATTAGTTAATACTTACCCATCCAAGCTTCCTGCAGGAAAGCGCTTACGAGGAACCAGACCAGAACAATTCTGGGAAGTGGACTTTACTAAAATTAAGCCAGCAAGTTATGGACTTAAATATATCCTAGTCTTTGTAGATACTTTTTCAGGATGGGTCGAAGCCTTCCCCATGAAGAAAGAAATGGCTCAAATGGTGGTCAAAAATATCCTAGAAGACATTTTTCCAAGGTTCAGCCTGCCTAAGGTAATAGGGTCCGACAACGGACCGGCATTCGTGGCCCAGGTAAGTCAGGGATTTGCCAGAACCCTGGGTATTAATTGGAAGTTACATTGTGCTTATAGACCCCAGAGCTCAGGACAGGTAGAAAGGATGAATAGAACCATAAAAGAAACCTTAACGAAATTAAGCTTGGAGACCGGCATAAAAAATTGGACTGTGCTCCTACCTTATGCCCTGTTTTGTGCAAGAAATACCCCCTCCACCTCTTTGTGTAACCTCACCTCTTATGAAATTCTCTATGGTGCCCCTCCTCCAGTGTGGGACCTAACCTCAACTCTGAGACTTAATGATTCCTTTCACACCCCTTGCTTGACAGACTTAAAGCCCTTGAACAAACCCAGCACCCAGCGATACCTTGAAAACAGTTGGCTACTGCTTATCAGCCTGGAGACAAGGGAACCCCACATCAATATCAAGTAGGAGACTTTGTCTACGTGAGACGGCATCAGGTGTCATCCCTGGAACCCCGCTGGAAAGGACTATACCAGGTGCTTCTTATAACACCTACAGTGGTGAAAGTGGATGGGATCACTTCCTGGATACATGCCTCACATCTCAAGCCTGCGCCCTGTCCAGACACCAGCTGGTAACTGAAACAGACTGGTAAACTTCTCAAGTTTCGTGTCCGTCATGTGGGTAGGGATATGGATTCTTCCCCTGGCCATCAGTAGTCCTAATCCCCATCAGCCTGTTCAGCAACAATGGCAAGTTATAAATCCTACTGGGCAAGTAGTGTGGTCTACTTCACATACAGCCCCCTTATGGACTTGGTGTCCATCTCTCCACCCGGACATTTGAAAGCTTCCCTTAGGACTCTCTGACTGGGATCTTCCCGACATAGAGGACCCCACACAGATCCCACTCAAACCCAAAGCAGGGCAACGTAGACCACCTTACCCCATGAATTATGGATGCATCTCCCCAAGCTCAGGTGTAAACTAGCCAGGCTTGATTTTTATGTGTGCCCAGCTGATTTCCAAAGTCGCAAACATGCCCAAACCTGTGGAGGACCCAGTGACTTTTATTGTAGATCTTGGGGTTGTGAACAAACGGGAGCTGCATGGTGGAACCCCAACTCCCCAGACAGTATGATTTGGGTAGGATGAAATGACACCTGGATTTATCCAAAGAAATGTGCCGCTAGCCAAGTGGTGTCAAAAACTCGCTGTGGAAAGAATAGTCTATGTTACCCCCTCAATCTAGCTATCACTTCCAAAGGAAGGGGCTACCTCAGAACAACATGGCCTATGGGAAATACTTGGGGAATGTGATTCTATTTTTATGGCCCTGGTTATGACTTTGGTCTCTGGTTCACCATCCAGCTTAAAAAGGAAGAAAATCCCACAGCAATAGGGCCCAATACCCTCAAGCCAGGAATTAAGCCTCCTAAACCTCCCATGCCTAGATCTACCAGAACCCCTATACCATCTCATACTTCCTGGTTTCCGTCTTTGCCTACTTCCCCAGTCCAGAATACAGATGACTCTTCTCCCTGGGAACTAATTAAAGGAAGTTTTATGGTACTGAACTCCACACAGTCAGAACTCCTTGCATTTCAGCCCAGGTATTGGACAGCTCTGTAAATTATTGTGTAATGGTGCATATACTCCCCAGGGTGCTCTATGATGATGCAGAATCATTTGAAGGTCTACTAGGGGGACAAACAACCTGATTTCATGGGGAGCCAGAGTCCCTTACTCTAGCCATCCTATTGGGGATAGGAGCTGCTGCAGGAGTTGGTACGGGAACAGCTGCTATGATCCATGGGTCACAACAAATGGCCCGATTAGAAACAGCAATAGATCAAGACTTGAAGACGTTAGAGGCCTCCATCACAGTTTTGCAGGAATCCTTAACCTCTCTCTCTGAAGTTGCTTTACAGAACAGGTGAGGATTAGACCTCCTCTTTATGAGGGAGGGGGGCCTCTGTGCTGCACTGAGAGAAGAATGTTGTTTTTATGCTGACCATACTTGAGATTTAAAAGAATCCATGAGTAAATTGAGACAATGCCTTGAAGAGTGCCAGAGAGAAAGGGAGATTCAACAAGGGTGGTTTGAGTCATGGTTTACCCAGTACCCCTGGTTAACTACACTCCTATCCGACTTAGCTGGACCCCTGATCATCCTTATGGTGTTGCTAACTGTGGGACCTTGTTTGCTAAACCACATAGTTTCCTTTCTCCAGGTTCAGATTGGGCAGGAAAAAACTCATGGAAATCAGAAAGAAATACCCTCCACTGGCAGAAATAGAATGTGAGAACCCACAATAATTATGATTCATTACTTTTAACATTAAAAGTAGTGAGAAAAGGAGTGAAAAATGAAAGAATAAAAGAAATTCAAATTGAAACGTAAAGTACCAGGTTTTGTAAAGTTTCCAAGGTGCACTCAGAACCTGAAATTCCGGTGGCAGTTAAGACAATTCCCGGAACTGCCCATTAGATGTGTGTTGAAATCTTCCCTGACCACCTAGTTACTAAACAACCCCTTCCCATAAACCGTGCAGCTCAGCATGTATACATCTCAGGGCTTCAACCAATCAGTTTAAATGTATACCCCTTCTCAGGGCTGACCAATCACCCCCTGCCTGACCTGTTCCTGCCAATGGATGTGCTAATCATGTTTTAGAGTTGTTATTTGATTTTCCTGCGGCATATGATGATTTCCTAAAGGAGGCTATGATGTATGTAAAGTCTCTATCCTCTCTAAAAATGTATATAAACTCTGCTCAAGTTGTTTTCAGGGCTCTTTGTTCTTTTCTCCTCTGGAGTGAGCTCTGAGCCCCAGCATGCTGGACCCCCAATAATCCATTTCCTTTGGCATGAGACAGTCTCTTGTTGGTCTTTTCCTCCAATGTTCGATGACCTTTTCAGGTCCTGACTACCTTCAAGTGAGAATAGGGATCCTTTGTGTCAAATGAGTTCATCAAAGACCTGCAGAGGCTAGCCCAAAGGTGCTTGGTTTTTCTCATAACTCCAAATCACATAAAGAATATATACCTGACGGTCAGTAGGCCTCAAATTGGAGAAGCAGAGCAGTATTAGCAGCAGGGCTATTTGATCACCCCTGGTTCAAAGGAAGGGTGTCCAGGCCACCAAATGCCCTTCTGGACTTCAAATCTTACCTAGATTTCTGTTTTCATACTTATATTTCACCTGTATATTCATGTAAATATCACAGGTTTCCAATACCATTATTCATCCAGCAGAATGATTCCTAATTCAAATCTAACCTGTTATTAACCTTAACCATACACTGTTCCCTCAATCTAACTTTACAGAAGAACAGGGAAATTGTTGGTCTTACAATGCAGGAATGTAGGCAATCTTCCACGTGCTGAGAACCTCAAAATTCCATGAAGAAATCATCCCTGAAGAAGATGTAGGCATCTATGAAGGACGTGAGAGAGCAAAAGTCAAATTTCATGTCAAACAACCTGGTCAGGATGAAGGGATGTGTCTGAATCAGCCTCTCTCTTCTTAATGTAGATTAAATGGACCAAACCAGGCCTGTGTGGAGAGCTGTTCCCGGGTGCCTGTGGTTGTTATACCATTCTAACTTGTGTAAGTGTCACAGGAAGTAGGGGCAGACTCCATGTTATGGGACCCTTGGAAGCAACGGTTAGGACAAAGTGGTTGCCAAGGCAGTGAACTCATTCAGTTCCTGAAGGAAGTGACCAACCACACTTTTTTGGTGATGGGACTCTCTGAACTAGGGATCCAGGAAGCCAGGCACCCAGAGCAGTCCCATTCCCAATCCCAGTGGTCTCAATTGTTTGGATTTACCAAGGACAGAGTCATTCTTTCTTGGTACCTACTTACGTGATGATGGCCAAATGCCAGGAGAGGTCTGAATAGGGGCCTGACAGGGCTCCTGACAACTTCAAAGAGTTGCCAAAGAAGACCAGATCTGAGACAGAACAGGCCATTTCGGGGAACATAGTATGGCCCACCAGTCAGAGGACACTGAGGATAGTCACAAACATACTTGGGGGAAGGAGGTGCCATTGTGGGTGTCCCTGTGAGTTTGTGGTATAGTCTCATGTTCTGAGAATAAGGCGGTTTGTTTGTTTGGAGTTGAATGTTTCTAGAAATTCGTTTGACAACTTGAGTATTTCTATGTCTGTGTATCCCACTGTATCCGTGGTTGTAGACATTTGAAAAGCGAATGCATCAATGGTTGTTTTCTGTCTAGTAGAAAGCTTCCCAGCATTCATCCTGCCCAATTTAAGAATGGAGAGTGGCTTGCCTTATGGATGGGCAACTCGTATTATCTTCCTAAGTTCCTCTTTTCTTCCTGAATACTGGCCACTCTCCATAATAGCCTCATGGATTTTTTTCCAAGATATGTACCACCTCCAAGCTCTGTGACATGGCCATGTACTTGATAGCTGAAGGGAATGGGAGCATCTCAGAAAACTCAGAATTCAGTGTGACCAGTAAAGTCTCAGCGGAGTAACACTGCTTTGGGCCTTTTGCTTACCTATTGTTCTGTTGTCCTGAATGTCAGGAAGGTCTTTGCCTCAGGCCACCCCTTTGTGAAGCCTGAAGAAAACAGTTTTGAAGTAGAAATGAATGGGCATCACCTGTGGCTCTTTGCTTAATTGCTTGGAAAGGGATGTGGCTTAATCAGCCTCTGGGACCAGTGTGAGGCAGTGGCTTAGATTGTCAGCACCTGATGGATCTAAAGAAAGTTTGCAACTGTGCATTCAAAACCAAAATGGCCAAACGAGCAGTCATTGTGGATGAAGTCTCTCGCCATCCTTTGTAACCTTCCTGATTGCCATCAAGTGAGAATAGGGATCCTTTGGGTCAAATGAGTTCTTCAAATCCCTGCAGAAGCTTGCCGATAGGTGCTTGGGTTTTCTCATGACACCAATTCTCATAAAGAATCTATACCAGACAGTCAGTAGGCCTCAAATTGGAGAAGTGGAGCAGTTATAGAGCAGGCCTATTTGATCACTCTTTGTTCACAGGAAGAGTGTCCAGGCCACCCTGACTTTAGGCAAATGAGGGGCAAGGGAGATTATTTTGGACACTGTCTTGGGCTGTGCCCCTCATAGAAACCTCCAGCCAGAGGTTATGATGAGTGTATATGTGGAAGAAGATGAGGGCCATGTGGGAGTGTTTTGGTTTTAATTGTGGTCAGTTGAGTGGTGGTTGGAAAAGATGCCTGGGTCCACCTGGGCTTGAACTGTGGTGTGATTCCCCTTAGAGACTGAGTAATGGAACTGACCTCAGAGAAGTATTGCCATGAATTGTGTTGGGATTTTAGGTGGCCATGCATGAGAGTCGCCCATGGAAACTGAGATCTAAGAAAAGGATGGCTTTACAAAGAGCACTGTCAAACTCAGCCTGGATATCACATGATTTTAATCTGAAATACTTGGCTGCCATAGTTGAGAGTGAAAACATACATGGACCTCACATTGGAGACCTCAATGGGCCTGGCTTCATGAGTCCTTTTGGCCACTCTTTGGGAAGCCTTGCCTCTGAGAATTCACCAGAGCTTTCCTTGAAATGTGCTTCCTCAAAATTTAATGGTTCCTGAATAAATTGAAACCCACAGTTTCTCCAACTTTATCCTTGAAAAATGGCTATATAAATACCATAAAATTTTTTAAATTCCCATGACCAGGTGGCACTGAAGAATCTTTGGATGTTGTGTTGCTGATCATGAGTATACCAGAGCGTGCCTTGATTGACTGGGTTTTATGAAAATGGTGTAGAACAGAGATACCAGTATGTTGGAGCCTGCTGAGTAGTGGGCCCAGAGCTGTGGTGTGCAGGTGTGTCATAAAACATCTCTGTTCAGGCCATATGGATCTGCCATTGACTTCCAAATGGCTTGTGGCTGACATGGTGCAGACAGGATTCACATATATGTCTGAAACCTCTCAATAAAAGGCATCTTGTTATATGGAGATGTTTCAGGGCAATGATCAGAATCAGGTTGCTATGGTCAAGGGGGCAAGCTATGTGGGATAGAAGCCTGGTTGGTGCATTCTCCTGCAGACCCTAACCCACCACACGTGACAGGACTCCCTCCAGCACTGTGTCCCAGTTGAACTCCTTGTATTTTGTGAAGCAAATACCAAACTCCCAGTGCAGCAGCAAGAAACACCATGAAAAGTGGAGGATGACCAAATGGCTTCACAGTCCACATGCGGAGACACTTAGCTTTAAGTGGCCACAGTTTACCTACAAAGAGAGAAGTCAGCACTGCTGCCTCATGTTCTTTGGAAAATAAGAAACAATGTCTTCCAGGTCACATAGATGCAGGCCCAGCATTGATGCTCTCATTAGAATGGAAGCTAAAGCTCCTGACAACAACATATATGTCAAGTGCCCATCCTCAGAGGCAGTTTCTCAAGTTGTCATTAGGCTGGCAGAGCTCCATGTTCGTGGAGTGTTTGCCTTTTAGACCAGGATGCAAAAAAAACCCACTGACTCCAATTAAAATCAAATTAAAGCAAACTTATTATTTCCACCACCCGGGCTGCCTCTCCCTCCCAAAATGGTGGGAACAAGAGAGCAACCCCACCTTTCCTACAGCCCGGATTTATAGCCCAGAATGTTACACTAAAGGGTGGTTACAGTTAACAGAACTCTGACAAGCATCACACTAATGATAGTTTACATTTTTTTTTGCTGGCCCCAACATCAGAATTTATGAGGACCATTAGAGCCTCAGAGAGTATCGTCTGGCCAGGGAAGGCCAATATTTATGAGGTGTAAATAAAGTTTCAGAGAGGGGTGTTATCTGGTCAGAGAGCCAGGAATGGGTGAGTTCAAGGCACGGGCAGGCATTTCAAGCAGGTTCAGAATTTGCTGTAATTTGTAGTTAAGCCAAAATTATCTTTTCATGTCTTTGTGGCAAGATGGCTCCCAATTTTAATAAAAGATCAGGTTGGGTCTATCATTCTCCCATTTTCTAATGTGTCCCTTTCAAATCTTTGATAGTGTAGGGGAAAAGCACTGAGGGAATTTTAATCCCTCAGGTAACAGTATCCCTATTTTTTGAACTCACCCAAAACAAGTCTCCCTGATTTTACCTGACTTAATTAATTACTTACATTGATAGTCTATTTATTTTTGGCTCCATTGTTGTAAGAAGAGAGGCATCACTCATTTTGGCTTCTTCTGAGCTGAGAGAGGGTGACGTGAGGGGGCACGGCCTGAGAGACATGACTTGCCTTTTAGAAGTCAGTTCGGTTTGAAGTCTGTATGGGGAAGTATAGGTTGTAAAGTCATCTGGGTATGGATTCTTCTATGAGAGAAACAAAATACATGAGTACTGAATAAATGTTGGAGCAGCTGGAACATGTCACTGTATAGAAGTTCCCTCACCAGTCTTAAATATTCCCAGTTATCAGGACTGTCAACTTAATATTTAACTTTTAGTGTTACAGTTGTTTCTCCCCATAAGATACAGATTAATAATTTAATGTCATCTGATCTTGCAAAATCCTTTTACTAGTATGACCTCTGTGTCTAATAGAGAAACCCTTAATTCTGTTACTCAAGGCTGGATAATCGTACTAGCAAACACCAAGCCTACCTGTGTAGGTTAGGAATATCTGTAGGCCTTAAAATAAAAACTTCTGCCTCTGGCAGCTCCTCTTGATAGTCTCTTTTTATGGTTATCAGGCATTCCTGTCTGAGAATCCTTCTTTATAGCCTCCAGTCTTATTTATTTTGGGAGGCTAACATAAAGTGTATACCTTCAAATATTATTATTTCTATTATTATTTAAAATGACCAGGAATGGCTGTATTTTGGGTTTAACTGTCTTTGCTAAATGTTTAAGATGAAGCAGTCAAACTGACTTTTGTTTCTATCTATTGTGAACAGTCAGCTGAGCTTTTACAGGAGTCATTCCTGGGGAAACTTGAGAGCAGCTTCTCAGTTCTGCTTGTGCCATTTGCGCTAGGTGTGTCCAGGTCTTGCTTGATCATGTGGCTTCCCTCAGAAGCATCAGGGATGTCTCCCTTCTCTGATGACTGTCTTCTTCATAGAAAATGCACTGACTGGCTTTCTGTTCTCCAGTGGTCTCATTAATCTCCTTAATCAGGAGGTTATGTGGCTCAGAGTTGCAAAGCTCTTTAGATAAGTCCCCTGTTCCCTGGATACAGACTGACTCAGAGGGCAAGAGCCAAATATTGGTTTTCTTGGCCCTTTTCATTTAACTTTGATTTTAAATCCTAACCTTAAACATCCAGCAAATAAATTTTAGCAGCCTTATATTAAGAGTATTGGTCTTTAATGTGTATAATTTAAAATTATTTATCTTTTTATTAATTGGGATCTGTATTTTTCTGTCTGTCTTGTAGGTGATTACTTATTATCTTAAATTAACCCATGTTGTGTTCTTAAAGCAACACTTCTGTAAAACACTAACAGGGAATCTTTAGATCACTTATAAGGAAATTACAAAATAAAATAAACAAGAGTAAATATACTTAGTTTGTGTTATAGTTTACCCTGATTTTTTTGGCTGAGTTATACATTTTATCCCCTGTTTGAGATCCTAGTTATCTTGACAAAAAAAAAAAAACAACTTTTGAACATAACTTTAAATGAAATAACATATGGCATACTGCTTTTGTAGTCATTCTCACATGTAGTAAGTTGGGACACAGAGCCTTATCTCAAGTAAGGAAGAGCTCTTTATAATTCTTAATTGTTTTAGTTCTATAGATGATCTTTGTTTTTTAAATATCATTTTACAAAGTTTACATAAATTGTTTGAGGTCACATGAACATTAGCTAACACCATATGATATAACATTTAAAACATGAATTAAAGAAAGGCTGAAAGTTTTTAACATTTACATAGATTATGCTCTCATTAACATAAAAATACATTTATATTGTTCCCCAATGTAAAAAGTAACATAAAACTTTACATATCTTATTGATAACAGGTAAATAAATCTCCAATATATTTTTTTACCATACAACTTCAGAACACCAGCTTGATATAATGCTCTTTTAAAGTTTCTACCTTACAGACTTGTATTCCTGGAAGCTATGAGCACATTAATAGCATCACAATTGCATTGATGTTTCTACATTAACCAAGTTTAGCTTTTAAAGAAATGGCAGTACAGTGCTCTAAAATAACAGTTCTTATTTAATCAGTAATTTAATTTTTATGGTTGCTTGCTCTAGAAAAATAAAACTTATTAAACACAATGTTATGGGTAAACATATGTTTTAAGAAAGTTTTTGTCTCTTTAACACATGACTGATTTTTACAATCTTATTCAGACTTTAGAACAAACTTATACAGACCTTAGTAAATCAAACAGATATCTAACAAAAGTACTCATGAATGAGTAATTCCATATCAAACTTAATTTACTTATTTATCAAAATATTAGGCAAATGTATTGAACAGTATAGACCATATTTTGTTGAAGGAAAAGTCTTAGAACCAAGGCATATTAGACCTTTTGTCGACATTAATATTTTATTAGATTTTTGAACACCTAGAAAAACTTGTAAGCTTAAATTTAAAGACATTTATTCTTATCTGTTTATCCAATTTAAAGTGAACCATTCAAATCACGTGAATTAAAGATCTTTGGATCCGCTTTTAAAAATTTGTTTTTGTGAGTGCTCCTTTTTTTTTATGAGCGCTCCTTATATATGTTAATTTTTATATAATATGTATGATATAGGGACATATGTATATATAGACATACAACACATAACAAAAGTGTGCACACATAAAAATAGTAAAGGCCTCGTAGATTTTCGCAGGTGAAAATCTCCATTGCAATGTTTCAAAAACTCCACTGTTGGTGAAAGATAGAACTGATCAGAAAACATTAACCTAGGTCTGTAGGATCAAAATCATGAGCTCAAAAAAAAAAAATACAGAGTCGAAGGAAAAAAATAAGAATCCTAGAAAAAATGACTGGGCAGTTATTAGTAAATACCATACACTGTAATTTTTTCTCCCCCTCCCCCCTTAGGCCTCAGATCAGTCTCATACTGAGCTTGCAGGCTTCTTTCATTTGCATTTCAATCTAAGTCCTGGCTGAGGTCTGGAAGGAGCAGGGAAAAACTGCTATTCTGAGCAGACACCTCAGGCCTAAGCATTTTAACCATAATTTTCAGGTTCGGATGTTGAAAATTATGATACAATTTTCAGACACAATTCACAAAATTTTATATCTTTACATCTTGTTTTGTCAACAGATACCATATTATGATTTACTGTCCTTGTCCAAATTAATGCACTGGTACACACTGTGACATTTTCCCAGTCTACCCAATTCAAAACTGGTGAAAAATAAGACTGGATGTTTGGGAAGTTACTTGCAAACTTGGAAGTAGAGTTTTTTAGTTTTCCATCCTATGTATTTAAGTTCTCTGGCATGAATTATCTGAAATCATAAACTAAACAATTACCTAAACCTGACTTTTAACTGCAAGATTTTGCAATGCTTCAAAAACCCATTCAGATACCAGATGGTTACAATAAAACATCATCATTTAGACACACATTGAGCTAAGATCATTCCCAAGAAACAATTTATAATATCAACACATTATTGCACATGTCTTAAAGGGCCAGAAACAAAGACACAAGACAGACAGAAAGGAGCTCCAGACTATGGCTGACAGACTGAAGCCTTTAAAACAGAACAGATAAGAGAAAAATCTCCTACACCTATAGCACGATAGTTGTCCCCACAAGGGGATCAGATATTTTCACAGAGGGGCAATCTGAAATGTAATATCAAGGATCTCCATGGTGACTTTACAGCATTTAGTGTCCCATTTTTCTTTTTATCTTTTTTAATAAGACAGAGGTGGCATAATCCTTACAGTGCAGGGAAAGAAGGAGGGAATTCCCTGAAGCAACAGGGCTCTGGCAGCTGCTGGGAGTTACTCAGTCCCTCCTTTTACTTACAGTATTAGCTCCTCTGGTTCAGTTCCACCCCAAGCACGCTCCATCTCCTAACATTTCAGTAGTCAGGTCTCAAAAAGTTCCAGGGTCCGGGGGTGGGTATCAAAATTTGTAACTTTAATTTTGGTTCCAGACGTTGAAGCCAATAAATATCAATTTAATAATGAGGACAGGGTTTGAGAAAAAGATAAAGGGAGGTTTACTGCTTTGCTAACAAAGGAGAAACACAGGGGACTCTGCCCAAATGTTGTGACTCTCTTGATCTGGAGGGACAAGAAGTTTTAAAGGAGTTTCACTTTTTAACCTAAAAGATACTCAGCTCTTAGGTCGCCAGCAGGCATTGCCCTCTGCAGTGGGTGTGCTCCAGGCAGCCAGGTAGGGGTTTCTCTCATACTGCTTAACAAAGGGGGGTAAAGTTCATCACAGTTCCTTAAAACAAAGTCCAAAGGGGTGTCAGGCTTACTTGCTTTATTACCCATTTTTACGTCCAATATCCTTAAGTTTTTACTACAGAAATCATACAACAAAACGCACAAAAACAAACAAACCAAAAACATACAGAACACAGAAAAAAAAACACAAAGAAACAGAAACCCTGCGAAGAATCAGAAAAACAGAGGAGCAATGCAACGTCTTGCTAAAGCTCCGGGGAAGAAGCTCCTGCGTTCCCGTTGGCACCTCTCTACCCTTTCAGAGGAATTCCCTACAGAACAGCACAGAGGACACAATGATTCTTGTTACTGTCCCGGACAGGAGTATATGTGAGCCTCCCCAGGCCACCTCTCTGTCATCAGAAGAGATCTCCCATAACTGGATATCAGATGTTATAAAGGCGCCACTTACCTATGGAGGCCTCCTCCACCAGGTGTTTGCTAATAGTTTTTGTGCGATGGTTCACTGTAGTGCTCCCTGGACCGAAGGCTCACTACAAGGCCTTGGAACTTGGCTCTCCAGTCCGGAGCCCTGGAGGAAAGGCCAGCTTCAGAATTTCCAGCAGTCTGGTCTTGTGATCTGGTCGGGTCATCTCGCTGGGGAACTCCAAAATGTTAGACCAGTACGCAAGAAAACACCACTGACTCCAATTAAAACCAAATTAAGGCAAGCTTATTATTTCAACTGGGTGGGCTGCCTCTCCCTCTCAAAACAGCGGGAACAAGACAGCATCCTCGCCTTTCCTACAGCCCAGCTTTATACCCCAGAAAGTTACACAAAAGGAAAGTTACAGAAAACAGAACTTTGACAAGCATCACACTAATCGTAGTTTACTTTTTTTTTTTTTTTTTGCTGGCCCCATCATCAGAAATTATGAGGACCATTAGAGCCTCAGAGAGGGTCCTTTGTCTGGCCAGGGAAGGCCAGTATTTATGAGGTGTCACTAAAGTTTCAGAGAGGGCTGCGATCTGGTCAGAAAGCCAGACATGGGTGAGTTCAAGGCATGGGCAGGAATTCCAAGCAGGTTCAGAACTTGCAGTAATTTATAGTAAAGAAAAAATTATCTTTTCATGGCTTGGTGGCAAGATGACTCCCAATTTTAATGAATGATCAGGTTGGGAGATCAACCCTGTCCTTTACTTTTGGAAAATCCTCTACCACCTTCAAGTTTGTGAACTCCTGAGCATTTTCTATCCCAGATATGTATTCACAGATTTTTTAACTCTACTCCTCTAATTGTGTCTTACTTGGGGCGAAGGTAATGTCAAGGCATTGTGCTGGATGAGAGTGGGAAGATTATTGTATACCACATATTTGCATACACATTGGATTCATTTTCCAATTTTCCATTCAAAATACTATATCCCTGACAATTACCCAAATCCTACTAGACTCTAACGACTAATACTAATGTCATGGAGAAAAATAACCAAAACAGAATTGAAACACAAGCAGTTGAGAGGAGGCATGGTGGATATTGGACTTGCCTTTTGCAAGATAAATGGTAGGTGTTATAAATCTAGTCAATTGTTAATTGAAATAGTTCTCCATGTGTTTTTAAAGTTAAAAAATATGTGTATTCCTGTTTCCCTTTCTCTGTAGCCTATTCAGCACATGTATTTTTATATGCACATATATAATCCTACCTGATATCACAGTACATTTTTGTGAGGTGCCTGACTTGACAGTTACAACATGTGAGAAGAGATCACTCCTCCTAAAAGCTGTTGGAACTGAAATCTCAAGCTATAGGTGAGCTTCCTAGTAGAATAAAATTATACATAAATCCATGTTCAGTAAAATGAATGTATTTGGATCTGTGGATGATATATATTTCATGGTGAATTTCGTTTGGCATATATATTGCTACGTTTATTGTCTGTGGTTGTTTGTGTGTGTGTGTGTGTGTGTGTATATATATATATATATATATATATATATATATATATATATATATATATATACACTCTCCAGATTTTTCAAAATATGAAATATATGTGTCTTATATATACTCCCTAAATTCATTCATGTTCATGTATGTGGATTAATAATCAACTTTTCACAAGATTATTCTCAGAAGTATTCATCCACCTGAAATATATATTTGTTTCCTAGTACTGAAAAGTAACTTCAGTGAAAGATGCATACAAATCCTAATATTTCTACAGTTACTGACTCAGTTTAACATCAATGCAAGTAGATTCCTATAGGACATGATGTGTATTTTGACTTTCATTTTTATTCAACACTGGTACCTTAGTATTTCTTCAGTTTATGCACATCATAGGATATATACTTCATCCACTAGTTAGCAAATTTATAGGCATTTGATTCACTTTCAATCACTTTCTTCTCCAGAACACATGTATTTCTCTATGTTTCTTGACTGGTCTTTCAATGAGACTTCTTTCCAAATACATTATTTTTGATTTCCATAATCATTTTGAAACAAAACTCACACACCCTTCAAGATAAACCATAACCCTAAGATGACCATTAGATATATAACTGGTTGGAATGAATGATTGTATATCAATATAACATTTCTTATATATTTTCAGATATCTATTCAATCCATTATTTAAAGTGGATCCAGTTATATTATTTATTCACAGTATGGTCTATTCATGCATTATCTCTATATTCATAGACACATGGTACGCCTATTTGTACCCCAAAACTAATTTATACGTCTTCAAAATATTGCTCCCAGAAATGGTTGAAGAAATACTCATGTCACCAGATCTACATACACATTTTATCACAGAAATATTCTGGACACAAAATGCAAAGGTCCCATGTACAATTGTATCAAAGCCTAAATGGAAAGTGAACATGGATGACTAAAAACATCCATGTCCATGTTGCCTAATGCTCTCAAATGTCTATACTATTTGTGACTACATATTTGTTTCTACCTAAGATTATAAATTCAACCTCAAGCCTGTTGAAAATGTCTAATCCTATCACCCTCTTTATACTTTGCTTGATTTCCTAATGTCTCTATTGATATCTGCTTTCACACATGTTTTCCGCTGTTCTTCATTGCGACTGACTCTTCACATGTGCTGACATTTACCTTCACTCTCTACCCAAAACCCTATTGCTAAAGAACTTTTGGTCCAAATCCTATAATCACTCTTCTTTCTAAGCCTACCGACTACCTTCTAGTCCTACCGACTATTGCTTTTTGACTGGATGTTCTCTTCAACATTCAATCATCCAAGGTACAAGGTCCTATGCCATTGTATATTGATTTATCTGAGACAACTGTGCAGCACATAATTCAAAGCTAAGTATCCCACTCAAGGGGCCAATGCACTTCTGGGCTTCAAATCTTACCTAAATTTCTGCTTTCATACTTATATTTCACCTATATACTCTTGTAAATACAGCAGGTTGCCCACACCATTATTCATACCGCAGAATGATTCCTAACCCAAATCGAAGCTATTATTAAACCTAACCATACACTCTTCCCTTAATATAACTTACAGAAGAGCAGATACAGAGTTGGTCTTACAATATAGAAATGTAGGTGATCTTCCACCTGCTGAGAAACTCAAAGATCCATGGAGAAACGATCCTTGGAGAAGATGTAGGCAGCTATGTAGGATCTGAGAGAGCAATAGTCATCTTCCATGGCAAACAACCAGGTCAGGATGAATTGATGTGTCTGAATCAGCCTCTCTATTCTTATTGTAGAGAGGATGGACCAAACAAGGCCTGTGTGGAGAGCAGTTCCCGGGTGCATATGGTTGACATACAATTCTAACTTCTGAATGTGTCACAGGATGTAGGGGTAGCCTCCATCTCATGGGAACCTTGGAAGCATCTGTTAAGACAAAGTGGTTATCAAGGCAGTGACCTCATTCAGTTCCTGAAGGAAGTGACCTACCTCACTTCCTCGGTGATGCAATTCTCTGAACTTGGGATCCAGGAAGCCAAGCACCCAGAGCCAGTCCCAGTCCCAGTCCCAGTGGGCTCACTTGTTTGGATTTACCGAGGACAAAGTCAGTCTTTCTTGGTACATACTGATCTGTGGATGGCTAAATGCCAGGAAATCTCTGAAGAGAGGCCTTCCTGAGAAAGCAGGTAGTGACTCACTGATGGCTCCTGACAACTTACAGAGTTGGTAATGGAGACCAGATCTGAGACAGGACAGGCCATTTCGTGGGAACATAGTATGGCCAATCAGTCTGAGGACACTCCGGATAGTCACAGACCTACTTGGGTAAAGGAGGTGCCGTTGTGGGTGTGGATGTGAGTTTGTGGTTTTGTCTCATGTTATGAGAATAGATAGGAAAGGCTGTTTGTTTGGTTTGGAGTGGACTGTTTTTAATAAGTCATTTGACATGTCGAGTGTTTCTTTGTCTGCTTATCCCACTGTATCCGTGGTTGTAGACATTTGAAAAGCGAATGCATCAATGGTTGTGTCCTGTCTAGTAGAAAGCTTCCCAGCATTCATCCTGCCCAATTTAAGAATGGAGAGCGGCTTGCCTTATGGATGGGCAACACCTACTATGTTCCTAAGTTCCTGTTTCTTTATGAATTCTGGTCACTCTCCTGAATAGGCTCATGGTTGTGTGTCCTAGATATGTACCACCACAAGGCTCTGTGACATGGCCATGTACTGGATAGCTGAAGGGAATGGGAGCATCTCAGAAAACTCAGATATCAGTGTGACCAGGAAAGTCTCAGTGGAGAAACCCTGCTTTGGGCCATTTGCTTACTTATGTTTCTATTACCCTGAATGTCAGGAAGGTCTTTGCCTCAGGCCACCTTTTTGTGAAGCCTGAAGAAAACTGTTTTCATATGGAAATGAATGGGCATCACCTGTGGCTCTTTGCTTAATTGCTTTGGAATTGGATGTGCTTGAATCAGCCTCCTGTCCTTGTGTGAGATTGTGGCTTAGATTCTCAGCACCTGATGGATCTAAATAAAGATCCCATGTGCTTCCAAAACCAAAATGGCCAAAAGAGCAGTCATTGTGGATGAATATTTTTGCCTTCTTAGGTTAGGTTCCTGACCTCCATCAAGTGAGAAGAGGGATCCTTTGGGTCAAATACATTCTTCAAATCTCTGCAGAGGCTATCCCATAGGTGCTTGGGTTTTCTCATGACTCCAAATCACATAAAGAATCTATACATGACAGCCAGTAGGCCTCAAATTGGAGAAGCAGAACACTTTAACAGCAGGAATATTTGATCACTCCTGGTTCACAGGAAGAGTGCCCAGGCCACCATGATTTTAGGCAAATGAGGGGCAAGTGAGCATATTTTGGACACTTTCTTGGCCTCACCTCTCATAGCAACCTCCAGCCAGAGGGTATGATGAATGTCTATATGGAAGAAGATGAGTGTCATGTGGGAGTGTTTTGGATTTAAGCCAAGAAGAGAGAGAACTTAAATCACTGACGTATGGGATGAAAAACGCAATATCACAACAGATGCTACAGAAATACAGAAGACAATTAGAAATTATTTTGAAAACCTATATTCCAATAAAATAGAAAACAGTGAAGACATCAATAAATTTCTTAAGTCATATGATTTGCACAGACTGAGTCAGAAGGATACACACAATTTAAACAGACCAATTACAATGGATGAAATAGAAGAAGCAATCAAAAGACTACTAACCCAGAAAAGCCCAGGACCGGATGGGTATACAGCGGAGATTTACAAAACCTTTAAGAAGAATTAATACCAATACTTTTCAAGATATTTCAGAAAATAGAAAAAGAGGGAGCTCTGCCAAATTCATTCTATGAGGCCAACATCACTCTGATTCTGAAACCAGACAAAAACACCTCAAAGAAAGAAAACTACAGACCAATATCTCTGATGAACATAGATGCAAAAAACCTCAATTAAATTCTGGCAAATCAGATACAAAGGCACATCAAAAAAAATTGTGCACCATGATCAGGTAGGATTCATCCCTGGGATGCAAGGACGGTTCAATATACGGAAATCAATAAATGTTATTCACAACATTAATAGACTTGAAGATAAGAACCATATGTTCATCTCCATAGATGCAGAAAAATCATTCGACAAAGTAGAGCATCCCTTTATCTTCAAAACATTAGAAAAACTAGCGATAACAGGAACTTACCTCGACATTGTAAAAGCTATCTATGCTAAGCCTCAGGCTAGCATCATTCTGAATGGAGAAAAATGGAAGGCATTCCCTCTAAAATCTGGAACAACACAGGGATGTCCTCTATCACCACTTCTATTCAATATATTTCTCGAAACACTGGCCAGAGCAATTAGAGAGATGAAAGAAACTAAAGACATAAAAATAGGAAAAGAAGAACTTAAATTATCACTATTTGCAGATGACATGATTCTATATATAGAAAACCCAAAAGGGTCTACAAAAAAACTACTAGAACTAATAAATGAATTCAGCAATGTGGCAAGATATAAAATCAACATGCATAAATCAAAGGCATTTCTGTATATCAGCGACAAAACTTCTGAAACGGAAATGAGGAAAAACACTCCATTCACAATATCCTCAAAAGAAAAATAATTAGGAATCAACCAAACAAAAAAGGTGAAAGATTTATACAATGCCAACCACAGAACCCTAAAAAGAGAAGTAGAATAAGATCTTAGAAGATGGAAAAATATAACCCTGTTCATGGATAGGCAAAACTAACATCATCAAAATGGCGATATTACCAAAAGTTCTCTATAGGTTTAATGCAATGCCAATCAAAATCCCAATGGCATTTCTTGTAGAAATAGAGAAAGCAATCATGAAATTCATATGGAAAAATAAAAGACCCAGAATAGCAAAAGCAATTCAAAGCAGGAAGTGTGAATCAGGCGGTATAGCGACACCAAATTTCAAACTATATTACAGAGCAATAGTAACAAAAACAGCATGGTACTGGTACCAAAACAGGCAGGTGGACCAATGGTAGAGAATGGAGGAAACAGAGACTAATCCAAAAAGCTACAACTGTCTTATATTTGATAAAGGAGCTAAAAGCATGCAATGGAGGAAGGATAGCATCTTCAACAAATGGTGCTGGGAAAACTGGAAATCCATATGTAATAAAATGAAACTGAATCCCTTTCTCTCGCCATGCACAAAAGTTATATCAAAATGGATCATGGAACTTGATATCAAATCAGAGACATGACGTCTGATAGAAGAAAAATTAGCTACGATCCACATACTGTGGAGTCGGGCTCCAAATTTCTAAATAGGACACTCATAGCACAAGAGTTAACAACTAGAATCAACTAATGGGACTTACTCAAACTAAAAAGTTTTTTCTCAGCAAAAGAAACAATAATAGAGGTAAATAGGGAGCCTACATCCTGGGAAAAAATCTTTATTCCTCACACTTCAGATAGAGCCCTAATATCCAGAAAATACAAAGAACTCAAAAAATTAGACAATAAGATAACAAATAACTCAATCAACAAATGGGCCAAGGACCTGAACAGACACTTCTCAGAGGAGGACATACAATCAATCAACAAGTACATGAAAAAATGCTCACCATCTCCAGCAGTCAGAGAAATGCAAATCAAAACCACCCTAAGATACCATCTCACTCCAGTAAGATTGGAAGCCACTATGAAGCAAAACAACAACAAGTGCTGGCAAGGATGTGGGGAAAGAGGTACACTTGTACATTGCTGGTGGGACTGCCAATTGGTGTAGCCACTTTGGAAAGCAGTATGGAGATTTTTTGGAAAGCTGGGAATGGAACCACCTTTTGACCCAGCTATTCACCTTCTTGTTCTATTCCCTAAAGACCTAAAAAGAGCATGCTACAGAGACACTGCTACATCGATGTTCATAGCAGCACAATTCACAATAGCAAGACTGTGGAACCAACCTAGATGCCCTTCAATAGTTGAATGGATAAAAAAAAAAATGTGGCATTGATACACAATGGAGTATTACTCTGCATTAAAAAATGACAAAATCATAGAATTTGCAGGAAAATGGATGGCATTAGAGCAGATTATGCTAAGTGAAGCTAGCTAATGCCTAACAAACAAATGCCAAATGTCTTTTTTGATATAAGGAGAGTAACTAAGAACAGAGTAGGGATGAAAAGCATGAGAAAAAAATTAACATTTAACAGGGATGTGAGGTGGGAGGGAAAGTGAGAGAGAAGGGAAATTGCATGGAAATGGAAGGAGACCCTCAGGTTTATACAAAATTAAATACAAGAGAAACTGAGGGGAAAGGGAAAAATAATACAAGGGGGAGAAATTTATTACAATAGAGGGGATAGAGAGAGAAGTGGGGAGGAGAGGAGAGGGGAGGGCGGATAGTAGAGATAGGAAAGGCAGAAGAATACAACAGACACTAGTATGGCAATATGTGAATCAATGGATGTGTAACTGATGTGATTCTGCAATCTGTATACGGGGTAAAAATAGGAGTTCATAACCCACTTGAATCAAAGTGTGAAATATGATACATCAAGAACTATGTAATGTTTTGAACAACCATAAATAAAAATTTAAAAAAAAAAGAAAACTAACTTCGGTGAATGATGCACGCGAATCCTAATATTTCTACAGTAACTGACTCAGTTTAACATCAATGCAAGTAGATTCCAATGGGACATGATGTGTATTTTGACGTTCATTTTTATTCAACACTGGTACATTACTATTTCATCAGTTTATGCATATTATAGGTTATATATTTCATCCACAATTTAGCAAATTTATCGGCATTTGTTTCACTTTCAATCACTTCCTGCTTCAGAACACATGTATTCCTCCATATTTCTTGACTGGTCTTTTCATGAGACTTCTTACGAAACACAATATTTTCCATTTCCATAATCACTTTTGAAGCAAAACTCACACACACTTCATGATAAACAATAACCCTAAGCTTACCACTAGATATATAAATGGTTGGAATGAATGATTTTATGTCAATTTATGATTTCTTATATACTTTCAGATATCAATTCAATCTATCATTTAAAGTGGAACCAGTTATATTATTTATTCACAGTATGTTGTATTCATGCATTATCTCTATATTCATAGACACAGGTTACAACATTTTGTACCCCCAATACTAATTTATATGTCTTCAAATATTGCTCCCAGAAATGGTGGAAGAAATACTCATGTCACATGATCTACATATACATTTTATCAAAATAATTTTCTGGGCACAAAATGCAAAGGTCACACTTATGATTGTAACAAATCCTAAATGGAAAGTGAACATGGATTACTAAAAACATCCATGTCCAGGTTGCCTAATGCTTTCAAATATCATTCTTATTGGTGACTACATATTTGTTTCTTCCTAAGATTATGTATTCAATCTCAATCCTGTTGAAAAAGTCTAATCCTATCACTCACATTATAATTGCCTGATTTTGTAATGTCTCTATTGATATCTTCTTTCCTATATTTTCCCCAATTCATCATTGTGACTGACTCTTCACATGTGCTGACATTTACATTCACTCTATAACCGAAACCCTATTGCTAAAGAACATTTGGTCCAAATTTTATACTCACGCTTCTTCCTAAACCTACTGACTGTCTTCATAATCCTACCGACTGCTGGGAGCCATTCACCAAGTAGGTATGCCAATTTCCTTGCCAGCGTACCTCCATGCTGTTTAGTGGAAGGACTCCTTAAATGTGACCTTGCTCAAGGACCAGGGCGGATCCGTGTTTAGGGTTTTCCGGGGTTAGGATAATCCGAGTTTAGGGCGTTCACGGTTTAGGAAGATTATTCCTGCCGGGAATAGGGCGTATCCTGCTGCCTGAGTTCCTCTTGAGTTCTTAGGGTCAGAAAGTATAATTGGAAGACAGAACCCCAGTGGAGGTGCATTTGGGCAAAGAATGTGGATTTCCCCAGAAAACCGGTGTGAGTTCGGGAATAAAGAGTTGCTGTTTGAATCTACAAGCTGTGAGTGGCTCGTGATTTGTGCCCAGCCAGACTGCAGCAACCGACTATCCCAATTTGAGTGGATGTTCTCTTCTACAATCAATCATCTAAGGTCCAAGGTCCTATGCCATTGATTATCGATTTATCTGAGACAACTGTGCAGAACATAATTAAAAGCTAAATATCCCAAACAAGGGCCTATTGCCTTTGTGGACTTTGAATCTTACCTAGATTTTGTTTTCATACTTATATTTCACCTGTATATTCTTGTAAATATGGCAGTTTCCCAATACCATAATTCATCAAGCAGAATGATTACTAACCCAAATCAAACATGTTATTAACCCTAACCATACACTGTTCCCTCAATCTCACTTTACAGAAGAGCAGGTACAGAGTTAGTCTTACAATACAGGAATGTAGGGTATCTTCCACCTGCTGAGAACCTTTGAGGTTCCATGCAGATTTGATCCCTGGAGAAGATGTAGGCAGCTATGAAGGACCTGATAGAGTAAAAGTCATCTTCCATGGGAAACAACCTTTTCAGGATGAAGGGTTGTGTCTGAATAAGCCTTTCTCTTCTTAATGTAGAGAAGATGGACCAAACCAGGCCTGTTTGGAGAGCTGTTCTCGCAAACTGGCCTGGCCAATTTGGAAAGCAGTATGGAGATTCTGGGGAAAGCTGGGAATGGAACCACAATTTGACCCAGCTATTGCCCTTTTCGGACTATTCCCTGAAGAGCTTAAAAGAGTGTACTACAGGGATAGTGCCACATCGTTTTTCATAGCAGTACAATTCACAATTGCTACACTGTGGAACCAACCCAGTTGCCCTTCAGTAGATGAATGGATAAAAAAAATGTGGCTTTAATACACCATGGAGTATTATGCAGCACTAAAAAATGACAAAATCATGGAATTTGCAGGGAAATGGATGGTACTAGAGCAGATTATGCTTAGTGAAGCTAGCCAAACCCTGAAAAACAAATACCAAATGTCTTCTTTGATATAATGAGAGCAACTAAGAACAGAGCAGTGAGGAAGAACAGGAAGAAAAGATTAACATTAAACAGAGATATGAGGTGGGAGGGAAAGGGAGAGAAAAGGGAAATTGCATGGTAATGGAGGGAGACCCTCATTGTTACACAAAATTACATATAAGAGGTTGTGAGGGGAATGGGAAAATTAACAAAGAAGAAAAGAATTAGAGTAGATGGGGTAGAGAGAGAAGATGGGATGGGAGGGGAGGGGGGACAGTAGAGTATAGGAAAGGTAGCAGAATACAACAGTAAGTAATAGGGAGTTATGTAAAAATGTGGATGTGTAACTGATGTGATTCTGCAATCTGTATTTGGGGTAAAAATGAGAGTTCATAACCCACTTGAATCTAATGTATGAAATATGATATGTCAAGAGCTTTGTAATGTTTTGAACAACCAATAAAAGAAAAAAAGTACCAATGTATATGCCAAACGAAATTCATCATGAAATATATATAATCCACAGATACAAAAATATTTATTTTATTGAACATGAATTTATGTATAATGTTATTCAACTAGGAAGCTCACCCATAGGTTGAATTTTCAGTTCCAACAGCGTTTAGAAAGAGTGATCTCTTCTCTCAATTTGTATCTGCCAATTCAGCCACCTCACAAGTATGTACGTGTGATACCAGATAGGATTCTCTATGTGCATATAAAAATACATGTGCTGTATAGGCTACAGAGAAAGGGAGACAGGAATTCACATATTTGTTAACTTTAAAAACACATGTAGAGTTATTTCAACAAAAAATTGACTAGATTTATAACTCCTACACTACATAATGCAAAAGGCAATTTCAACTACACACCATGCCTCCTCTGAACTGCTTGTACGTCTATTCTGTTTGGGTTATTTTTCACCATCATATTAAGATTATTAGTCAGAGTTTAGTAGGGTATGGGTTAGTGTCAGGGATTCAGTATTTCAAATGGAAAATTGGAAAATGAAACCAATGTGTCTGTAAACATGTGCTACACAAAAATCTTCCCACTCACATCCACAGCAATGCCTTGACGTTACCTTCACCCCAAGTAAGACACAATTAGAGTAGAAAATTGTGAAAATCTGTGAATACATATCTGGAATGGAATATGCTCGGGAGTTCACAACCTTGGAGGTGGTAGAGGAGTTTCCAAAAGTAAGGGACAGGGTAAACACTCCACCAACATGGAGCTCTGCTGGCCTATGACATCTTGGGAAACTGCCTCTGAGGTTGGGCACTTGAAATATATGTTGTTTTCCTGAGCTTTAGCTTCCTTTGTAGTGAGACCATCAAAGCTGGGTCTGCATCTATGTGACCTGGAAGACATGGTTTCTTATATTCCAATGAACATGAGGCAGCAGTGCTGAATTCTCTCTTTGTAGGAAAACTGTGGCCACTGGAAGCTAAGTGTTTCCCGGTGGGGACTGTGAAGACATTTGGTCATCCTTCACTTTTTGTAGTGTTTCTTGCTGCTGCACTGAGAATATGGTTTTTGCTTCACAAAATACAAGGAGTTCAACTGGGACACAGTGCTGGAGGGAGTTCTGTAACGTGTGGTGTGTCTCATTTATTTTTTGGTTTTTCCTTTTTTTTTTTTTTTTTTGAGGAATGACCTCCAGACGATGAATTTCCCTCTTAAAACTGCTTTCATGTGTCCCATAGATTCCGATATGTTGTCTCTGTGTTTTTGTTTATCTCTAAGAATTTTTTGATTTCCTCCTTTATGTCTTCTGTAACCCATTGATCATTCCGTAATATATTGTTCATTTTCCATGTGATGTAGGATTTTTCCTTTCTTCTTTTATCATTGATTTACAGTTTCATTCCATTATGGTCAGAAAAAATGCATGGTATTATCTCCACCCCTTTATATTTACTGAGAGTTGCCCTATGGCATAATATATGGTCTATTTTTGAGAAGGATCCATGTGCTGCGGAGAAAAAAGTATATCCACTTGATGATGGTTGGTATATTCTATATATTTCATTTAAGTCTAGGTTATTGATTGTGATATTGAGTTCTATATTTTCTTTATTCAACTTTTGTTTGGAGGATCTGTCCAATGGTGAGAGAGGTGTGTTGAAGTCACCAATAATTATTGTGTTGTTGTCTATTTGATTCCTGAAATTGAGAATTTGTTTTATGAACGTCGCAGCACCATTATTTGGTGCATAAATATTGATACTTTTTATGTCTTGTTGGTGAATGATTCCTTTTAACAGTATATAATATCCATCCTTATCCCTTTTGAATTACTTACTCTTGAAGTCGATTTTATTCGAAGTGAGGATGGCCACCCCTGCTTGCTTACGAGGCCAGTGTGTATGGTATATTTTTTCCCAACCTTTCACCTTCAGCCTGTGTATGTCTTTTCCATTCAGATGTCTCTACTGGAGGCAACATATTGATGGATTTGTTTTTTTAATCCATGTTACCGGCCTATGTCAAGAGTTTATTGGAGAGTTTAAATATTAACGTTTAGAGTTACTATTGATATATGGTTTGTACTGCCAGCCATCTTTGATTATTTATCTTTTTTTTTAAATTTAGTTTGTTTCTCCATGATTAGCTTTTCCCCCGCCCTCTGTCATTACTGAGGCACTTCCCATTGATAGTTTTGGTTGTTGTTTTTCATTTCTTCCTCATGTAGTGATTTGCTCAAGACACTTTGCAATGCTGGTTTTCTGGCTGCAAATTCTTTTAGCTTTTGTTTATCATGAAATATTTTTATTTTGTTGTCATACCTGAAGCTTAATTTTACTGGATACAGAATTCTTGTTTGGCATCCATTGTCTTTCAGTATTTGAAATACGTTGTTCCAGGATCTTTTCGCTTTCAGTGTCTATGATGAAAAATCTGTTGTTAACCTTATTGGTTTACCCCTGAATGTCATCTGCCTCCTTTCTCATGTAGCTTTTAATAATTTGTCTTTGTTCTGTATATTGGATATCTTCATAACAATGTGTCTTGGTGTTGGTCTACTGTGATTTTGTGTGCTCGGTGTCCTGTATGCATCTACAATTTGTATATTCATTTCCTTTTTTATTACTGGAAACTTTTCTGTAATTATTTCATTCAGCAGTTTACTCATTCCCTTGGTTTGAATCTCAGTACCTTCCTCTATCCAGATGACTCATAAGTTTTTTTTTTTTTATGTTATCCCATATCTCTTGGATGTTTTTCTCATGATTACCAGCTTTTCGGAGTTGGCTAGACTCTTTTCAAGATGATATATTTTGTCTTCATTATCTGACATTCTGGCTTCTACTTGCTCCACTCTGTTAGTGATACTCTCAATTGAGTTTTTAATTTGGTTTATCATTTTCTGCATTTCTAGAATTATTGTTTGATTTTTTTTATAATCTCTATCTCCTGATAAAGATGCTTAACTTCTTCTTTTATCTGTTTATGTAATTCATTTTCAATGTTTTCTTTCACTGTTTGGATTTGCTGTCTCGTATCCTCTTTAAGATTCCATTCCATCTGTCTAAGGTATTTTTTGAGTTTTTTATATGATCATTTTTCTGATTATTCTAGGTCCTCCTGATTATTTAGGCTGTCCTTCATTGTTTGTACTCCTTTTCTTCCTTGCTTTTTTATGCTGCTCATGTTACTTCTTGTTCTGATTGACTGCTGAGTTACTGCTTACTCTTATATATTTATTTGAAGCTTGGGAGGAAAGATAATAGTAAGGATGGGAAGAAGTCACTAAAGAGAATGAGAGTAGGCAGGTAGAATTCAAGGAAGGGGGAATAAGAAAATTAAAAAGAAATGAAAAGACAAAAGAAAAAAATTGAAAATAAAGAAAGTAATAAAATTTTTAAAAAATAATGATAATTAAAAAATGAAAATTAAAATTTATAATAATAATAATAATAATAATATAAAAAAATTAAAAAAATGAAAACATTAAAAAAAGTTAAAGAACAACAACAAAAAAATGAAAATGAAAGAAAAAGAAAAAAATAAAAATAAAAAATAATATTAATAATACATGCAGTAATAGAGTTCAATTAACATCTCTTCCAGTAGGTGGAGGTGTGCGCAATGGGCCAAGCTTCTCCTCTCAATAGGTGAGAAGCAATCACTGTGCAGCAGCTCTTCCTCCCAGACTGGGTGGGTCTCCATCCTGAGTGCCAAAGGCCTTCTCTTTTGTTTCCTCAGGCCAGGCCCCCCAACCTGTGAGGCTCAACACAATACTATGTAATGTTTTGAACAACCACAAATAAAAAATTAAAAAAAAAAGAAAACTAAATTCGGTGAATGATGCACACGAATCCTAATATTTCTACAGTAACTGACTCAGTTTAACATTAATGCAAGTAGATTCCTATGGGACATGATATGTATTTTGTCGTTCATTTTTATTCTACACTGGTACACTACTATCTCATCAGTTTATGCACATCATAGGATATATATTTCATCCACAGTTTAGGAAATATATAGGCATTTGTTTCACTTTCAATCACTTCCTGCTTCAGAACACATGTATTCCTCCATATTTCTTGACTGGTCTTTTCATGAGACTTCTTTCCAAACACATTTTTTTCGATTTCCATTATCACTTTTGAAGCAAAACTCACACACACTTCATGATAAACAATAACCCTAAGATTACCATTAGATATATAACTGGTTGAAATGAATGATTGTATGTCAACATATGATATTGTATATATTTTCTGATATCAATTCAATCCATTATTTAAAGTGGAAGCAGTTAGATTATTTATTCACAGTATGTTCTATTCATGCATTATCTCTATATTCATTGATATAGGGTACACCACTTTGTACCCCCAATACTAATTTATATGTCTTCAAATATTGCTCCAGAAATGGTTGAAGAAATACTCATATCACATGATCTACATATACATATTATCACAATAATTTTCTGGGAAGAAAATCAAAAGGTCACACTTATGATTGTACCAAAGCCTAAATGGAAAGTGAACATGGATTACTAAAAACATCCATTTCCAGGTTGCCTAATGCTTTCAAATGTCATTCCTATTGGTCACTACATATTTGATTTTTCCTAAGATTATGTATTCAATCTCAACCATGTTGAAAATGTCTAATCCTATCACTCACTTTATACTTTACCTGATTTTGTAATGTCTCTCTTGATAACTTTTTTCCTATATTTTCCCCAGTTCATCATTGTGACTGACTCTTCACATGCGCTGACATTTACATTCACTCTATAACCGAAACCCTATTGCTATAGAACATTTGTTCCAAATTTTATACTCACTCTTCTTCTTAAACCTACCGACTATCTTCCTAATCCTACTGACTCTCCTAATTTGAGTTGATGTTCTCTTCTACAATCAATCATTCAAGGTACAAGGTCCTTTGCCATTGTATATGGAATTATCTGAGACATCTCTAAAGAACGTAATTCAAAGCTAATTATTCCATTCAAGGGCCTAATGCCCTTCTGGACTTTAAATCTTACCTAGATTTCTGTTTTCATACTTATATTTCACCTCTTTAATCTTATAAATATCGCAGGTTACAAATACCATTAATCATCCTGCAAAATGATTCGTAACCCAAATCGAACAAGGTATTAACCCTAATCATACCCTGTTCCCTCAATTGAACTTTACAGAAGGGCAGGGACAGAGTTTGTCTTACAATACAGGAATGCAGGGGATCTTCCACCTGCTGAGAACCTCAATGGTCCATGCAGATTTGATCTCAGGAGAAGATGTAGGCAGCTATGAAGTACCTGAGAGACCAAAAGTCAACATCCATGGGAAACAACCTGGTCAGGATGAAGGGTTGTTTCTGAATAAGCCTCTCTCTTCTTAATGTAGAGAAGATGGATCAAACCAGGCCTGTGTGGTGAGCTGTTCCCGGGTGCCTATGGTTGATATACCATTCAAACTTGTGAAAGTGTCACAGGAAGTAGGGGCAGCCTCCATCTCATAGGACCATTGGAAGCAACAGTTAGGACAAAGTGGTTGCCAAGGCAGTGACATCATTAAGTTATTGAAGGAAGAAACCTCACCTCAATTTTTGGTGATGGAACTCTCTGCACCCAGAGCCAGTCCCAGTCCCAGTCTCAGTGTTCTCACTTGATTGGATTTACCAAGGACAGAGTCAGTCTTTCTTGTTACCTACTGATGTGAGGATGGCCAAATGTCAGGAAAGCTCTTAAGATGGGCCTTTCCTAAGAAACCAGGTAGTGGATCACTGCTGGCTCATGACAACTTCACAGAGTTGACAAGGAGACCAGATCTGACACAGGACAGGCCATTTCAGCAGAACATAGTATGGCCCACCATTCAGAGGACACTCCTGATAGTCACAGACCTACTTGGGGGAAGGAGGTGCCTTTGTGGTTTTGGGTGTGGGTTTGAGGTTTTGCCTCATGTTCTGAGAATAGTTAGGAAAGGTGGTTTGTTTGGTTTGGAGTGAACTGTTTATGGTAAGTAGTTTGGCAAGGCGAGTGTTTCTTTTTCTGTGTATCCACTGTGTCCTTGGTTGTAGACATTAGAAAAGAGAATGCATCAATGGATGTTTCCTGTCTAGTAGAAAGCATCCCAGGATTCTTCTTGTCCAATGTATGAATGGACTGCGGCTTGACGTATGGATGGGCAACACCTACTATCTTCCTAAGGTCCTGTTTTCTTCCTGAAAACTGGTCACTCTCCAGAATAGGCTCATGGTTTTGTTTCCATGATATGTATCACCTCCAAGCTCTGTGCTTACCAATTGTTCTGTTGCCCTGAATGTGGGGAAGGTCTTTGCCCCAGACCACACCTTTGTGAAGCATGAAGAAAACAGTTTTCAAATGGAAATAAAAGCGCATCACCTGTGGCTCTTTGCTTAATTTCTTTGGAAAGGGATGTGTCTGAATCAGATTTTTGGCCCTGTGTGAGGCTGTATCTTAGATTCTCAGTAGCTGATGGATCTAAAGAAAGATTCAATGTGTGCATCTAAAACAAAAATGGCCAAAAGAGCAGTCATTGTGGATGAAGTCTCTCGCCTACCTCTGTAAGGTTCCTGACCTTCATCAAGTGAGACTAGTGATCATTTGGGTCAAATGAGTTCCTCACAACCCTGCAGAAGCTAGCCCATAGGTGCTTGGTTTTTCTCATGACTCCAATTTACATAAAGAATCTAAACCCCACAGTCAATAGGCTTCAAATTGGAGAAGCAGTGCCGTATTAACGGGTATTAGGGATTAACGTATTAGGGATTCTTTAAGTCAAATGATTTCTTCAAAGTCCCGCAGAGGTTCTTGGGTTTTTGCATGACTCCAAATCACATAAAGAATCTATTCCTAAAAGTCAGTAGGCCTCAAGTTGGAGAAATATGCAGTATTAACGGCAGGCTTATTTGATCACTCGTGGTTCACAGGAAGGGTGTCCAGGCCACCCTGACTTTAGGCAAATGAGGGGCAAGGGAGCTTATTTAAACACTGTCTTTTGCTGTGCCCCTCATGGAAAACTCTTGCCAAAGGTTACGATGAGTGACTGTATAGAAGAAGATGAGGGCCATGTGGGAGTGTTTTGGTTTTTATTTTGGTCATTTGTGTTGCGGTTGGAAGAAATGACTGGGTCCACCTGGGCTTGAACTCTAGTGTGATTCCCCTTTGAGACTGAGTTTTGGAACTGATCTTAGAGAAGTATTGCCATGAATTATATTGGGATTCTAGGAGGCCACGCATGAGAGTTGCCCTTGGAAACTGAGATCTAGGCCCAGGGTGGCTTTCCACAGACCACTGGGAATCTCAGCCAAAATATCACATGATTTTATTCTGAAAGACTTGGGAACCATATTTGAGAGTCAAAACACACATGGACCTCATATTGTAGACCTCAATGGGCCTGGCTTCATGTGACCATTTGGCCACTCTTTGGGAAGACTTGCCTGTGAGAGTTGTCCAGAGCTTTCATTGAAATGAGCTTCCTCAAAATTTAATGGTTCCTAAATGAATTGAAACCCACAGTGCCTCCAACTACATCCTTGAAAAATGGCTAAAAAAAACCATAAAATTTTTGAAATTCCCATGACCAGGTGGCATTAGAGAACCTTTGGATGTCCTGTGCTGATCATGAGGGTACCAGACAGTGCCTTGAATTACTGGGTTTCATGAAAATGGTGTAGAACAGAGATGCCAGTATGTTGGAGCCTGCTGAGTAGTGGGCCTAGAGGAGTGGTGGGCAGGTGTGTAATAAAACATCACTGGTAGGGCCATGAGGATCTACCATTGGATTCCAAATGGCTTGTTACTGACATGGTGCAGCCAGGAGACCTGATATGTAAATGCATTTTGTTATATGGAGAGGTTTCAGGGCAATGTTCACAATCAGGTTGATATGGACAAGGGGGCAATGGGGCAAGCTATGAGGGATAGAGCCTAGTTGGTGCATTCTCTTGCAGACCCTGACCCACCACACGTGACAGAACTCCCTCCAGCACTGTGTCCCAGTTAAACTCCTTCTATTTCATGAAGCAAATACCAAAATCCCAGTGCAGCAGCAAAAATACCACAAAAAGTGGAGGAGGAACAAATGGCTTCACAGTCCACACGGGGAGACACTTAGTCCCCAGTGGTCACAGTTGACCTACAAAGAGAGGATTCTGCACTGCTTCCTCATGTTCATTGGAAAATAAGAAACCATGTCCTTCAGGTCACATAGATGCAGACCCAGCTTTGATGGTCTCACTAAAAAGGAAGCCAAATCTCCTGACAACAACATATATTTCAAGTGCCCAACATCAGAGGCAGTTTCTCAAAAAGTTTATAGGCTCTCAGAGCTCCATGTTTGTGGAGTGTTTACCCTGTCCCTTACTTTTGGAAACTCCTCTACCACCTCCATAGTTGTGAACTCCTGAGCATTTTACATTCCAGATATGTATTCACTGATGTTCTAACTATTCTCCTCTAATTGTTTCTTACTTGGGACGAAGGTAATGTAAAGGTTATGTTCTGGATGAAAGTGGGAAGATATTTGTGCAGCACATATTTGCATACACATTGGATTCATTTTCCAATTTTCCATTTGAAATACTGAATCCCTGCCACTAACCCATACCTACTAGACTCAGACAACTCATCCTAATATAATGGAGAAAAATAACCCAAACAGAATAGAAATACAAGCAGTTCAGAGGAGGCATGTTGTATAGTTGGACTTGCATTTTGCATTATATAAGTTAGGAGTTATAAATCTAGTCAATTTTTAATTAAAATAGTTCTCCATATGTTTTTAAAGTTAACAAATATGTGAATTCTTGTTTCCCTTTCTCTGCAGCCTATTCACACATGTATATTTATATGCACATATAGAATCCTACCAGGTATCACACGTACATTTTTGTGAGGTGGCTGACTTGGCAAATACAAATTTTAAGAAGAGATCACTCCTCCTAAACGCTGTTGAAACTGAAAATTCAACCTATCGGGGAGCTTCCTAGTAGAAAAATATTATACATAAACTCATGTTCAGTAAAATAAATATTTTTGCATCTATGAATTCATTCATTTATTTAATGATAAATTTCAATTTTCAAATATATTTCTACTTTTTAATTTCTCTGTGTGTTTTTTGTATATATATATATATATATATATATATATATATATATATGCACTCTCCAGATTTTTCAAAATATGAAATATATGTGTCTTATATACACTCTCTAAAATCATTCATATAATGTATTTGGATTTATAATCAACTATTCACAAGATTATTCTCAGAAATATTCATCCACCTGAAATACATATTTGTTTCCTAGTACTGAAAACTTACTTCAGTGAATGGTGCCTACAAATCCTAAAAATTCTACAGTAACTGAACCAGTCTAACACCAATGCAAGTAGATTCCTATGGGACATGATATGTAATTTGACATTCATTTGTATTCAACACTGGTACATTAATATTTCTTCAGTTTTTGCACATCATAGGATATATATTTCATCCACAAGTTCACAAATTTATAGGCATTTGTTTCAACTTTAATCACTTCCTGGTTCAGAACACATGTATTGTCAGGGTTTCTTGACTGGTCTTTTCATGAGGCTTCTTTCCAAACACATTATTTTTGATTTCCAAAACCACTTTTGAAGCAAAACTCACACACTCTTCATGATAAACCAAAACACTAATATTACTATTAGATGTATAACTGGTTGGAATGAATGATTGTATATCAATATCAGATTTCCTTTAATTTTTCAGATATCAGTTCAATCCATTATTTAACGTTGGGACAAGTTATATTATATATTCACAGTATGGTCTATTCATGCTTTATCTCTATATTCATAGACACAGGGTACACCTCTTTGGACCCCCAATACTAATTTTACGTCTTCAATATATTACTCCCAGAAATGGTGGAAGAAATACTCATGTCACCCGATCTACATATATATTTTATCACAGTAATATTCTGGACAAAAAATATAAAGGTCACACTTATGATTGTACCAAGCCTAAATGGAAAATGAACATGGATTACTAAAAACATCCATGTCCAGGTTGCCTAATGCCCTCAAATGTCAATCCTATTGGTGACAACATATTTGTTTCTTCCTAAGATTATACATTCAAACTCAACCCTGTTGAAAATGTCTAATCCTATCACTCACTTTATACTTTGCCTGATTTCGTAATGTCTCTATTGATATCTGCTTTTCTACATATTTTCCCCAGTTCATCATAGTGACTAACTCTTCATATGTGCTGACATTTACATTCCCTCTCTAACCAAAACCCTATTGCTAAAAAACTTTTGGTCCAAATCCTATACTCACTCTTCTTCCTAAACCTACCGACTATCTTCCTTATCCTACCGACTATCCCTCTTTGACTGGATGTTCTCTTCAACATTTAATCATCCATGGTACAAGGTCCTATTTCATTGTATATCGAATTATCTGAGACATCTTTAGAGAACATAATTCAAAGCTAAGTATCCCAATCAAGGGCCCAATGCCCTTCTGGCCATCGAATTATACCTAGATTTCTGTTTTCATTCTTATATTTCACCTCTATATTCTTGTCAATATCGCAGGTTCCCAGTAACATTATTCATCGCAGAGAATATTTCCTAACCCAAATCGAACCTGTTATTAACCCTAAACATACACTGTTGCCTCAATCTCATTTTACAGAAGAGCAGGGAGAGAGTTGTTCTTACAATACAGGAAAGTAGGGGACCTTCCACCTTCTGAGAACCTCAAAGGTCCATACAGAAATGATACCCAGAGAAGTTGTAGGCAGGTATGAAGGACCTGAGAGAGCAAAAGTCATATTCCATGGCAAGCAACCTGGTCAGGATGAAGCAATGTGTCTGAATCAGCCTCTCTCTTCTTATTGTAGAGAAGATGGATCAAACCAGGCCTGTGTGGAGAGCTGTTCCTGGGTGCCTATGGATGATATACCATTCTAACTTGTGAAACTGTCACAGGAAGTAGAGGAAGCCTCCATCTCATGGGATCCTTGGAAGCAACTCTTAGGACAATGTGGTTGCCAAGGCAGTGGCCTCATTCAGTTGCAAGAAAGTGACATACCTCATTTCCTTGGTGATGGAACTCTCTGAACGTGGTATCCAAGAAGCCAGGCACCAAGAGGCAGTCCCAATCCCAGTCCCAGTCGGCTCACTTGTTTGGATTTACCAAGGACAGTGTCAGTCTTCCTCGGTAACTACTGATGTGAGGATGGCCAAATGCCAGGAGAGCTCTGAAGAGGGACTTTTCCTGAGAAAGCAGGTAGTGGCTCAACAGTTTTTTCCTGACAGCTTCACAGAGTTGGCCAAAGAAACCAGATCAGAGAGGCGGTTTGTTTGGTTTGGAGTGAACTGTTTCTAGTAAGTCGTTTGACAAGGTGGGTGTTTCTATGTCTGTGTATCCCACTGTGTCCGTGGTTGTAGACATGAGAAAAGAGAATGCAACAATGGATGTGTCCTGTCGAGAAGAAAGCTTCCCAGCATTCATCCTGCCCAATTTATGAATGGAGTGTGGCTTGACTTATGGATGGGCAATACCTACTACCTTCATAAGTCCCTGTTTTCTTCCTGAATTCTGGCCACTCTCCAGAATAGGCTCATGGTTTTGTATCCAAGATATGTACCAACTCCAACGTCTGTGACATGGCCATGTACTGAATAGCTGAAGGGAATGGGCAGTATATCAGAAAACTCTGATATCAGTGTGACCAGGAAAGTCTCAGTGGATATTACCTGCTTTGGGCCTTTTGCTTACCTATTGTTCTTTTGCCCTGAATTTCAGGAAGGTCTTTGCCTCAGGCCACCCCTTTGTGAAGCCTGAAGAAAACAGTTTTGAAATAGAAATGAATGGGCATCACCTGTGCCTCTTTGCTTAATTGCTTCTGAAAGGGAGGTGTCTGGATCAGGCTCTTGGCCCTGTTTGAGGCTGTGGCTTAGATTCTCAGCACCTGATGGATCTAAAGAAAGATCCCATGTGTGCATCCAAAACCAAAATGGCAAAAAGTTCAGTCATTGTAAATGAATTCTTTTGCCTACCTCTGTTAGGTTCCTGAAATCCATCAAGTGAGAATAGGGATCCTTTGTGTCAAATGAGTTCTTCAAATCTCTGCAGAGGTGCTTGGTTTTCTCATGACTCCAATTCACATAAAGAATCTAAACCCCACAGTCAAAAGGCCTCAAACTGGAGAAACGGAACAGTATTAAGGGCAGTCTTATTTGATCACTCCTGGTTCACGGGAAGGGTGTCCAGGCCACCCTGAAGTTAGGCAAATGAGGTGCATGGGAGATTATTTTGGACATTGTCTTGGCCTGCCCCCCTCATGGAAAACTCCAGCCAGAGGTTATGATGAGTGTCTATATGGGAGAAGATGAGAGCCATGTGGGAGTGTTTTGGTTTTAATTGTTTTCATTAAAGTCGCGGTTGGAAGAGTTGACTGGGTCCACCTGGGCTTGAACTCTGGTGTGATTCCCCTTAGAGACTGAGTTCTGGAACTGACATCAGAGAAGTATTGCCGTGAATTGTGTTGGGATTTTAGGTGGCCAGGCATGAGAGTTGCCCTTGGAACCTGAGATCTAGGCCCAGGGTGGCTTTGAATAGAGCACTGGGAATATCAGACAGGATATCACATGTTTTTTTTTTTTTTTTCTTAAAGACTCAGCAGCCATAATTGAGATTCAAAACACACATGGACCTCACATTGTAGACCTTAATGGGCCTGGCTTCATGTGACCCTTTGGCCACTCTTTGGTAGGTCTTGCCTGTGAGAGTGTTACATATCTTTCTTTGAATTTAGCTTCCTCACCATTTAATGGTTCCTGAATGAATTGAAACTCACAGTGCCTCCAAGTTCATTCGTGTAAAATTGCTAGATAATTACAATGAAATTTTAGAAATTCCCATGACCAGCTGGCACTGGATAAACTTTGGATGTCCTGTTTCTCATCATGAGTATACCAGACAGTGAGTTGTTTGACTGGGTTTTAAGAAAATGGTGTAGAACGGAAATGTAAGTAAGTTGAACCCTTTTGAGTAGTGGGCCTAGAGAAGTGTTATGGAAATGTGTGATAAAACATCTGTGGTGGGTCCATGTGGATCTTCCATTGACTTCCAAATGGCTTGTGACTGACATGGGGCAGCAAGGAGACCCATATATAAAGGCATCTTTTTATATGGAGAGGTTTCAGGGCAATGTTCAGAATTATGTTGCTTTTGTCAAGGGGGCAAGCTACGTGGGATAGAACCCTGGTTGGTGCAGACCCTGCCCACCACACTTGAAAAAACTGCCTCCACCACTGTGTCCCATTTTAACTCGTTGTATTTGGTGAAGCAAATACCAAACTCCCAGTGCAGAAGCACAAAACACCACGAAAACTAGAGTATGACAAAATGGCTTCACAGTCCACATGGGGAGACAAATACGACTCAGTTGCCACAGTTTACCTACAAAGAGAGAATTCAGCACTGCTGCCTCATTTTCATTGGAAAATAAGTAACCATGCCTCCAGGTCACATAGATGCTGACCCAGCTTTGATGGTCTCACTACAAAGGAAGCTAAAGCTCCTGACAACATATATTTCAAGTGCCCAACCTCAGAGCCACATTCTCAAAAAGTCTTTAGGCCAGCAGAGCTCCATGTTTGTGGAGTGTTTAACCTATACCTTACTTTTAGAAACTCCTCTACCACCTCCAAAGATGTGAAATATGCAGCATTTTCATTCCACATAGATATTCACAGATTTTCTAACTCTTCTCCTCTAATTGTGTCTTACTTGAGGCGAAGGTAATGTTAAAGCATTGTTCTGGATGAGAGTGGGAAGGTTTCTTTGTAGCATATATTTGCATACACATTGGATTCAATTTCCTATTTTCCATTAGAAATACTGAATCCCTGACACTAACCCATACACTACCTGACTCTGACTACTAATCCTAATATGATGGAGTAAAATAACCCAAACCTAATAGAAATACAAGCAGTTCAGAGGAGGCCTGGTGTATAGTTAGACTTGCCTGTTGCATGATACAGAGTAGGAGTTATTAATCTAGTCAATTGTTTGTTGAAATAGTTCCCCATGTGTTTTTAAAGTTAACAAATATGTGAATTCCTGTCTCCCTTTCTCTGTAGCCTATTCAGTGCATGTATTTTTACATGCATATATAGAATCCTACCAGGTACCTCAAGTATATTCTTGTGAGGTGGCTGACTTGGCAGATACAAATTGTGAGAATAGATCACTCCTATGAAACCCTTTTGAAACTGAATATTCAACCTATGGGTGAGCTTCCAAGTTGAGCAACATCATACATAAATCCATGATCAGTAAAATGAACATTTTGGATCTGTGGATGATATATATTTTATGATGAATTTTTATTTATTTATTTATTTTTTCATCTTCCATACATTTGATTCAAATGAGTTATGCATTTCCATTTTTACCCCAATTACAGATTGCAGAATCACATCAGTTACACATTCACAATGTTTACATAATACCATTTTAGTGACTGTTGTATTCTGCTGACTTTCCTATCCCCTACTATCCCCCCTCCCCTCCCCTCTCATCTTCCCTCTCTACCTCATCTGTTGTTGTTCCATTCTCTCCCTTCCCCCCCTTTCCCCTCACAACCTTGTATATGTGATTTCGTATTAAAATGAGGGTGTCCTTCCTTTTCTATGCACTTTCCCTTCTCTCTCTTTTTCCCTCCTATCACTCGTCTCAGTTTAATGTTAATATTTTCCTCATGCTCTTTCACTCTGTTCAGTTCTTAGTTGCTCTCCTTAAATTAAAGAAGACATTTGGCATTTGTTTTTTAAGGATAGGCTAGCTTCACTTAGCATAATCTGCTCTAATGCCATCCATTTCCCTGAAAATTCAATGATTTTGTCATTTTTCAGTGCTGCATAATACTCCATTGTGTATAGATGCCACATTTTTTTTATCCATTCATCTATTGAAGGGCATCTAGGTTGGTTCCACAGTCTGGCTATTGTGAATTGTGCTGCTATGAACATGGATGTGGCAGTATCCCTATAGCATGCTCTTTTAAGGTCCTCAGGGAATAGTCCGAGGAGGGCGATAGCTGTGTCAAATGGTGGTTCCATTCCCAGCTTTCCCAGGAATCTCCATACTGCTTTCCATATTGGCAGCACCATTTTTCAGTCCCACCAGCAATGTACAAGTGTACCCTTTTCCCCACATCCTCGCCAGCACTTATTGTTGTTTGACTTCCTAATGGCATCCAATCTTACTGGAGTGAGATGGTATCTTAGGGTGGTTTTGATTTGCATTTCTCTGACTGCTAGAGAAGGTGAGCATTTTTTCATGTACTTATTAATTGACTGTATGTCTTCTTCTGAGAAGTGTCTGTTCAGGTCCTTGGCCCATTTCTTGATTGGGTTATTTGTTATCTTATTGTTTAATTTTTTGAGTTCTTTGTATATTCTGAAATTAGGGCTCTATCTGAAGTGTGAGGAGTAAAGATTTGTTCCCAGGATGTAGGCTCCCTATTTACTTCTCTTATTGTTTCTCTTGCTGAGAAAAAACTTTTTAGTTTAAGTAAGTCCCATTTGTTTATTCTTGTTATTAACTCTTGGGCTATGGGAGTCCTATTAAGAAATTTGGAGCCTGACCCCACAATATGTAGATCGGAGCCAACTTTTTCTTCTATCAGGTGCAGGGTCTCTGCTTTGATATCAAGCTCCTTGATCCATTTTGAGTTAACTTTTGTGCATGGCGAGAGAAAGGGATTCAGTTTCATTTTGTTGCATATGGATTTCCAATTTTCCCAGCACCATTTGTTGAAGATGCTATCCTTCCTCCATTGCATGTTTTTAGCTTCTTTATCAAATATAAGAAATTTGTAATTTTGTGGATTGGTTTCTGTGTCCTCTATTCTGTACCATTGATCCACCTGCCTGTTTTGGTACCAGTACCACGCTGTTTTTGTTACTATTGCTTTGTAGTACAGTTTGAACTCTGGTATCGCTATACCTCCAGATTCACACTTCCTGCTTAGTATTGTTTTTGCTATTCTGGGTCTTTTGTTATTCCATATGAATTTCATGATTGCTTTATCTATTTCTACAAGAAATGCCATTGGGATTTTGATTGGCATCGCATTAAACCTGTAGAGAAGTTTGGGTAATATCGCCATTTTGATAATGTTAGTTCTGCCTATCCATGAACAGGGTACATTTTTCCATCTTCTAAGATCTTCTTCTATCTCTCTCTTTAGGGTTCTGTAGTTTTCATTGTATAAATCTTTCACCTCTTTTGTTAGGTTGATTCCCAAATATCTTATTTTCTTTGAGGATATTGTGAATGGGGTGGTTTTCCTCATTTCCATTTCAGAAGTTTTGTTGCTGATATACAGGAATGCCTTTGATTTATGCATATTGACTTTATATCTTGCCACTTTGCTGAATTCATTTATTAACTCTAGCAGCTTCTTTGTAGACCCTTTTGGGTCTGTTAAGTATATTATCATGTCATCCGCAAATAGCGATAATTTAAGTTCTTCTTTTCCTATTTTATGCCTTTAATTTCTTTTGTCTGTCTAATTGCTCTGGCTAGTATTTCAAGAACTAAGTTGAATAGAAGTTGTGAAAGAGGGCATCCCTGTCTAGTTCCAGATTTTAGAGGGAATGCCTTCAGTTTTTCTCCATTTAGAATGATGTTAGCCTGAGTCTTAGCATAGATAGCTTCTACAATGTTGAGGTTAGTTCCTGTTATCCGTAGTTTTTCTAGTGTTTTGAACATAAAGGGATGCTGTACTTTGTCAAATGCTTTTTCTGAATCTATCGAGATGATCATATGGTTCTTATTTTTAAGTCTATTGATGTGGTGAATAACATTTATTGATTTCCGTATATTGAACCAGCCTTGCATCCCAGGGATGAATCCTACTTGATCATGGTGCACAATTTTTTTGATATGCTTTTGCATTCGATTCGCCAGGATTTTATTGAGAATTTTTGCATCTAAGTTCATTAGAGATATTGGTCTATCGTTTTCTTTCTTTGAAGTGTCTTTGTCTGGTTTTGGGATCAGGGTTATGTTGGCCTCATAGAATGAATTTGGAAGAGCTCCTTCTTTTTCTATTTCTTGAAATATCTTGAAAAGTATTGGTATTAATTCTTCTTTGAAGGTTTTGTAAAATTCTGCTGTATACCCATCCGGTCCTGGGCTTTTCTTAGTTGGTAGTCTTTTGATGGCCTCTTCAATTTCTTCTTTTGTTTTTGGTCTGTTTAAATCGTGTGTGTCTTCCTGACTCAATCTGGGCAGATCATATGACTTAAGAAATTTATCGATATCTTCACTATCTTCTATTTTATTGCAATATAGAGTTTCAAAATACTTTTTAATTATCTTCTGTATTTCTGTAGTGTCTGTTGTGATATTGCCTTTTTCATCCCGTATGTTAGTAATTTGCATTCTCTCTCTTCTTCTCTTCGTTAGCGTGGCTAAGGGTCTGTCGATCTTATTTATTTTTTCAAAGAACCAACTTTTAGTTTTATCAATTTTTTCAATGTTTTTTTTTGTTTCAATTTTGTTGATTTCCGCTCTGATTTTAATTATTTCTTGTCTTCTGCTATATTTGCTGTTGTTTTGCTCTTCCTTTTCTAAGGTTTTAAGATGTAGTGTGAGTTCATTTATTTGTTGGTTTTTTCTTTTTTTGAGGAATGAACTCCAGGAAATGAATTTCCCTCTTAAAACTGCTTTCATTGTGTCCCATAGATTCCGGTATGTTGTGTCTGTATTGTCATTTATCTCTAGGAATTTTTTGATTTCCTCCTTTATATCTTCTGTAACCCATTGATCATTCAGTAACATATTGTTCATTTTCCAGGTGATGCAGGATTTTTCCTTCCTTCTTTTATCATTAATTTCCAGCTTCATTCCATTATGGTCAGATATGGTGCATGGTATTATCTCCACACCTTTATATTTACTGAGAGTCGCCCTATGGCATAATATATGGTCTATCTTTGAGTAGGATCCATGTGCTGCTGAGAAGAATGTGTATCCACTTGATGATGGTTGATATATTCTATATATGTCAGTTAAGTCTAGGTTATTGATTACGTTATTAAGTTTCATAGTTTCTTTGTTCAGCTTTTGTCTAGAGGATCTGTCCAATGGCGAGAGTGGTGTGTTGAAGTCCCCCATAATTATTCTGTTTTGGTCTATTTGACTCTTGAACTTGAGGAGAGTTTGTTTTATGAATGTTGCAGCACCATTGTTTGGTGCATATAAATTGATAATTGTTATGTCTTGATGGTGGATGGTTTCTTTTAACAGTATATAGTGTCCTTCTTTATCCCTTTTGATTACCTTAGGTTTGAATTTTACTTTATTCGATATGAGAATGGCCACTCCTGCTTGCTTCCGATGGCCATGTGAGTGGTATGATTTTTCCCAACCTTTCACCTTCAGTCTTTGAATGTCTTTTTCTATCATATGAGTCTCCTGAAGGCAGCATATTGTTGGATTTGTTTTTTTAATCCAGGTTACTAGCCTATGTCTCTTGATTGGTGAATTTAAGCCATTAACATTTAAGGTTACAATTGAAATATGGTTTGTACTTCCAGTCATGTTTATTTATTTATTTATTTTAGATTGGCTAGTTTTCCCTCTTTGGTTATTTTTCTTCCCCTTTACTGAGATACCTCCCATTGTTAGTTTTGGGAGCTATTTTTTAGTTCCTCTTCTTGTAATATTTTGCTCAAAATGCTTTGCAGTGCTGGTTTTCTGGCTGCAAATTCTTTTAGCTTTTGTTTATCGTGAAATATTTTAATTTCATTGTCAAATCTGAAGCTTAGTTTTGCTGGATACAGTATTCTTGGTTGGAATCCATTATTTTTCAGTGTTTGAAATACGTTGTTCCAGGATCTTCTCGCTTTCAAAGTCTGTGATGAAAAATCAGTCGTTTTCCTAATTAGTTTACCCCTAAATGTAATCTGCCTCCTTTCTCTCGTAGCTTTTAGTATTCTCTCCTTGTCCTGTATGTTATCTATCTTTATGATTATGTGTCTTGGAGTTGGTCTATTATGGTGTTGGATGTTTGAGGTCCTGTAAGCTTCCAGGATTTGGCATTCCATTTCATCTTTCATCTCTGGGAAGTTTTCTAGTATTATCTCCTTTAGTAAGCCATCCATTCCTTTGGACTGATTCTCTGTGCCTTCTTCTATCCCATTGACTCTCAAATTTGGTTTTTTGATAAGATCCCATATCTCTTGGATAGATTGCTCGTGAGATTTCAGCATCTTTTCTGTGTTAACTATATTCTTTTCAAGTTGATAAACTTTGTCTTCATTATCTGATGTTCTAACTTCTACTTGATCTAGTCTGTTTGTAATATTCTCATTAGCGCTTTTAATCTGATTTATGGTTTCTTTCATTTCTATGATTAGAACTTGATTTTTTTAACACCTCTATCTCCTGATAAAGCTCATTCTTTACTGATTGAATTTGAGTGGTTAGTTCCTTTTCAAAATATACTTTCAATGCTTGGATTTGCTGTCTCATGTCTTCTCTAATATTCCGTTCCATCTGAATTAGGTATGCCTTGATTTCTTTCCCTGTCCATGTTTCTGTTTCTGCTATGTCCTCTTGTATATTTAGAAACAAGGGAAAAAAGGGTTACAAACAATGCAGGACAATTCCTGCATTGTTTGTAACCCTTTTTTCCCTTGTTTTTTCATATTGTTCACATTGCTATCCAGCTCTGTTTGACTGCTTTGTAACTGCTTTCTCCTATACAATTGTTTTGGCTTTGTATATCTCTGTTGTCTCTCTTTTGTGTTGGGAGATTATGCCTAGAAATGTTGGGCTTTGTTGTGCTTTAAAGCAGATTCATTCAATTCATATAAGGCTTCTAGGTTCTGTATGCATATAATGATTTGCTGTTTGTTCTTAGGTCTATATGTTTAGGTTAGGTGCTCTGGTGGTACAATGGTTAGTATTTCTTGGCTACTTTAGAAGATTGCTCCACTGAAGTTGGATACTACCGGGCGATTGGATCAGGGTGTTGTTAGTAGCTAGGTATTTGGGAGTCTTATAGACAGCCTCAAGATATTCACCTATTTGCATTTAGACAATTACACGCAATGGAAGATGTAATGCTTGGGATGCGAGTTGGGGGGTAAGGGAATGAAGGTGCTGTTAAAAAGAAAAAAGGATGGAGGGAGAGATAGATTAGAGGGGAATGAAAAGAACAATAAAACTTGAAATGGGATAGAAAGAGAGAAGGAGTAGGGGGGAAAGAATCAGGGAGAGAATAAGGAGAGAGGAAAAAAAAATATCGGCAGCAGCAACCACAACAACAACAACAAAAAATTAAAGTCTTGGGGATCCTCCTTCTTCTCTTCCAGTAGGCGGAGCTGTGCCCTCCAAGCGGAGCATCTGTTCTCTACCTGCCGAGAGCGATCTCTGTAGGGCGTCTCCTGGGGGTCTCTCAGACTTGTCAGTCCAGAGCCATTTCACTTCTCCAGCTCTTAACCCCCTTCCTCCTGTCAGCCTGCCAGCCAGGTCCTGTTCCCCAGAAGTGATTCTCCAGAGGTGTAGTTACACTTGCAGCCCCATCGTGTGTCCCTTTTAAGCCCCAGTGCTGTGGTAAACTGACTGCTAAGACCCTGACGGTCACCGCTGGTGATATGGGGGCCTTGGGGTCTGGGATCCGCTCTGCTTCCCTACGGACACGACCCCTGAGAAGTCAATGAGGTTTCCTGGCTGCCTGTATCAGTATGGAAAGTCAAGCACCTGCAAAAGTGGATTCTGCTGGGAAGGAATTCCGCCAGCTGAACTCCGATGACGTCACCTCTCTGCTATGGCGGGCCCCAGGCTCCTTGCTGTAGTGTCCGAGGGGAGGGGTGGAACTGGTCCGGCCTGGTTCGCCTCAGCTCCTGCCTCGTGGGGGCTTGGCTAAAGACTTCTTCCTGTCAAGCTGAGTCTCAGCATCTAGCAGGACCCAGCCACTTTTGCTGTAGGCGAGTGGACAGATCTGCAGCTGTGCCCGCGGTGCGCAGACTGTGGAAGGTGAATCTGGTACTCCGCGTCTGGCGGCAGGGTCCCGCTCGTCCGGGTCACATAGACGTTTTAAAAAAATCCTAGTAGCTCCCGGGCGGTCTCTCTTCAATGGAATTTTGCTAGGAGAATCTCCGTTGGAAGGATCCAAGAGTTATCCTTGAAACTTTATGACCCCATCACTGGGAGTGCAGTGAAAGTGCAGTCTCTCTGCCCGCCGCCATGTTGGATCCCATGAATTTTGATTGACATATATTTTGGTATTTTTTTTTGTCTGTGTGTGTGTGTTTTGTGTCCCTCGACTGTTCTGTAAAACAACTTCAGAGAGATAGGTTAAAGATTCATGTAAAGCTCTGATGGAGGTTTCTAATATCTTAGTTTTGGTCTATTGCTTCTTCTAATTGGGTCATTTTTTGTGTCTCATGGACCAGGGAAGTGGTTCCTGTGCCCACCCCTGCAGCAATACCTATTCCTAATAGGATGGCTAAAGTGAGGGATATATTTTCCCAGTGGAAACGGGTTGTATGCCCCCCTATTTGATCTTCAAATGAACATGCATCATGATAGAGCACTCTGGGAAACATCTGTACCATTACACAATTAATCACATCTGTTGACCATTTCTTTAAAACATAAACAATGTTTATTTATATAGAATTATGCTGTTGTAGGGACAGACAAGGCAAGGCACCTAAGATAGCATCGAGGACAGGGAAACAGTCCTATTCGGTTGCAATCGGATTCAGAGGGCATTGCTTCTGTTGTAAACAATTAATCCCCTGAAACCCAAGTTTAGTTAGTTTCAGAATTTTGTACCCAACATGTAAAGAAAGGGGCTCAGAAGTTCACTGTCTGAAGATGCAGAAGTTCAAAAAAGCAGTTTTTGTTTCTGTTTTTTCCTCTGTTCTGGGCAAATTAACTTTTCAAGGACACCTGGGAGGGGGAGAGCTTTTACTTCCGTTTCTTATTTTCACCCTGCCAGCTGTTACCACGGAACCCAGTTTGTAACTTCTTTACCTTAGAAATGTAGCCATCTCTGTGAAGCCCCAGCTCAAGACCAGAGGCCTTGTTCACATATTTTGTGAAAAACAAGTAAGTGGGTGTCGAGCTTAGGAGTGCTGATTTTTTTAGCCAGTGGCCATGGCCAAGTAGAACAGGGCAACATGAATAGAGGAAGTTTATCTACATTGAACTCTTTTATAAGGATTCTTTTTCTAAAAGACCTAAAGTCAGCAATGGTGAAGACTTCTGGAGAAGGTCAGTTAAGACTTTTCTGTGGGCCTGGTACAGAGGAGAAAGATGGGGAAGGTGGGGCTGGGAGCAGCTCCGAGAATTGGAGAATAAGGAAGGAGAGATGTAAAAAAATAATGGGAAAGGGGTTTGGGATTTTCCTAGCAACAAAAACTTGAGCAGTAGAACAGGTAGAGCAGAGGGGAAGACGGGAGTGAGTATCCCAAAATGCATGTGAGGGACTTTAAATTCTTAGTAAACTGTTTTCAGTGATTACAAAGCAACTTTAAAGGCCATTTTCATTACATCTTGGATAGGGGTCTGATGGCTCTCCTCAGCTGGTTTGAACTTTTGGTTAGCTGGTAATAGGACCTGGTGGGACCCGGTGCGGGCACTGACAGGAGAAGAGAGGAGTGAGTGGGTGGAGGGGTGCCTCAGTACCGGCTACAAGCAACGGGGCAATCGTCTGAGAACAGGCAGAGGTTTGGGTTTTGATCTAATAATTGGAGGGGAGAAATCAGGTTGCTGAGGTGGGAGTGACAGCAGAGAGTATGGAGCAGAAGGCTGAAGGTGAGGATCTATTGGATAAGCATAGTTCAGGTTGTGAGCAAAGGAGGGAAAAGGCCTCCACATAGGGGAATATCCTTTCACCCTTTTGAGCACTTGCCGAAGTTAAAAAGGTCACGCAGAATTTGAGGATCTAGAGACCCCTCTGGGGGCCACTGGTTATGGTTATCTAATTGGTAATATGGCCAATGCTGTGTACTGAATTTGATGAGGAGTTTGGGTTCCATTAGGCAGCCCCTGTATGCTCACATCCCCATGACTTACAGAAGAAGTCAGTTTTTCCCCCACACAGCCATGACTGTTTGTGGCTTTGATAGTCTGCCGGGCAAATATAGTAATCTAGGCTAGCCAAACTGCATCTGGCTCGCATGTCCCTACATCCATAATGTCTGTTTCCATTATCTATTGTACGGAAGGGATTTAATAGAATTTAAGTGGGATCCTCCTCATCAGGGATATCCCAATAGGAAAGACCTATAGCCAGCTGACAAATGTCTAGGTGGAGAGATGGCCATGAGGTCCCTAAGGGGGCTGTATGTGAGATAGATTATACTTCTTTTCCAGTAGGATTTGTGATCAGCCATCGCTTCTGAACGAGCTGATGAGGGTTAAGACTACTTGTGGTCAAGGGGAGAGTCGATAGCCTTCTCCACATGGCGAACATGCAATTTGAAAGTGTTACCAGTCTTTTCCAGTTTCCAGCCAGAGTCTGGACAGGGCACAGGCTTGAGATGAGAGGCATGGATCCAGGATGTGATTCCGTCTACCTTTACCACTGTAGGTTTTATAAGTAGCACCTGGTATGTTCCTTTCCAGCGGGGTTCCAGGGATGACACCTGATGTCGTCTTATGTAGATGAAGTCTCTTACTTGATATCAATGTGGGGTCCCCTCGTCCCCAGTTTGGTAGCCAGTGGCCAGCTGTTTTCACAGGTATCCCTGTGTTCTTTCAAGAGCTTTAAGTCTGTCAAGCAAGGGGGTGTGGAAGGGATCCTTAGGTCTTAGAGTTGGGTTAGGTCCCTTACTGAGCGAGGGGCACCATAGAGAATTTTACAGGGGTTGAGGTTACTCAAAGAAACCGAGGGAGTTTTTCTTGCATGAAACATTGCATAAGGCAGGAGAATAGTCCAATCTTTTATTCTGGTCTCTAAGCTTAATTTCATTAATGTCTCTTTAATGGTTCTATTCATTCTTTCTACCTGTCTTAAACTCTGGGTTCTATAAGCACAATACAACTTCCAATTAATCCCCAGGTTCCTGGCTAAACCTTGACTTACCTGGGTCACCAACGCTGGTGCATTATCAGACCCTATTACCTTAGGCAGGCCATATCATGGAAAAATATCTTCCAGGATCTTCTTGACCACCATTTGCGCTGTTTCTTTTCTTCTTTTTCATTTTGAGGGGAAGGCTTCAATCCATACTGAAAATGTATCTACAAAGACTAAGAGATATTTATGTTCATACCTTGCTGGCTTAATTTCAGTAAAGTACACTTCCCAGAATTTCCTGGTCTGGTTCCTCGTTGGTGCTTTCCTGCAGGAAGCTTGGAAGGGTAAGCATTAACCAATTGATGGACCCGACAGGCTTTTTATATTCATTCAGTTATTTCCTTTTGTGTGAGTCTGTTAGTGGAAAATTCTGTTCTTGATACTTCAGAAATACCTGCAGTTGCTTTGAACCAAGGTGAGTGGGTTGTTGTGCATTTTCTACTGATATAGTTAGAGCCGTTACTATAGGAGTTTTTACTGAAGGATTTAGAAATTCCAATAGGGGGCCTTCAGGGTTAAAACTTATTTTGGCCCGGAGCTTGGTGAGCAGATCTCTGCCCATCAATGGGGCCGGGCATTCTGGGATTACTAGGAAGGAATGATGGATTTTTCCTTTCCCCTGGTCCATGGTCCTCTTAGTTGTCTATGCCCGATATTTAGTGCCCTTTGCCCCTTGAACTAGAGACCTTTTATTTGATAGAGGGCCAAATGGGGCCTTAAGGGCTGAGTATATTGCCCCTGTATCCACTTCAAAATTTACTGCGGTCCTCTCCACTTCAAATGTTACCCTGAGCTCGGGGAGGGGATCTGAGCCTGACTTTCGTAGTCATCCTCCAGAGTCAGAATGGCTGGCTGGCGTGGCTGTCTCTTTCTAGGGCACTCTTTGGCCCAGTGTCCTTTTTCTTTACAGTAGGCACATTGATCTGAGGCCAGGGGTGGCCTCTGGCGTGGGACCAGGTATTCCTTCCTGTCTCCCTGTTTCTTAATTTCTGGCCCTTTTGTTGTTGTGACCAGGACCTTAGTCAACGCCTTAGTCTGTCTTTTGTTTCTTTTATCCTCCCTTTGCTCCTTTCTCTTCCTCAGTTTCTCTCTTATAGTATACTGTCTCAGCTTCTCTGACTAAGTAGCTCAAAGTCATATCTTGCAATCCATCTAAGCATTGAAACTTTCTTTTAATATCCAGGGAAGCTTGCCCAATAAAGGCCATTGTGACAGATGCCTTTTGATCCTCTGCCTGAGGATCAAAAGGAGTATATCTCCTATATGCCTCCATAATTCTCTCTAGAAATGTAGAGGGAGATTCATCAGGTCCTTGAATAATCTCTCTTACCTTGGCCAAATTAGTTGGTCGCCTAGCGGCTGCTCGGATACCCACAATTAAAAACCGGTATAAGTGGACAGATGCTTTCTACCTTCAAATGTGTTGGGGTCCCAGTTGGGTTGGTTCAAGGGAAAGCTGGCTTTGATTATGTAGGGAATATATGTCGGTCTCCCATCTGGTCCAAGGATATTTTTTTCTAGCTTCCAGGAGAATTCTCTTTTGTTCCTCTGTCATGAAGACAGTCCCTAGGAGTTGTTGACAGTCATCCCAAGTAGGCGGGTGTGAAAACATCAATGACTCAACCAGACCTGTGAGCCCGGTGGAATCCTCAGAGAAAGGGGTATTGTTATTTTTTCAGTTATTTAAATCTGAAGAGAAGAAAGGCCAATATTGGTAGGCTTGCATTTTCTCCCAATGGCCTTCGTCAATCATTGGCCCGTAGGGACATAGGGGGAGCATCACAGGAGTTCCAGGGTTTTCAATCATTCGCCGCGAGCGAGTTCCCTTAGCCGTGCCAGCTTCCTCCTGGGGAGGAGAAGCTGTGTGTGCTGTGGGGGAGTTATCTGGAGGGTGCTGGGCCAGCTTAGCTTCCTCCAATGGAGGAGAGGCTGAGTCAGCTGCAGGGGAATCAATTAGAGGGTGTTGGTGGTTGGGGGATGAGGCCAGGGAATAAGGAGGGTGAGGAGAGTCCAGTAGAGTCAAATCTTGTGACTCAGGAAGAACAGAGCCTGGAGGAGGAGGAGGAGCAGAGGGTTTGAGAGATCATCAGGGAAGGAGTAGGAGCGGGGGCAGGGGCAAGGAAAGGCTTCACCCATGGAGGAGGAGATTTCCAGAGGTCCTATCAAGTTAAGATATATGGCTGTTCATCCGGATGGCTATGTGTGACTGGCTGAAAGACAATATCTCTGACTTATTAAATTAGTGGGAAGTAGAAAGATCCTTCTAGGGTCCATCTGACTCCAAAGGTGGGCCATTCTGAGGCACAGAGAATCTGACAGGTCTGGCCTTTTACTGAAAAAGAAAGATTCTGAGCTCTTAAGCAAACTTTGGTACAGTGATCAAGGGTCAGGGACAGGGGCATTGAAGTGCTGTGTCCCGTAATGAAAGATACACAAACAGTGAATGCAAAGATACAGGACACAGACAAGACAAGACAATAAAGACAAGCAATGGACATCCAAAATGGAGACCAGGACTGAGTAGGTGGCAAAAACCGATGGGCTGGCAATACCGAATCCAAAACAAAATATCACTGAGTGGAGGAGACAATTGTTCCTTGATTTCCCGAGTCCTTTGGGGCATCCCCCAGGGACGTGGCCTGTGGCTCTGTGACACGTCTGTCAGCCAACATAGGAGAGAGTTCACGCTCTTCATCGACAGCCATTTTGCCAAGCCCTAACCTTAAAACTGAAACCAGAAAGAGGCGCCTTACTTACCCCAAGAGGAGCCCGTTAGGGTCTCTTGTCCGCCTCTGCCAGAACTTGGTGGAACCTCCATATGTAAAGGTCGGGCGAGCATCGAAGTAAGAGACCACCAAAAGACCTTCTCATGCAACAGCAAAGGGTTTATTTGGGGTCCAGCATGCTGGGGCTCGGAGCTCACTTTAATAGAGCAGAGAGCCCTAAGAACAGTTTAAGCAGAGCTTATATACTTTCCTTGGAGAGGGCAGGGAGGGAAGTTTACTGATGGGTAAGCGCGAGTGGGCAGTTTGCGTGCAACCGGGTGAGGGAGTACATTCTACACTTTGGAAGTTGGGGACAGTACATTCTGGGAACAAGGTTAGCAAACATTTCTCAAGATTTCAACAGTATTTTGTTAAGCATACAGAAAAACAGGAAGTGACAAGTACCTATTTTATTAACCTTTCACTACTGACTATCCTTTTTGACTGGATGTTCACTTCTACATTCAATTATCCAAGGTACAAGGTCCAAGGCCATTGTATATCAATTTATTCAAAGCTAAGTATCCCAATCAAGGGCCCAATGACCTTCTGGGCTTCAGATGTTACTTAGATTTCTGTTTTCAAACATATATTTCAGCAGAAAGATTCCTAACTCAAATCGAACATGTTATTAACCCTAACCATACACTGTTACCTCAATATAACTTTACAGATGAGCAGGGACAGACTTTGTCTTACAATACAGGAATGTAGGGGATCTTCCACCTGCTGAGAGCCTCAAAGGTCCATGCAGAAATAATCCCTGGAGAAGATGTAGGCACCTCTGTAGGACCTGAGAGAGCAAAAGTCATCTTCCATGGAAAAGAACCTGGTCAGGGTGAAGGGTTGTGTCTGAATCAGCCTCTCTATTCTTAATGTAGAGAAGATGGACCAAATGAGACCTGTGTAGAGAGCTGTGCCTGGGTGCCTATGGTTGATATACCATTCTAACTTGTGAAAGTGTCACAGGAAGCAGGGGCAGCCTCCATCTCATGGGACCAGTGGAAGCAACTCTTAGGAAAAAGTGGTTGCCAAGGCAGTGAACTCATTCAGTTCCTGAAGGAAGTGACCTCACCTCACTTTCTTGGTGATGGAATTCTCTGAACTTGGGATCCAGGAAGCCAGTCAAACAGTGCCAGTCCCAGTCCCAGTCCCAGTGGTCTCACTTTTTGGGTTTCCCAAACACAGAGTCAGTCTTTTTTGGTACCTACTGTTGTTAGGATGGCCAAATGGCAGGAAAGGTGTGAAGAGGGGCCTTTCCTGAGAAAGAACGTAGTGGCTCACTGCTGGTTGCTGAGAACTTCAGAGAGTTGGCCAAGGACAGAAGATATGAGACAGGACAGGCCATTTCGGGGGAACCTAGAATGGCCCACAGTCAGAGGACACTCCAGATAGTCACAGACCTACTTGGGGGAAGGAGGTGCCTTTGTGGGTGTGGGTGTGGGTTTGTGGTTTTGTCTCATGTTCTGAGAATAGGTAGGAAATGAGGTTTGTTTAATTTGGAATAAACTGTTTCTGGTAAGTCGTTTGACAATGCGAGTGTTTCTGTGTCTGTGTATCCCACTGTGTCCGTGGTTGTAGACATTAGAAAAGAGAATGCATCAATGGATGTGTCCTGTCTAGTAGACATCTTCCCAGCATTCATTCTGCCCAATTTATGAATGGAATATGGCTTGCCTTATCGATGGGCAACACCTATGATTTTCCTAAGTTCCTGTTTTCTTCCTGAAATATGGCTATTCTCCAGAATAGGCTCATGGTTTTGTATCCAAGATATGTACCACCTCCAAGCTCTGTGACCTGGCCATGTACCGGATAGCTGAAGTGAATGGCAAGCATCTCAGAAAACTCACATACCAGTGTGACCCGTAAAGTCTCAGTGGAGAAACCCTGCTTTGGGCCTTTTGCTTACCTTTTGTTCTGTTGCCCTGAATGTCAGGAAGGTCTTTGCCTCAGGCCAACACTTTGTGAATCCTGAAGAAATCCTTTTTCAAATAAAAAAGAATGGGCATCAGCTGTGGCTCTTTGCTTAATTGCTTTGCAAAGGGATGTGTCTGAATCAGCCTCTTGGCCCTGTGTTAGGCTGTGGCTTAGATTATCAGCACCTGATGGATCTAAAGAAAGATCCCATGTGTGCATCCAAAACCAAAATTACAAAAAGAGCAGTAATTGTGGATGAAGATTTTTGCCTTCCTCTGTAAGGCTCCTGATACCAATCAAGTGAGAATAGGGATCCTTTGGGTCAAGTGAGTTCTTCAAATCCCTGCACAGGCTAACCCATAGGTGCTTGGGTTTTCTCATGATTCCAATTCACATAAAGAATCTAAACCCCACAGTCAGTAGGTCTCAAATTCGAGAAGTGGATCAGTATTAATGGCAGGCCTATTTGATCACTCCTGGTTCACAAGAAGGTTGCCCAGGCCACTCAGAATTTAGGTAAATGAGGGGCAAGGGAGCGTATTTTTGACACTGTCTTGGTTTGTGTTCCTCATGAAAATCTCCAGCCAGAGGTTATGATGAGTGTCTACATGGAAGAAGATGAGGGCCATGTGGGAGTGTTTTGGTTTTAATTGTGTTCATTTTTGTGACAGTTGGAAGGGATGACTGAGTCCACCTGGGTTTGAAGTCTGGTGTGATTCCCCTTAGAGACTGAGTACAGTAACTGAACTTAGAGAAGTATTGCCATGAATTGTGTTGGGATTTTAGGAGGCCAAGCATGAGAGTCACCCTTGGAAACTGAGATCTAGGCCCAGGGTGGCTTTCCAGAGGTCAATGGGAATCTCAGCCTGGATATCACATGATTTTATTCTTAAGGACTTGGCAGACTTAGTTGAGAGTCAAAACACACATGGACGTTACATTGTAGACCTCAATGGGCCTGGATTCATGTGACGTTTTGGCCAATCTTTGGGAAGCCTTGCCTGTGAGAATTCTCCAAAACTTTCTTTGAAATGAACTTCCACAACATTTAATGGTCCCTGAATGAATTGAAACCCACATGCCGCAACTTCATCCTTGAAAACTTGCTAGATAAATACCATGAAATTTATGAAATTCCCATTACCAGATGGCACTGTAGAACCTTTGGATGTCCTGTTGCTGATCATAAATATGCAAGACAGTGCCTTGATTGACTGAGTTTCATGAAAATGGTGTAGAACAGAGATGCCAGAAAGTTGGAGCCTGCTGAGTAGTGGGCCTAGTGCAGTGATGGGCAGGTGTGTGATAAAAATAACATCTGTGGTGGGGCCATGTGGATCTGCCATTGGCTTCCAAATGGCTTGTGACTGACATGGTGCAGCCAGCAGACACTTCTATGTAAAGGCATCTTGTTATATAGAGAGGTTTCAGGCCAATGTTCAGAATCAGGTTGCTATGATCAAGGAGGCAAGCTATGTGGGTTAGAAGCCTGGTTGGTGCACTCTCCTGCAGACCCTGACCCACCACACGTGACAGAACTCCCTCCAGCACTGTGTCCCAGTGATTCCTTGAATTTCGTGAAGCAAATACAAAACTTCCAGTGCAGCAGCAAGAAACACCATGAAAAGTGGAGGATGACCAAAGGTTTCACAGTTCACACGGGCAGATAATTATACCCCAGTGGCCAGAGTTTACCTACAAAGAGAGAATTAAGGACTGCTGCCTCATGTTCATTGGAAAATAAGAAACTATGTCTTCCAGGTCACATAGAAGCATACCCAGCTTTGATGGTCTCACTACAAAGAAGCTAAATCTCCTGACTACAAGCACCCAAACTCAGAGGCAGTTAATCTAGAAGCCTTTAGGCCAGCAGAGCTCCATGTTTGTGGAGTGTTTACCCTGTCCCTTACTTTTGCAATCTCCTCTACCACCTCCAACTTTGTGAACTCCTGAGCATATTTGATTCCATATATGTATTCACAGATTTTTTTAACTCTTCTCCTCTAATTGTGTCTTAATTGGGGCGAAGGTAATGTCAAGGCATTGTTGTGGATAAGAGTGGAAAGATTTTGTGTAGCACATATTTGCATAAACAAAGGAATCATTTTCCAATTTTTCATTTGAAATACTGAACTCCTGACACTAATCCATGCCCAACTAGACTCTGACTTCTAATCCTAATATGATGGAGAAAATTAACCCAAACAAAATAAAAATACAAGCAGTTCAGAGGAGGCATGGTGTATCATTGGACTGGCCTTTTACATTATATAGGGTAGGAGTTATTAATCTAGTAAATTTTTTTTTGAAATGGTTCTCCATGTGTTTTTAAACTTAACGAATATGTGAATTCCTGTCTCCCTTTCTCTGTAGCCTATTCAGTATATGTATTTTTTTATGCACATATAGCATTCTACCTGGTACCACACATACATTCTTGTGAGGTGGCTGACTTGGCAGATACAAATTGTGAGAAGAGATCACTCCTCCTAAACGCTGTTAGAACTGAAAATTCAAACTATTGTAGAGATTCCTAGTACAACAATATTATACATAAATCCATGTTCAGTAAAATGAATATATTTGGATCTGTGGATGACATATATTTCATGGTGAATTTCAATTGGCATATATTGCTACTTTTTAATGTCTGTTTGTGTGTGCGTGTGTGTGTGTGTGTGTGTGTGTGTGTGTCTGTGTCTATATATATATATATATATATATATATATATATATAGACTCTCCAGATTTTTCAAAATATGAAATATATGTGTCTTATTATACACTCCCTAAATTCATTCATATTCATGAATATGGATTAATAATCAACTTTTCACAAGATTATTCTAAGAAATATTCATCCATCTGAACTACATATTTGATTCCTAGTACTGAAAACTAACTTCAGTAAATGGTGCATACAAATCCTAATATTTCTGCAATAACTGACCTAGTTTAACATCAATGCCCGTAGATTCCTATGGGACAAGATGTGTATTTTGTCGTTCATTCTTATTCAATACTGGTACATTACTATTTCTTCAGTTAATGCACATGATAAAATATATATTTCATGCACAAGTTCAGAAATTTATAGGCATTTTGTTTTATTTTCCATCACTTCCTAATTAAGAACACATGTGTTCCACAAGGTTTCTTGACTAGTCTTTTCATTAGACTTCTTTACAAACACATTATTTTCGATTTCCAAAATCACTTTTGAAGCAAAACTCAAACACTCTTCATGATATTAATATTAATATTACCATTAGATGTATAACTGGTTGTAATGAATGTCTGTATATCAATATTAGATTTCCTGTATATTTTCAGATATAAATTAAATCTATTTTTTAAAGTTGGAACCATTTACATTTTATATTCACTGTATGTTCAATTCATGCATTATCTCTATATTCATGGACACAATACTAATTTATACGTCTTCAAAATATTGCTCCCAGAAATGATGGAACAAATACTCATGTCACCTGATCTACATATGCATTTTTTCACAGTAATATTCTGGGCACAAAATGCAAAGGTCACACTTATGATTGTACCAAAGTCTAAATGGAAAGTGAGTATGGATTACTAAAAACATTCATGTCCAGGATGCCTAATGCTCTCAAATGTCAATCATATTGGTGACTACATATTTGTTTCATCCTAAGATTATATATTCAAACTCAACCCTGTTGAAAATGTCTAATCCTATCCCTCACTTTATACTTTGCCTGATTTCCTAATGTCTCTATTGATATATGTTTTCCTACATATTTTCCCGAGTTCATCAATGTGACTGACTCTTCACACGTGCTGATATTTACATTCATTCTCTACCCGAAACCCTACTGCTAAAGATCTTTTGGACCAAATTCTATACTCATTCTGCTTTCTAAACATACTGACTATCTTCCTAATCCTACCAACTATCCTTTTGACTGGATGTTCTTTTTGACATTCCACCATCCAAGGTACAAGGTCCTATGCCATTGTATATCGTTTTTATCTGAGACATCTGTGCAGAATATAATTAAAAGCCAAGTATCCCAATCAAGGGCTCAATGCACTTCTGGGGTTCAAATCTTACCTAAATTTCTGTTTTCATACTTATATTTCATCTATATATTCTTGTAAATATCACAGGTTCCCAATACCATTATTCATCTCGCAGAATGATTCCTAACCCAAATCGAACCTGTTATTCACCCTAACCATACACTGTTCCCTCAATATAACTTTACAATAGAGCAGGGACAGAGTTGGTCTTACAATAAAAAAATGTAGGGGATCTTCCACCTCCTGACAACCTCAAGTGTCCATGCAGAAATGATCCCTGGAGATGACTTAGGCAGCTATGAAGGATCTGAGAGAGCAAAATCTTCTTTCATGGCAAAAACCCGGTCAGGATGAAGTGTTGTGTCTGAATCAGCCTCTCTGTACTTAATGTAGAAAAGATGGACCAAACCAGGACTGTGTGGAGAGTTGTTCCTGGGTGCCTATGGTTGATATACCATTCTAACTTTTGAAAATTTCACAGGAATTGGGGCAGCCTCCATTTCATGGGACCCTTGTAAGCAACTGTTAGGACAAAGTGGTTGCCAAGGTATTGAGCTCATTCAATTCCTGAAGGAAGTTACCTACCTCACTTCCTTGGTGATGGAAATCTCTGAACTTGGGATCAAGAAAGCCAGGCACCCAGAGCCAGTCCCTGTCCCAGTCCCAGTGGGCTCACTTTTTTGGATTTACCAAGGACAGAGTCAGTCTTTCTTGGAACATCCTGATGTGAGGATGGCCAAATGCCAGGAGAGTTCTGAAGAGGGGCCTCTCCTGAGAAAGCAGGTAGTGGCTCACCGCTGGCTCCTGATAACAGAGTTGGCAAAGAAGACCTGATCCTATACAGGACAATCCATTTTGGGGGAACATTGTATGGTCGACCAGTCAGAGGACACTCAGGATAGTCACAGACCTACTTGTGGGAAGAAGGTGCCTTTGTGGGTGTGGGTTTGAGTTTGTGGTTTTGTATCATTTTCTTAGAATAGGTAGGAAAATTGGTTTGTTTGGTTTGGAGTCGACTGTTTCTAGTAAGTCGTTTGACAAGGCAAGTTTTTCTATGTCTGTGTATGCACTGTGTCCGTGGTTGTAGTCTTTAGAAAAGAGAATGCATCAATGGAGGTGTCCTGTCTAGTAGGAAGCTTCCAGGCGTTCATTCTGCCCATTTTATGAATGGACTGCCGCTTGCCTTATGGATAGGCAACACCTACTATCTTCCTAAGTTCCTATTCATTTCCTGATTTCTGGCCTCTCTCCAGAATAGGCTCATGGTTTCGTGTCCTAGATATGTACCACCTCCAAACTCTGTGATATGGCCATGTACTGGACAGCTGAAGGGAATGGGAACATCTCAGATAACTCAGATATCAGTATTACCAGAAAAGTCTCAGTGGAGAAACCCTGCTTTGGGTTATTTGCTTACCTATGGTTCCCCTGTCCTGAATGTCAGTTAGGTCTTTGCCTCAGGCCACCCCTTTGTGAAGCCTGAAGAAAACAGTTTTCAAATGGAAATAAATGGGCATCACCTGTGGCTCTTTGCTTAATTGCTTTGGAAAGGGATGTGTCTGAATCAGCCTCTTGGCCCTGTGTGAGGTTGTGGCTTTGATTCTCATAACCTGAAAGATCTAAAGAAAGTTCCCATGTGTGCATTTAAAACCAAAATGGCCAAAAGAGCAGTCATTGCAGATGAAGTCTTTTGCCTTCCTCTGTAAGGTTTCTGACCTCTATCAAGTGAGAATAGGGAAGATACACCAAGCCAATTGATGGCTCATTTTGGAAAAATTGTACCATTGGTGACAGCATCAGCATAAGTACCCCAACACTACCACAGGTCGCTGCACCAGCAGATAGTTCACAATGCATACAAGTGATTTCACAATGCATACAAGTGATACATAGTCCAGGCAAGTTCTGCAAGCAGTACAGTGATGGCTATTGCAGAAGCTGTAGATTGGTTTTATCTTTGTCTTCACCAGCACTGAGATGAAGATAGGAATTCTGGCAATAATGGCTAATGAAAAAATTATGTAACATTCCAGAAGGCACTAAAAGAAAACAATTTTTTTAAACAATTTACATTATCTTGAAGAGAATTATTAAATATAATGAAAAGGAAAGTTAAAGTAAACAAACAGTTCTTTTAACTTCCTTTTTTGTTCACATATTAAAACAATCCTCAACAGTTGTTTACCCAATTTAAATTAAACCATTTAAATCACCTGAATAAAAAAATGGATCCATTTTCTCATGAGCGCTCGTCATATATGATATATGGACATACCTACATTCAAACATATAACACAAAACACTAGTGTGCACACATAGTATAATACATACAACACATAACATAATAGTAAAGGCCTTATAACTTTTTACAGGTAAAATCACCATTGCAATGTTTAAAAACTCTATAGTCAAAAAATAGAACTGATCAGCAAAACATTAACCTAGGTCTGTATAAGCTCAAAAAAGCAAAATAGAACTTCATGATTTGTGAAAGGGCAATAATAAAATAGATATTTAAAAAGCATCCCTGTTCTGTGCAGATGTAAGGATAGCCAAACTGGACTTTTAGATATCAGCTGTTATTGATTTGGGCCAAATCATCCTATTTTGGTCTATAGAAATCGCTTTAGTTAATCTCTCTGGAATTGAAATCGGCTGCTGTTCTCCCTGTGGAAACACATAATCAGACCCCAACTCCAGGCAATCACTGGGTCAGGACCTTATTTAATCTCTCTGGAATCCAAATCAGCTGCTGTTCTTCCTGTGGAAACCCACAAACAGACCTCCGACTCCAGACAATTTCTGGGTCAAGACTTTTCCATTGTCCTGTTAGAATATCCTTAAAAAGTACCTTGGGCTTATACACATTTTTTGAACACATATGCCTTTCCGCAGCACTAAGTTCTGATGAATCCAAATTTAAAAAGTTTAGAGTAAAAAGGGTTATTTTAAGTTTATGTTTGGGGAATTTACACCGCTTCCCAATTCCGTCTTCTTACATTAATAAGTATATTTTAATAGTTTGATGTGCTCTTTCAACTATGCCTTGTCCCTGTGGATTGTATGGGATTCCTGTTATATGATAAATGCCAAATGATGAGCAAAATTGTTTAAAAAAGGTAGAAGTATAACCTGGGGCATTATCTGTTTTTAACTGTTTTGGAACACCCACAGGGGCAAAATTTTGTAAGCAATGAGCTATAACATCTTTAGTTTTTTCTCTGCATGAAGGGAGCCCATCAAAAATCCAGAAGAAGAATCAACTTTAACATGCAAATATTTTAATTTTCCAAATTCTGGCAACTGTGTGACGTCCATCTGCCACATATGGTTAGGTATCAATCCTGTATAATTGACTCCAAAATTTACTTGTGGTAAAATAGTCACACAATTTTGACATTGTTTTATTGTTTGTCTAGCTTGATCCTTAGTTACTTTAAAATGCTTTTGTAAAGTATTAGCATTGATATGGAACTTTTTATGAAAACTAATGGCTTCTTCTGGTGTAGAGAAAATATATATGTATGTCATGTGTAATTTCATCTGCTAAATGATTGCCCAAATTAAGGGCTCCAGACAATCCTGTATGTGCCCTTATATGTCCTAGAAGAATGAATCTTTTCTGTTCCAGATTATACATTGTATATTGGAAAACAAAGAGAAAACAGTAGAGGAAGGGGAAATCCTACCAGCATCTTCAAGGGATACTATTGCATTAACTACATACTGACTATTGGAAAATAAATTAAATACAGAATCTTTAAACATCATAAAATCTTGTAATACTGCACTAAGCTCTACCTTTTGAGCTGATTGTTTGGGTAGTAAAAATGTAAAAGTTTGATCAGGTGTAACTATTGCTGCTGTGCCATTATTTGACCCATCAGTGAATATATTTGGAGCATTCATGATAGGTGTTTTCTTGTCATTTTTGGAAAAATTATAGGATGCGATGACCAAAAAGACAATTAAAGATTAGATGGTAAGTGGTTATCAAATGTAACATTAGATTTACACATGATTATTGCCCAAGTATTTAACTCATTAGCTAATTCATCAATTTGATTCATAGTATATAGAGTAATAATTTTATTGAGAGAAATTCCAAAAACTCCCTTTGCTGTTTTTATTCCTATGAGTATTAATTGTCCCTCAGCCTCAGGATACCTAGTAATAATAGTGTTAGAAGAATAAGATAAATGTATCCATAATAATGGACCTTCTTGCCAAAATACTCCTGTAGGAATATTTTTTGTTGGTAGTTCAATAAATAATAAAGGCAAAATTATATCAACTCTATCCAAATGCATATTTCCCATATATGTTTCAATGATTTTTAATGTCTTTCTTTCTTCACGCATTAACATTCTGGGTGAATTTGGATCTGATGGACCTTTTAGGATATCAAATAAAGGTTCCAACTCTCCTGTTGCTATACCTAGATAAGGCCTTATCCAATTTATGTCTCCTAATAACTTATGAAAGTCATTAATTGATTTGAGTTGATCTACTCGTATTTGAATATTTGGTGGACTGACCATGGTTGAGGATAATAGAACTCCTAAATAATTAATTGGGAAATTTAATTGTACCTTATCAATTCCTATCTCTAGATTATAATTTTTTTAATAAGTTTGTAAGTGTGGCATAAAAATCTAGCATTGGGTTTTTAGCTTTGTGTGCTAATAATACATCATCCATATGGTGAAATATTTGTAGTTCAGGATTTTCATTTCTAAGTGGCTCAATTACTTTGTTAACATAAATTTGACACATAGTTGGGCTGTTAGCCATCTCTTGAGGGTGTACTTTCCACTCATACCTCTGAGCAGGACCTTCATGATTCAGTGCAGGGATAGTAAATGCAAAACCTGAACTATCCTCAGGACGAATTGGAAATAAAAAAAAAACAATCTTTAATATGTATAACTAAAACATACCAAGTTTTTGGCAAAGCAGACAATTGAGGAATCCCCAATTGATCAGGTCCCATAATAACCATCTCATTATTAATGGCTCTAAAATCTTGCAATAATCTCTATTTACCAGATTTCTTTTTGATGACAAAAATGGGAGTATTATCGGGAGATACAGAAGGTTGTATATATCCTTCCGCTAATTATTGTTTCACCAGGTCATGGGCTGCTTGTATCTTTTCTTTAGTCAAGGGCCACTGAGGAATCCATACTGGTCTTTCTGATTTCCAAGTAATTTTTATTGTCTCAGTGGCCCTTTCTGAAAATCCAACCCATGTCTGTCTGTTCCTTGATCTATTTGTATTGGTGCTGCTATACCTTGTTCTTGTTTTTCTAATCTTTTTCCTTTCCTAAAACCTTGTCTAGCCATAATAGTGGGTGCATTTTGATTGTTGTTATTTGTTAATGTCAAACTTAATTGATCTAGGACATCTCATCTCCATAAATTTACGGGAAGATGGTCCAATACATATGGCTGTATAGTTCCTTCACATCCTTCAGGATCCTTCCAATCTAATACCATTGCACCTTTATGGGGATTAGTCGCCACTCCTAGGCCTCGAAGTGTTTGAGTGGCTTGTTGTAATGGCCAATGTTTTGGCCATTCTTGACGAGAGATGATGCTAAGGTCTGCACCTGTATCCAGTAGCCCATTAAATTCATGTCCTTAAATATTTAGTTTTAGTATGGGGTGAGAATCTAAATTCAAAGAATGCATAGCCAAATCTACACCTGTGGAGCCTAATCCCTAGGAACCTCTTTCTACAGCACGACTGGAAAATTTATTATGTAGGCTGGGTATTATTAGTAACTGTGCTATTCTATCTCCTGGTGAAGTTACTGATATATCCATTGGAGAACTGGCTATAATTTTTATTTCACCTTCATAATCGGCATCAATTACCCAAGGACTTATCATAAGTCCTTTTAGATTATAAGAGCTGCGTCCCAAAAATAAGGCTACTGTTTCTTTGGGAAGAGGTACTTTCACCCCTGTGGGAATGATTTGAACCCCCATCTCTGGAGTTAGTACTGACCTGGCGGAGGCACAGATGTCCAACAGTGTGCTCCCTCTGGTTTGTCTGATGAGGGATCTGATGGACAATGTGTCCTGGGCACTACCCTGATGGGGTTACTGGGTTCCTCCAGTACTCCATATATTTGTGGTTTGAGGCCCCAGAGCATTTCAGCCCCCCTGTCCAATTTTTGGCAATGGAGCCCAATGCCTTTCTCCATGATATCGTTGATAAACACCTGGTCCTTGTTTGTTTTTAGATAATAAAGTACCCTCTATGGTGGTTTAAGAATGGCATTCATTAGCCCAATGTCTCCCTCTACGGCATCGTGGGCAAATACCCGGTATTCTACTCCTTTGATACCTAGTTTTGTTAAAACCTCCTCCCCTAGGGCAATTCCTTTTAAAATTTCCTTTTTATTCACAATTGTAGCATGTTCTTGGCCTGGCATCTAAAGGCTGTTTTACTGCAGCTGCCACAATTTTTCCTTGTTCATTGATGTCTCTGGCATGTAAAGCCTGTTTTACTGCACCTGCCATGACTTCCTCTTATTTATTAATGTCTGTACATAATTTAATATATGTGTTTAAATATTCATGTTTCCATGGTCTAATGGTATCTCTGCACCAACGATTCACTTGGTCATAACCCTGTTGTTTTATTAATGGCATTGCTTGTTCTGTATTCCCAAAAACTCTGGTAGCTGTTTGAATAAGCCTATCTACAAATTCAGCATAAGACTCATTAGCTCCTTGTATTAACTTAGATAATTGACCTTGTAAACCTCCATGTCCTTGTAAAGTCTTCCATGCCCTAACCGCCTCTGCAGCAATTTGTGCGTATATGCCAGGATCATATGCAATTTGTTGGTGCTGATCCTCATAAGGTCCCTTTCCTAACAACATATCTAGATTTCTCTGAGGATAACCAGCTGCTGCATTTTGCCTAGCCATCTCCTTGCAAAATTCCTCATTGGCAACCTTCCATAACAGGTATTGACCTCCATTTAGCACAGCTTTACACATATTAGCACAATCTGCTGGCGTCATATTCAAGTTGTTAATGGATTCGACCAAGCTTGCAATGAAGGGTGCTGGAGGACCATGGGTTGTTACAGCCTCTTTTAGATGCTTCACTATTTTGAAATTTAAAGCATGGTGAATTCGCTGCCCTCCTACCTCAAATACAGGGCATGTTAATACTTGAGATCCTGTCTCAGGTTCCGAACTATCAACTGCGGGGTTTGGGGGCCTCCCAGCATATGGAGGTGGCCTTGTTATTTGGACATTTGCATCCTCTCGTGATAGAAAGGTGTTAGTAACAGTCTCCTGTAGATGTGGCGCTGTTGTTTGCACACTTATGCCCTCTGGTGATAGAAAGTTGTACGTAGCAGTCTCCTTTTGTAACTTTCCCCCTGATGGCTTTTTCTGCTCTAAGCTTTGTTTCTCTATCTTTGTCTGAACTGAAGGCTTTGGACTAAGCAAACCAGATATGAACATCCACAATGGCAATGTGTCAACTGGCAGAGTTCCTGGGCTGTTCTTTTCTCCTCTTTTTAAATCTTCACCATGATGGTTCCATTGTGATATATTTAACAACTCCTTAAAAAGCCATGGGCTACATTTTTGTATTGTATCAACGTATGCCCTGACTGTTCTTGATTTTACTGAGATGCCTCCATCCTCTAACAATTTACTTAACACTCTTTCAGTTTGTTTTTTACAAATTTCTGATCCAGTATTTCTACTATAATACAACCCAACAAGATGGCGCCAAACAAAACCGAGACAGAATGAAATAAAAAGGGAACAACAAGAAGTCATTATATCATTTCTATCCTCCTGACATGTGCATCTGTCCTTTCTCCCTATCTGTTCCTCAGACGTAAATAGTTTTTTCTCAGATGTGAGCGATTTTTCTTCCGTCTCACTCATCTCCATGGACAGGCAACTTAAAACAAAAGTGAAGCAAAACAAAAGGGGAATCTTAAAATGTCTACCCATCCTCTCGTCCTGCCCTCAGTGGCGAGCAGTTTACCTTATCACTTACCCTCAGTCACTCGCCATGCGAGCCACCAAATGCTGCAGTCTGGCTGGGCATGATTCAGGAGCCACTTTTCAAAAGAGACAAACTTTATTTTTAGAACCACACTCGCCAAACAAAACAGCTCCTTAGGAAAAACCCTCAGAGCCCAACTTCCACCACTGGCTTCTTTGTAAAGTCTGTGTCAGACCCACAAGCCTCTCCACCTCCCACCATCCTCCTGCTCTTGCGGCTGATTTGCTGGGTCACGTGGGCAAAGCCAAAAAAGTCCCCCAATGAGCAGATCCGTGGTCTGAAAGGGCAGGGAAACCACTCAATGAGCATCACCGGAGAGGAGCCAGTCACCTAGATGTTGCTGGGGCCACTGTGAGCCAATCATCAGCTGGCAGTCTGGAAGGGCATGTAAAGAGCTCAATAAGCATCTCAAATGAGCATCACCACAGAGGATCCAATCAGCTAGATGTTGCTGGGGCTGCTGTGAGCCAATAATCATCTGGCAGCTGAAAATTTGCTGGGAGCTGGAAGTTTGCTGGGGCCTCTTCAGCTGTGGCTCTCAACAAATTCCTGTCTCCTTTTTCTGTAGACTATTCAGCACATGTATTTTTATATGCACATATGGAATCCTACCTGTTTTCATACGTATATTTTTGTGAGGTTGCTAACTAGGCAGATACAAGTTATAAAAAGAGATCACTCCTCCTAAACGGTGTTGGAACTGAAAATTCAAAATATGGGTGAGCTTCCTAGTAGAAAAACATTATACATAAATCCATTTTGAGTGAAATAAATATTTTTGCATCTGTGGATAATATATATTTCATGATGAATTTTGATTGGCATATATATTGCTAGTTTTTAATGTCTGTGTGTGTGTGTGTTTGTGTGTATACACACACTCTCCAAATTTTTCAGAATATGAAATATATGAGTCTTATTATACACTCCTTAAAATAATTCATATTCATTTATGTGGATTTATGATCAACTTTTCACAAGATTATTCTCAGAAACATTCATCCACCTAAAATACATATTTGTTTCCTAGTACTGAAAACTAACTTCAGTGAATGGTGCATACAAATGCAAATATTTCTACAGTAAAACCCAGTTTAACATCAATGCAAACAGTTTCCTCTGGGACATGATGTGTATTTTGCAGTTCATTTTTATTAAACAGTGGTACATTACTATTTCTTCAGTTTATGCACCTCATAGGATATATATTTCATCCACAAGTTCACAAATTTATAGGCATTTGTTTCACTTTCAATCACTTCCTTCTTCAGGACACATATATTCCTCCAGGTTTCTTGACTGGTCTTTTCATGAGACTTCTTTCCAAACACATAATTTTTGATTTCCATAATCATTTTTGAAGCAAAACTCACACACTCTTCATGATAAACCATAACCCTAATATTACCGTTAGATGTATAACTGGTTGTAATGAATGTATATATATATATATATCAATTTAAGATTTTCTGTATATTTTCAGATATCAAATCAATCCACTATTTAAAGTTGGAACCAGTTATATTATTTATTCACAGTATGGTCAATTCATGCATTATTTCTATATTCATTGACACAGGGTACACCTCTTAGTTCCCCCAATACGAATTTATACATCTTCAAAATATTGTTCCCAGTAATGGTGGAAGAAATACTCATGTCACCTGATTTACATATACATAAAGCAAAAGTCACTCTTATGATTGTACCAAAGCCTAAAAGGAAAGTGAGCATGGATTACTAAAAATATTCATGTCCAGTTTGCCTAATGCTTTCAAATATAAATCCTATTGGTGACTATATATTTGTTTCTTACTAAGATTATATATTCAACCTCAAGCCTGTTGAAAATGTCTAATCCTATCCATCAATTTATACTTTGCCTGATTTCTTAATATCTCTATTGATATCTGCTTTCCTACCTCTTTTCCCCAGTTCATCATTGTGACTGACTCTTCACATGTGCTGACAATTACATTGACTATCTTATTGAAAACGTATTTCTAAAAAACTTTCGGTCCAAATCATATACTCACTATTGTTTCTAAACCTAGCAACTATCTTCCTAATCCTACCGACTTTCCCTTTCTCACTGGATGTTCTCTTCGGCATTCAATCATCCAAGGTACAAGGTCCTATGCCATTGTATATCGATTTATCTGAGACATCTGTGCAGAACTTAATTCAAAGCTAAGTAACCCACTCAAGAGCCCAATGCCCTTTTGGGCTTCAAATCTTACCTAGATTTCTGTTTTCATACTTATATTTCACCTATATATTCTTGTAAATATCGCAGGTTACCAATACCATTATTCATCCAGCAGAATGATTCATAACCCAAATCGAACGTGTTATTAACCCTAACCATACACTGTTCACTTCATCTAACTTTACAAAAGAGCAGGGACAGTGTGACCAGGAAAGTCTCAGTGGAGAAACCCTGCTTTGGGCCTTTGGCTTACCTATTGTTCTGTGTCACTGAATGTCAGGAAGGTCTTTGCCTCAGGCCACACCTTTGTGAAGCCTGAAGAAACCAGTTTTCAAATGGAAATGAATGGGCATCACCTGTGGCTCTTTTCTTAATTTCTTTGGAAAGGGATGTGTCTGAATCAGCCTCTAGGCCCTGTGTGAGGCTGTGACTTAGATTCTCAGCACCTGCTGGATCAAAAGAAAAATCCCATGTGTGCATCCAAAACCAAAATGGCAAAATGTTCAGTCATTGTGGGTGAAGTCTCTTGCCTTCCTCTGTTAGGTTCCTGACCTCCATCAAGTGAGAATCGGGATCCTTTTGGTCAAATGAGTTCTTCAAGCTCTGAAGAGGTGCTTGGGTTTCTCATGACTCCAAATCACATAAAGAATCTATACCTATCAGTCAGTAGTAGTCAGTCAATATTGATCACAGAAATGGTGGAAGAAATACCCATGTCACCTGATCTACATATACATTTATTCACAGAAATATTCTGGACAAAAAATTTGAAGTTCAGATTTATGGTTGTACAAAAGCCTAAATGGAAAATGAACATGGATTACTAAAAACATCAATGTCCAAGTTGCCTAATGCTCTCAAAAGTCAATCCTATTGGTGACTACATTTTTTTTCTTCTTAAGATTATATATTCAAACTCCACCCTGTTGAAAATGTCTAAGCCTATCTATCACTTTATAATTTGCCTGATTTCATAATGCCTCTATTGATATCTGCTTACCTACATATTTTCCCCAGTTCATTATTCTGACTGACTCTTCACATGTGCTGACATTTAAATTCATTTTCTGAACGAAACCCTATTGCTAAAGAACTTTTGTTCCAAATCTTACACACACTCTTCTTCCTAAACCTACCTACTATCTTCCTAATCCTACCGACTATCCCTTTTTCACTGGATGTTCTCTTCTACATTCAATCATCCAAGGTACAAGGTCCTATGCCATTGAATATTGATTTATTTGAGACATCTGTGCAGAACGTAATTCAATGCTAAGTATCACAATCAAGGGCCCAATGCCCTTCTGGGCTTCAAATCCTACTTAGATTTCTGTTTTAATACATACATTTCACCTCTATATTATAAATATTGCAGGTTCCCACTACCGTTATTCATCCAGCAAATTGATTCCTTACCCAAATTGAACCTCGTATTAACCCTAACAACACAGTGTTCCCTCAATCTTACTTTACAGAAGAGCAGGGACAGAGTTTTTTCTTATAATACTAGAATGTAGGGGATCTTCTACCTGCTGAGAACCTCAAAGGTCCATGCTGAAAGATCCCTCAAGAAGATGTAGGCAGCTATAAAGGACCTGAGAAAACAAAAGTCATCTTCCATGGCAAACAACCTGGTCAGGATAAAGGGTTGTGTCTTAATCAGCCTCTCTCTTCTTAATGTAGAGAAGATGGACCAAACTAGGCCTGTGTGGAGAGCTGTTCCCAGGTGCCTATGGTTGATATACTATTCTAACTTGTGAAAGTGTCACAGGAAGTAGGGGAGCTTCCATCTCAAGGGACCATTGGAAGCAACTGTTAGGACAAAGTGGTTGCCAAGGCAGTGACCTCATTCAGTTCCTGAAGGAAGTGACCTCACCTCACTTCCTTGGTGATGGAACTCTCTGAACTTGGGATCCAGGAAGCCAGGCACACAGAGCCAGTCCCAGTCCCATTCCCAGTGGTGTCACCGTTTGGATTTACCATGGACAGAGTCAGTTTTTCTTGGTACCTACAGATGTGAGGATGGCCAAATGCCAGGAAAGCTCTGAAAGGGGCCTTTCATGAGAATGCAGGTAGTAGCTCACCACTGGCTTCTGAGAAGTCTCAGTGAAGAAACCCTGCTTTGGGACTTCTGATTACCTATAGCTCTGTTGCCCTGAAGGTCAGAAAGTTCTTTGCCTCAGTCCAACCCTTTGTGAAGCCTGCAAAAAACAGTTTTCAAATGGAAATGAATGGACATCATCTGTGGCTCTTTGCTTAAGTTCTTGGAAAGGGATGTGTCTGAATCAGCCTCTTGGCCCTGTGAGAGGCTATGGCTTAGATTGTCAGCACCTGATGGAACTAAAGAAATATCCCATTTGTGCATCGAAAACCAAAATGGCCAAAAGAGCAGTAATTGTGGTTGAAGTCTCTCGCCATCCTCTGTAAGGTTCCTGACCTCCATCAAGTGAGAAAAGTGATCTTTGGGTCAAATGAGTTCTTCAAAGCCCTGCAGAGGCTAGCCCATAGGGGCTAGGGTTTTCTCATGACACCAATACACATAAAAAATCTAAACCCCACAGTCAGAAGTCCTCAATTTGGAGAAGTGGAGCAGTATTAACAGCAGGCCTATTTGATCATTCCTGGTTCACATTAAGGGTGTCCAGGCCACCCTGAGCTTTTGCAAATGAGGGTCAAGGGAGCTTATTTTGGACACTGACTTGGGCTGCTCCCCTCATGCAAAACTCCAGCCAGAGTTTATGATGAGTGTCTATATGGAAGAACATGAGGGCCATGTGGAAGTGTTTTGATTTCATTTGTAGTCATTTGTGTGGCAGTTGGAAGAGATGACTGGGTCCATCTGGGCTTGAAATCTGCTGTGATTCCCTTTAGAGACTTGGTTCTGGAACTGATGTCAGAGAAGTATTGCCATGAATTGTGTTGGGATTTAAGAGGCCATGCATGAGAGTCACCCTTGGAAACTGATATCTACGTCCAGGGTGGCTTTGCATAGAGCACTGTGAATCTCAGCCAGGGTATCACATTTTGTTTTCTTAAAGACTTGGCAGCCATAGTTGAGAGTCAAGACACACATGGACCTCATATAGTAGACCTCAATGGGCCTGGTTTTATGTGACCTTTTGGCCACTCTTTTGGAAGCCTTGTCTGTGAGTGTTCTCCAGAGCTTTCATTGAAATTAGCTTCCTCACCATTTAATGGTTCCTGAATGAATTGAAACACACAGTGCCTCCAACTTCATCCTTGAAAAATGTCTCCATAAATACCATGAAATTTTTGAAATTCCCCTAACCAGGTGGCATTGGAGAACCTTTGGATGTCCTGTTGCTGATCATGAGTATACCAGACAGTGCCTTGGTTGACTGGGTTTCATGAAAATGATGTAGAACCGAGATGCCAGTAACTTGGAGCCTTTTGATTAGTGGGCCTAAAGAATTGATGGGCAGCAGTGTGATAAAACATCTGTGGTGTGGCCATGTGGATCTGCCATTGGCTTCCAAATGTCTTGTGACTGACATGGTACAGCCAGCAGACCCTTCAATGTAAAGGCATTTTGTTATATGGAGAGGTTTCAGGGCAATGTTCAGAATCAGGTTGCTATGGTAAAGGGGGCAAGCTATGTGGGATAGAAGCCTGGTTGGTGCTTTCTCTTGCAGACCCCGACCCACCACAGGAGACAGAACTCCCTCCAGCACTGTGTCCCAGTTGAACTCCTTGTATTTCCTGAAGCAAATACCAAACTCCCAGTGCAGAAGCAAGAAAAACCATAAAAAGTGGAGGATGACCAAATGGCTTCACAGTCCACACGGGGAGACCCTTAGCCCCCAGTGTCCACAGTTTACCTACAAAGAGAGAATTCAGCACTGCTTCCTCAGGTACATTGGAAAATAAGATACCATGTCCTCCAGGTCACATAGATGCAGACCCAGCTTGATGGTCTCATTACAAAGGAAGCTAAAGCTTCTGACAGCAACATATATTTCAAGTGCCCAACCTCATAGGCAGTTTCTCTATAAGTCTTTAGGCCAGCAGAACTACATGTTTCTGGAGTGTTTACCCTGTCCCTTACTTTTGGAAACTTCTCTCCCACCTCCAAGATTGTGAACTCCTCAGCATTTTCCATTACATATGTGTATTCTCAGATTTTCTAACTCTTCTCCTCTAATTGTGTCTTACTTGGGGTGAAGGTAATGTCAAGGCATTGTTCTGGATGAGAGTGGAAAGATTTTTTGTAGCACATATTTACATACACATTGGATTCATTTTCCAATTTTCCATTTGAAATACTGAATCCCTGACACAAACACATTACCTACTACACTCTGACTACTAATCCTAATATGATGGAGAAAAGTAACCCAAATAGAATAGAAATACAAGCAGTTCAGAGAAGGCATGTTGTATTGTTGCACTTGCCTTTTGCATTATATAGGGTTGGAGTTATAAATCTAGTAATGTTTTTGTTGAAATAGTTCTCCATGTGTATTAAAAGTTAACAAACATGTGAATTCCTGTCTCCCTTTCTCTGTAGCCTATTCAGCACATGTATTTTTATATGCACAAATAGAATCCTACCTGGTATCACATGTAAATTCTTGTTAGGTGGCAGACTTGGCTGATAAAAAATGTGAGAAGAAACCACTCCTCCAAAATGCTGTTTCAACTGAAAATTCAACCTATGGGTGAGCTTTCTAGTTGAACAACACTATACATAAATCCATGTTCGGCAAAATGAATATTTTTTGGATCTGTGTATGATATATATTTCATGGTGAATTTCCATGGGAATATATATTGCTATTTTTTGTCACTCTGTGTGTGTGTGTGTGTGTGTGTGTGTGTGTGTGTGTGTGTATACTCTCGAGATTTTTCAAAATATGAATAATGGGTCTTATTGTACACTCAGTAAATTCATTCATATTCATGTATGTGGATTTATTATCAACTTTTCACAAGATTATTCTCAGAAATATTCATCCATCTGAAAAACATATTTGTTTCCTGGTACTGAAAAGAAACTTCAGTGAATGGTGCATACAAATCCTAATATTTCTACAGTTACTGATCCAGTTTAACATCAATGCAAGTAGATTCCTGTCGGACATGATGTGTAGTTTGACGTTCATTTTTATTCAACACTGGTACATTACTGTTTCTTCAGTTTATGAACATCAAAGGATATATATATTTCATGCACAAGTTAGCAAATTTATAGGCATTTGTTTCACTTTCAATCACTTCCTGCTTTCAAACACTGTTGGGGTTCGAGTGTGCAGAGTTTAGCTCCCTCAGGCCTGACAGTGTGCAAGAGCTGTGGCTGTGATTTAGATCAGCTGAGGCAAACCTCAGTTAGGAGGAGGAAACGTTCTCTTCCCCTTATCGCAAGTCACAAGCTCTGCATGGTTTGGCCAAGAGGAAGAAGCTTTCTGCATACTTGTCCTGGGAACAGTACATTCTGAAGAGATAAATGCCTGCTCAGGGGAGTAGACAATGTCTATAAAGAACTTTAGGAGGGTACTTATCAAATGAACAGGAACAATCTGAATTTAGCTCTGTGTACCCGCTGAGGCATGATATTTGGGCAATGTGGGCAAAGTGTTGTTGAAGAATTGCTTGCTTTGTTAGAAGAAGAATATAAAAGGAACTTGCAAATAAACCTCAGCATGCAGTTGCAATTGCTGCCTTCGCTCTGCATCCCCTGTGTCCTGGTTATTTCGTGACCCTTACCCAGGGACCCGAACGCACTAGAAGTTCACAAAACACATGTATTCCTCCATATTTCTTGGCATGCCTTTTCATGAGAATTCTTTACACACACATTATTTTTGATTTCAATAATAACTTTTGTAGCAAAATTCACACACTTTCATGATAAACCATAAGCCTAATATTATCGTTAGTTGTGTAACTGGTTGGAATGAATGACTGTATATCAATATAAGATTTCTTATAAGTTTTCAGATATCAATTCAAACAATTATTTAAAGTGGAACCAGTTACATTATTTATTCACAGTAATGTCTATTCATGCATTATCTTTATTTTCATAGACATAGGGTACACCTCTTTGTTTCCCCAATAATAATTTATATGTCTTCAATATATTGCTTCCAGAAATGGTGGAAGAAATACTTATGTCACCTGATCTACATATACATTCAGTCACAGTAATATTCTGGACACAAAATGCAAATGTCACGCTTATGATTGTACCAAAGCCTAAATGGAAAGTGAACAAGGATTACTAAAAACATCCATGTCCATGTTGCCTAATGCTCTCAAATGTCAATCCTATTGGTGACTACATATATTTTTCTTCCTAAGATTATATATTCAACCTCAACCCTTTTGAAAATGTCTAATCCTATCATTCACTTTAATCTTTGCCTGATTTCGTAATGTCTCTATTGATATCTGCTTTCCTACATATTTTCTCCAGTTCATCATTGTGACTGAATCTTCATGTGTGCTGATATTTAACTTCACTCTATAACTGAAACCCTATTGTTAAAGAAATTTTGTTCCAAATCCTATACTCATTCTTCTTCCTAAACCTACCAATTATCTTCCTAATCCTAACGACTATCCCTTATTGACTTGATGTTCTCTTCTACATTCAATCATCTAATAAAGGTTGGGTGAGCGTTGGAGGAAGAGAACACCAAGAGACTGTCTCATGCAACAGCTAAGGGTTTATTGGGGGTCCAGCATGCTGGGGCTCAGAGCTAACTTGAATAGAGGAGAGAGCCCTGAGAACAGCTTAAGCAGATCTTATATAGTTTCCTAGGAGACGGCAGGGAGAGACGTTTATTGATGGTTCAGGGCGAGTGGGGGGTTTGCATGCAACTGGGTGAGAAGTACACTCTGCAGTTTGGCAGTTGGGGACAGCACATTCTAGGAACATGATTAGCAAACAGTTGTCAATATTTCAACAGTGTTTTGTTAAGCATACAGAAAAACAGGAAGTTACAAGTACCTATTTTATTAACATTTCATTCCTCACTTCTTCTTCTGGCTACTTTTAATCATAAAAGTGATCATTGGGGGGTGTACATTTTATGTCTGCTCTTGGGGCATTGCCATAAATTTAACTTGTCCAACGTGAGCTTGGAGAAAAGAAATTACACAGTTGAGCAAACAGGGTTTTATAGTTAGCAATAATTTGAGGATTATTATTGGACCGGCCATGGTTGATAAAAGCATAGTTAACCAGGGGGACTGTGTGAACCAAGACTCAAACCACCCTTTTGGGGCCTCTCTCTCTCGTAGATGCTCTTCAAGGTGTCTTTTTTATTTAATCATAGATTTTTTTACAACTCCAGTATGGTCGGCATAAAAACAACATTCTTCCCTCAATGCAGCACAAATGCCCCCTTCTCTCATGAAGAGGAGGTCCAACCCTTGACTGTTCTGTAAAACAACTTCAGACAGAGAGGTAAAAGATTCCTGCAAAACTCTGATGGAGGTTTCTAATATATTTAAGTTTTGGTCTATTGCTGCTTCTAATTGTGTCATTTGTTGTGTCCCATAGACCAGGGCAGTGGTTCCTGTGCCCACACCTTCAGCAACTCCTATTCCTAATAGAATGCCTAAAGTGAGGGTATATGTTCCCAGCAGAACTGGGTTGTATGCCCCCCTATTTGATCTTCAAATTAACCTGCATCATGATAGTGCACTCTAGGAAACATCTGCACCATTACACAATTAATCACATCTGTTGACCATTTCATGAAAACATAAACAATGTTTAAGTATATAGAATTATACTGTTGTAGGGATGGACAAGGCAAGGCATCTAAGATAGCACTGAAGACAGGGAAACAGTCCTATTTGGTTGTAACCAGATTCAGAGGGCATTGCTTCTGTTGTAATCAATTAATCCCCTGAACCCCAAGTTTAGATAGTTTCAGAATTTTGTACCCAACATGTAAGTGAAGGGGCTCAGAAGATCACAGTTTGCAGAAGTTCACAAAAAGCAGCTTTTGTTTCTGTTTTTCCCTCTGTTCTGGGCAAGTTAACTTTTCAAGGACAACTGGGAGGGGGAAAATTTTTTCTTCCCTTTCTTTTTCCCCCTTCCAGCTGTTGCCATGGAGCGCAGTTGGTAACTTCTTTATCTTAAAAATGTATCCATCTCTGTGAAGCCCCAGCTCAACGCCAGAGGCCTTGTTCACATATTTTGTGAAAAACTAGTAAGGGGGTGTCTAGCTTAGAAGTGCTGAGTTTTTTAGCCAGTGGCCCAGTAGAACAGGGCAATATGAAAAAAGAAAGTTTATCTACATTGAACTCTTTTATAGGGACTCTTTTGCTGAAAGTCCTTAATTCAGCCATTGTGAAGACTTCTGGAAAAGGTCAGTTAAGTCTCTTCTGTGGGCCTGGTACACAGGGGGAAGACGAGGTAGGTGGGGCTGAGAGCAGCTCCGTGGATCTGAGAATGAGGAAGGAGAGATGTAAAAGAATAATGGGAAAGGAGTTTGGGATTTTCCTAGCAACAAAAACTTGAGCAGTAAAACAGGTAGAGCAGAGGGGAAGACGGGAGTGAGAATCCCAAAATCCTGTGAGGGACTTTAAATTCTTAGTAACCTGATTTCAGTGATGACAAAGCAACTTTAAAGGCCATTTTTATTACATCATGGATAAGGGTCTGAGGGCCCTCCTCAGCTGGTTTGAGCTTTGGGTTAGCTGGTAAGAGAACCTGGTGGGACCCGGTGTGGGCACTGACAAAAGAATAGAGGAATGAGTGGGTGGAGGTGTACCTCAGTACCTACTACCTCAGCAAGGGGGCAATGGTCTGAGAACTGACGGAGGTTTGGGTTTTTGATCTAGTAATTGGAGGGGAAAAATCAGGTTGCTGAGGTGGGAATGACAGCAGAGAGTATGGAGCAGAAGGCTGAGGGTGAGGATCTATTGGAGAAGCATAGTTCAGGATGTGAGTGAAGAAGGGAAAAGGCTTCCACATAGGGGAATCTCCTTTCACCCTTTTGAGTACTTGCAGAAGTTAAAAAGGTCACGCAGAATTTGAGGATCTAGAGACCCCTCTGGGGGACATCGGTTTTGGTTATCTAATTGGTAATATGGCCAATGATGTGTACTGAATTTGATGAGGAGTTTGGGTTCCATCAGGCATCCCCTGTATGTTCACATCCCAATGACATACAGAAGAAGTCGGCTTTTTCCCCCACACAGCCGTGACTGTTTGTGGCTTTGATAGTCTGCCGGGCAACATAGTTATGTAGGCTAGCCAACCTGCATCTGGCTCGCGTGTCCCTACATCCATAATGTGTGTTTCCGTTATCTATGGTACAGAAGGGATTTAATGGAATTTTAGTGGGATTCTCTTCATCAGGGATATCCCAATAAGAAAGACCTATAGCCAGCTGACCATTGTCTGGGTGGAGAGATGGCAACCAGGTCCCTAAGGTGTCTGTATGCAAGATAGATTATACTTATTTTCCAGTAGGATTTGTGTTCAGCCATCACTGCTGAACGGGCTGATGAGGGTTAGGACTACTTGTGGTCAAGGGGAGAGTCTATAGCCTTATCCACATGGCAAATATGCAATTTGAAAGTTTTACCAGTCTTTTTCAGTTTCCAGCCAGAGTCTGGACAGGGTGTAGGCTTGAGATGAGAGGCATGGATCCAGGATGTGATTCCGTCTACCTTCACCAATGTAGGTGTTATAAGTAGCACCTGGTCTCGTCCTTTCCAGCGGGGTTCCAGGGATGACACCTGATGTCATCTTACGTAGATGAAGTCTCTTACTTGATATCAATGTGGAGTCCCCTTGTCCCCAGTTTGGTAGGCAGTGGCCAGCTGTTTTCACAGGTATCGCTGAGTTCTTTCAAGAGCTTTAAGTCTGTCAAACAAGGGGGTGTGAAAGGGATGATTAGATCTTTGAGTTTGGGTTAGGTGCCTTACTGGAGGAGGGGCACCATAGAGAATTTCACAGCGGGTAGGTTACTCAAAGTAACAGAGGGAGTATTCCTTGCATGAACCATTGCATAAGACAGGAGCATAGTCCAATCCTTTATGCTGGTCTCTAAGCTTAATTTTGTTAAAATTTCTTTAATGGTTCTATTCATTCTTTTTACCTGTCCTGAACTCTGGGGTCAATAAGCACAATATAACTTCCAATTAATCTCTAGGTTCCTGGCTAACCCCTGACTTACCTGGGCCAGGAACGCCAGGCCATTATCAGATTCTATTACTGGCTTAGCTTTCTCCAATGGTAGAGAGGCTGAGTCAGCAGCAGGGGAATCACTTAAAGGGTGTTTTGTGTTAGGGGACAAGGACAGGGGATAAGGAGGGGGAGGAGAGTTTAGTAGAGTCAAATCTTGTGACTCAGGGAGAACAGAGGGTGGCGGAGGAGGAGGAGGAGAGGGTTTGAGAGATCATGGGGAAAGGAGTAGGAGTGGGGTCAGGGGCAACAAAAGGCTTCACCCATGGAGGAGGAGATTTGCAGACATCCTGCCAAGTTAAGATATATGGCTGTTGATCCGAATGGCTATGTGGACCCGCCTGAAAGACAATATCTCTGACTTTTTAAATTAGTGGGAAGTAGAAAGATCCTACTAGGGGCCATCCGACTCCAAAGGTGGGACATACTGAGGCACACAGAGTCTGCCAGGTCCAGCGTTTTAGTAAAAAAGAAAGATTCTGAGCACTTAAGCGGACTTTGGTCCAGTGCTCAAGGGTCAGGGACAGAGGCATTCAAGTGCTCTTTCGCATAATGAAAGGTACACAAACAGTAAAAGCAAGGACACAGGACACAGACAAGACAAGACAATAAAGACAGGCAATGGACATCCAACACCGAGACCAGGAATGAGTAGCAGGCAAAACCGGAAGGGATAGCAATACCGAATCTGAAACAAAATATCACTGAGTCCAGGAGACTATTGTTCCTTGATTTCTCGAGTCCTCTTGGGCGTCCCCCAGGGATGTGCCCTGTGTCTCTGTGACACGTCTCTCAGCCACCTTCGGAGAGAGCTCAGGCTCTTCATCGCCAGTGACTTTGCCAAGCCCTAACCTGAAATCTGAAACCAGAAAGAGGCACCTTACTTGCCCCGAGAGGATCCCGTTGGTATCTCTTGTCCACTGCTGCTGGAACTCCATGGAACCTCAATATGTAAAGGTCGGGTGAGTGTCAGAGGAAGAGAACACCAAGAGACTGTCTCATGCAACAGCAATGGGTTTATTTGGGGTCCAGCATGCTGGGTCTCAGAGCTCACTTGAATAGAGCAGAGAGCCCTGAGAACAGCTTAAGCAGAGCTTATATGCTTTCCTTGGAGAGGGAAGGGAGGGAATTTTACTGATTGGTAAGGGCGAGTGTGCAGTTTGTTTGACACGGAGTGAGGGAGTACGTTCTGCAGTTTGGCAGTTGGGAACAGTACATTCTGAAAACAAGATTAGCAAACATTTCTCAAGATTTCAACAGTGTTTGTTAAGCATACAGAAAAACCGGAAGTGACAAGTACCTATTTTACTAATCTTCCACTCCCGACTATCCCTTTTAGAATGGATGTTCTCTTCTATATTCAATCATCCAATGTACAAGGTCCTATGCCATTGTATATAGATTTTTCTGAGACATCTCTGCAGAAGGTAATTCAACGCTGCGTATCCCAATCAAGGGCTGAATGCCCTTCTGGGCTTCAAATCTTACTTAGTCTTCTGTTTTCATACATATATTTCACCTATATATTCTTATACACAAAGCAGGTTCCCAATACCATTATTCATCCAGCAGAATAATTCCTAACTCAAATCAAACATGTTATTAACCCTAACCATACACTGTTTCCTCAATCTAACGTTACAGAAGAGCAGGGACAGAGTTTGTCTTACAATACTGGAATTTAGTGGATCATCCACCTGCTGAGAACCTCAAAGGTCCGTGCAGAAATGATTCCTGGAGAAGATGTAGGCAGCTATGAAGGACCTGGGAGAGTAAAAGTCATCTTCCATGGCAAACAACATGGTCAGGATGAAGGGTTGTGTCTCAATCAGCCTCTTGCTTTTTAATGAAGAGAAGATGGAGCAAACCAGGCCTATGTGGAGAGCTGTTCATGGGTTCCTATGGTTGATATACGAATCTAAATTTTGAAAGTGTCACAGGAAGTAGGGACAGCCTCCATTTCATGGGACCCTTGGAAGCAAATGTTAGGACAAAGTGGTTGTCAATGCAGTGACCTCATTAAGTTTCTGAAGGAAGTGACCTCATCTCACTTCCTAGGTGTTGGAACTCTCTGAACTTGGGATCCAGGAAGCCAGGCACCCTGAGCCAGTAACAGTCCCAGTCCCAGTGGTCTCACCCATTTGGATTTATTAAGGACAGAGTCAGTCTTTCTTGGTACCTACAGATGTGAGGAAGGCCAAATTCCAGGAAAGTTCTGAGGCGGGGCTTTTCCTGAGAAAGCAGGTAGTGGCTCACCACTGGCTCCTGAGAACTTCACAGAGTTGGCCAAGGAGACCAGATCTGAGACAGGACAGGGCATTTCGGGGAAACATATTATGGCCCACAAATCAGAGGACACTCCGGATAGTCACAGACCTACTTGGGGGAAGAAGGTGCCTTTGTGGGTATGGTTTTGGGTTTGTGGTTTTGTCTCATTTTCTGAGAATAGATAGAAAAGGCAGTTTGTTTGTTTTGGAGTAAACTGTTTCTAGTAAGTCGTTTGATGAGGTGAGTGTTTCCATGTCTGTGTATCCCACTGTGTCCGTGGTTGTAGACATTAGAAAAGAGAATGCTTCAATAGATGTGTCGTGTCTAGAAGAAAGATTCTCAGCATTCATATTGCTGCATTTATGAATGGACTGTAGCATGCATTATTGATGGGCAACACCTGCTATCTTCCTAAGTTTCTATTTTCTTCCTAAATCTGGCCACTCTCCAGAATATGCCCAGGGATTTGTGTCCAAGATTTGTACTACCTCCAAGCTCTGTGACATGGCCATGTACTGGAAAGCTGAAGGGAATGGCGAGCATCTCAGAAAACTCAGATATCTGTGTGACCAGAAAAGTCTCATTGGAGAAACCTTGCTTTGAGCCTTTTGCTTACCTATTGTTCTGTTGCCCTGAATGTCACAAAGGTCTTTCACTCAGGTCACCCCTTTTTGAAGTCTCAAGAAAACAGTTTTCACTTGAAAATGAATGGGCATACCTGTGGATCTTTGCTTAATTGCTTTGGAAAGGGATGTGTCTGAATTAGCCGCTTGGCCCTTTGTGAGGCTGTGGCTTAGATTCTCAGCACCTGATGGATCTAAAGAAATTCCCATGTATGCATCCAAATCCAAAATGGACAAAAGAGCAGTCATTAGGATGAAGTCTCTAGACTTCCTCTGTAAGGTTCCTGACCTCCATCAAGTGAGAATAGGCATCCTTTGGGTCAAATGAGTTCTTCAAAATTGCAGAGGCTAGCCCATAGGTGCTTGTGTATTCTCATGACTCCAATTCACATAAAGAATCTAAACCCCACAGTCAGTAGGCCTCAAGTTGAAGAAGCGGGGCAGTATTAATGGCAGGCCTATTTGATCACTCGAGGTTCACAGGAAGGGTGTCCAGGCCAACCTTTCTCAGACAAATGAGGGGCAAGGGAGCTTATTTTAACACTGTCTTGGTCTATGCCCCTCATGGAATCCTCCAGCCAGAGGTTATGATGAGAGTCTATATGGAAGAAGATGAGGGCCATATGGGAGTGTGATTCCCCTTAAAGACTGAGTTCTGGAACTGACCTCAGAGAAGTATTGCATAAAATAGTGTTGGGATTTTAGGAGGCCACGCATGAGAGTCGCCGTTGGAAACAGATCTAGGCCCAGGATGGCTTTCCACAGAGCTCGGGTATTCTAAGCCAGGATATAACATTATTTAATTCTTAAAGACTTGGCAGCCATAGTTGAGAGTCAAAACACACATGGACCTCACATTGAACACCTCAATGGGCCTGGATTCATGTGACCTTTTGGCCACTCTTTGGGAAGGTTTGCCTGTGAGTGTTCTCCAGAGATTTCATTGAAATGAGCTTACTCACCATGTAAAGGTTCCTGAATTAATTGAAACCTGCAGTGCCTCAAACTTCATCCTTGAAAAATGGCTAGATAACTACCATGAAATATTTGAAATTCCCATGACCAGGTGGCACTGGAGAACCTTTGGTTGTCCGGTTGCTGATCATGATTGTACCAAATAGTGCCTTGATTGACTGGGTTTCGTGAAAATGGTGTAGAACAGAGATGCCAGTAAGCTGGAGCCTGCTGAGAAGTGGACGTAGAGCAGTGGACTGTAGGTGTGTAAATAAATATTTTTGGTAGGACCACCTGGTTCAGCTATTGGCTTCCAAGAGCCTTGTGACTGACATGGTTCAGGCAGCACACCCTCATATGTAAAGGAATTTTTTATATGGAGAGGTTTCAAGGCAATGTTCAGAATCAGGTTGCTATAGTCAAGGGGGAAAGCTATATGGGATAGAAGCCTGGTTCATACATTCTCTTGGAGACCCTGGCCAACCACACATGACAGAACTCCCTACAGCAATGTGTCCCAGTTGAACTGCTGGTATTTTGTGAAGCCAATATCAAAATCACAGTGCAGCAGTAAAAAACACCCCGAAAAGTGGAGGATGATCAAATGGCTTCACAGACCACACAGGGAGACACTTAGCTCCTAGTGGCCACAGTTTACCTACAAAGAGAGAATTCAGAACTACTGCCTCATGTTCATTAGAAAATAAGGAACCATGTTGTCCAGGTCACATAGATGCAGACCCAGATTTGATGGTGTCACTACAAACGAAGCTAAATATACTGACAATTACATATATTTCATGTGCCCAAACTCAGAAGAAGTTTCTCAAGAAGTCTTTAGGCCAGCAGAGCTCCATGTTTGTGGAGTGTTTACCCTCTCCTTTACTTTTGAAAACTGTTCTACCAACCTCCAGTGTTGTTAACTCCTGAGTGTTTTCCATTCCACATATATATTCACAGATTTTCTAACTCCTCTATTCTAATTGTGTCTTACATGGAGCGATGGTTATGTCAAAGCATTGTTCTGGATGAGAGTGGGAAGTCTTTTGTGTAGTGCATGTTTGCATACACATTAGATTCATTTTCCTATTTTCCATTTGAAATGCTGAATCCCTGACACTAACCCATACCCTACTAGACTCTGACTACTAATCCTAATATCATGGAGAAAAAAGAAAACTAACTGAATAATAGGCCTTTCATAGGAAGCATGGTGTATACTTGGATTTGCCTTCTGCTTTATCAAACGTATGTGCTATAAATCTAGTCAACTTTTTGTTGTAATATTTCTCCATGAGTTTTTAAAGTTACCACATATGTAAATTCCTGTCTCCCTTTCTCTGTAGCCTGTTCAGCAGATGTAATTTTTATGCATATATAGTATCCTACCTGGTATCACATGTACATTCTTGTGAGCTCACTGACTTTGGAATATAAAAATTGTGAGAAGAGATGACTCCTCCTTAATACTGATTGAACTGAAAATTCAAACTATGGGTGAGCTTCCTAGTGAAAAACATTATAAATAAATCCATGTTCAGTAAAATGAATATTTTTGGATATGTGGATAAATTATATTTCATGATGAATTTTGATTGGCATATATATTGCTACATATTAATGTGTGTGTGTGTGTGTGTGTGTATTCTCCAGAATTTCCAAAATATGAAATATATGTGTCTTATTATGCACTCCCTAAATTCATTCATGTTCCTGCATGTGTATTTATGAACAACATTTCACAAGATTATTCTCAGAAATACTCAACCACCTAAAATATATATTGGTTTCCTAGTACTGAAAACTAAGTTCAGTGACTGGTGATTAGAAATCCTAATATTTCTACAGTAACTCACCCAGTTTAACATCAATGCAAGTAGATTACTATGGGACATGATGTGTATTTTGAAGTTCATTTTTATTCAACACTGTTACATTACAATTTCTTCAGTTTTTGGACATCATAGGATATATTTTTTGATCCACAATTTCACAAATTTATAGGCATTTGGTTCACTTTCAATTACTTCCTATTTCAGAACACATGTATTCCTCCATGTTTCTTTATTGGTCCTTTCACTAGACTTTTTCCTAAACACATTATTTTCAATTCCATAATCATTTTTGATGCAAAACTCACACACTCTTCATGATAAACCGTAACCCTAATATTACCATTAGATATATAACTGGTTAGAATGAATGTATATATATATATATATATATATATATATATATATATATATATATATATATATATATATATATATATATATATATGATATTCTATATATTTTCAGATGTAAATTCAATCCATTATTTAGAGTTGGAACCAGTTATATACTTTATTCTCAATATGGTCTATTCATGCATCATCTCTATATTCATCAAAACAGGGTACACCAGTTTGTATCCCCAGTACTAATGTATAAGTTTTCAGAATATTGCTCCCTGTAATGGTGGAAGAAATACTCATGTCACCTGATCTACATATACATTTTACAACAGTAGTATTCTGGTAACAAAATGCAAAGGTCAGACATATGATCGTACCAAAGCCTAAATGGAAAGTGAGCATGGATTACTAAAAACATCCATGTCCAGGTTGCCTAATGCTCTCAAATGTCAATCCTATTGTTGACTACATATTTGTTTCTTCCTAAGATTATATATTCACCCTCAAGCCTGTTGAAAATATCTAATCCTATCACTCACTTTATACTTTGCCTGATTTTCTAATGTCCCTATTGATATCTGCTTTCCTACATATTTTCCCCAGTTCATCATTGTGACTGCCTCTTCACATGTGCTGACATTTACATTCACTCTCTAACAGAAACCCTATTGCTAAAGAACTTTTGGACCAACTCCTAGACTCAATATTCTTCCTAAACTTACTGGCTATCTTCCTAATCGTAGGGACTATCCCTTTTTGACTGGATGTTCTCTTCTACATTCAATCATCCGAGGTACACGGTCCTATGCCATTGTAAATTGATTTATCTGAGACCTTGGTGAAGAATATTATTCAAGCTAAGTATAACAATCAAGGGTCCAATGCCTTTCTGGGCTTCAAATCTTTCCTAGATCTCTGTTCTCATACGTATGTTTCACGTCTATATTCTTATAGATATCACAGGTTCCCAACACCATTATTCATAAAGCAGAATGATTCCTAACCCAAATTGAACATGCTATTAACCCTAAACATACACTGTTCCCTCAATCTCACTCTTCAGAAGAGCAGGGACAGAGTTGATCTTACAATACAGGAAGACAGGGGATCTTCCACCAGCTGAGAAATTCAAAAGTCCATGCAGAAATAATTCCTTGAGAAGATGTAGGCAGGTATGAAGGACCTGAGAGAGCAAAAGTCATCTTCCATGGCAAACAACCTGGTCAGGATGAAAGGATGTGTCTGAATCAGCCTCTCTCTTCTTAAAGTAGAGAAGATGGACCAAACCATGCCTGTGTGGAGAGCTGTTCCCAGGTGCCTAAGGTTGATATACCATTCTAACTTGTTAAAATGTCACAGGAAGTAGGGGCAGCCTCCATCTCATGGGACATTTGGAAGCAACTGTTAAGACAAAGTGGTTTCCAAGGTAGTGACCTCCTTCAGTTCCTGAAGGAAGTGACCTCACCTCACTTCCTTGGTGATGGAACTCTCTGAACTTTGGATCCAGGAATCCAGGCACCCCGAGCCAGTCCCAGTCCAAGTCCCAGTGGTCAAACTTGTTAGGATTTACCAATTACAGAGTCAGTCTTTCTTGGTAACTACTGATGTGAGGATGGCCAAATGCCAGGAAGGTCTGAAGTGGGGCTTTTCCTGAGAAAGCAGGTAGTGGCTCACCGCTGGCTCCTGACAGCATCACAGAGTTGGCCACAGAGACCAGATCCGAGCCAGGACAGCCCATTATGGGATAATATATTATGGCCCACCAGTCAGAGGACACTCCGGATAGTCACAGACCTACTTGGGGGTCTGTGTGGGTGTGGATGTGCGTGTGGGTTTCTGGTTTTGTCTCAAGTTCTGAGAATAGGTAGGAAACTTGAATTGTTTGGTTTGCTGTGAATTGTTTCTAGTAATCGTTTGAGAAGGAGAGTGTTTCTAGGTCTATGTATCCCACTGTGTTCGTGGTAGTAGACATTAGAAAAGAGAATGCATCAATAGATGTGTCCTGTCTAATAGAAAGCTTGCCAGCATTCTTCCTGCCCAATTTATGAATGGTCTGCACCTTGCCTTATGAATGGGCAACACCTACTAACTTCCTAAGTTCCGGAATTCTTCCTGAATTCTAGCCAATCTCAAGAATAGGCTCATGGTTTTGTGTCCAAGATATGTACCACCTCCAACTCTGTGACATGGCAATGTACTGGATAGCTGAAGGAAATGGCGAGCATCTCAGAAAACTCAAATATCAGTGTGACCAGGAAAGTCTCAGTGGAGAAACCCTGCTTTGGGCCTTTTGCTTATTTATTCTTCTGTTGCCCTGAATGTCAGGAAGGTCTTTGCCTCAGGCCATCCCTTTGTGAAGCCTAAAGAAAACAGTTTTCAAATGGAAATGAATGGGCATCACCTGTGGCTCTTTGCTTAATTGCTTTGGAAAGGGATGTGTCTGAATCAACCTCTTGGCCCTGTGTGAGGCTGTGGCTTATATTCTCACCACCTGAAGGATCTATAGAAAAATCCCATGTGTGCATTCAAAACAAAAATAGCCAAAAGAGCAGTCATTGTGCATGAAGTCTCTCTCCTTTCTCTCTAAGGTTCCTGACCTCCATCATTGAGATTAGGGATCCTTTGGGTCAAAGGAGTTCTTCAAAGCCCTGCAGACTCTAGATCATAGGTGCTTGGGTTTTCTCATGACTCCAATTAACATAAAGAATCTAAACCCCAGAGTCATTAGGCCTCAAAATGGAGAATCAGAGCAGTATTAACGGCAGGCCTCTTTGATCACTCCTGGTTCACAGGAAGGCTGCCCCTGCCACACTGATTTTAGCAAATGAGGGAAAGGGAGCTTATTTTGGACACTGTCTTTGGCTCAGCCCCTCATGGAAACCTACAGCCAGAGGTTATGATGAGTGTCTATATGGAAGAAGATGAGGGCCATGTGGGAGTGTTTTGGTTTTATTTGTGGTCAGTTGTGTGGCCGTTGGAAGAGATGACTGGGTCCACCTGGGCTTAAACACTGGTGTGATTTCCCTTAGAGACTGAGTTCTGGAACTGAACTCAAAAAATATTGCCATGAATTGTGTTGGGATTTTAGGAGGGCACGCATGAGAGTCGCCCTTGAAACTGAGATCTAGGCCCATTGTGGCTTTGCACACAGCACTGGGAATCTCAGGAAGGATATCTCATGATTTTATTCTTAAAGACTTGTCAGCCATAGTTGCAAGTCAAAACACACATGGATCTCACATTGTAGACCTCAATAGGCCTGACTTCATGGGACCTTTTGGCCTGTCTTTGGGAAACCTTGCCTGTTAGATTTCTCTAGATCTTTCATTGAAAGGAGCTTCCTCTCCATTTAATGGTTCCTGAATGAATTGAAACCCACAGTGCCTCCAACTTCATCATTGAAAAATGGCTTGATAAATACCATCAAATTTTTGAAATTCCCATGACCAGTTGGTACTGGAGAATCTTTGGATGTCCTATTGATGATCATGAGTGTATCAGACAGTGCCTTGATTTACTGGGTTTCATGAAAATGGTGTAGAACAGAGATGCCAGTAATTTGGAGCCTGCTGAGTAGTGGGCCCAGAGCAGTGGTGTGCAGGTGTGTGTTATAACATCTGTAGTGGGATCATGTGGATCTGCCATTGGCTTCCAAATGGTTTGTGACTGACATGGTGCAGCCCCCAGACCCTTGTATGTAAAGGCATCTTGTTATATGGAGAGGTTTCAGGGCAATGTTCAGAATCAGATTGCTATGGTCAAGGGGGCAATCTATGTGGGATTGAAGCCTGGTTTGTTAATTCTCCTGCAGACCCTTATGCACCACATGTGACAAAACTCCCTCCAGCACTGGGTCCCAGTTGAACTCCTTGTATTTTGTGAAGCAAATAATAAACTCCCAGGGCACCTGCAAGAAACACCACGAAAAGTCCAGGATGACCAAATGGCTTCACAGTCTAAACTGGAGACACTTAGTCCCCAGTGGCAACAGTTTACCTAGAAAGAGAGAATTCAGCACTGCTGCGTCATGTTCATTGGAAAATAAGAAATAATGTCTTCCAGGTCACATAGATGCAGACCCAGCTCTGATGGTCTCACTACAAAGGAAGCTAAAGCTCTTGATAAGAACATATATTTCAAGTGCCCAACCTCAGAGGCAGTTTATCAAAAAGTCTTTAGGCTGGCAGAGCTCCATGTTTGTGGAGTTTTTACCCTGTCTCTTACTTTTGGAAACTCTTCTCCCACCTCCAAGGTAGTGAACTATTGAGCATTTTCCATTCCAAATGTGTGTTCACAGATTTTCTAACTCTTCTCCTCTAATTGTGTCTTACTTGGGGTGAAGGTAAGGTCAAGGAATTGTTCTGAATGAGAGTGGGAAGATTTTTGTGTAGCACATATTTGCAAACACATTGCTTTCATTTTCCAATTTTCCTTTCGAAATACTGAATCCCTGTGTTTCAGGGGTAGAAGAAATTCTCCTTCATATAATAGCCTGACATTTACAAGAAACAGCACCCTCGGAGACATCCTGCCTTGGAGACATCCTGTAGCCATCTGTCTCTCTGAGACTTCCTAAAGCCATCTGTCTTCGTGAAACATCCTGAGGTTACCTCACCTTGTGAAGACATCCAGGAACTGCCGACAAGAGAGCTTTCCAGTCTCCAGCATATAAATCCCCTATGTGAACAATAAAAGTTTGCAGCTTGACCAGAACTCCTGTCTTGCTGTCATCTCTAGTGTCTCTTGTCCCTTCATTCCTCCCCATCTATGTTCGCTGCCCACGTTGATGTGTCCTGCTGGCCGGGACATCTGGTGCCCACCGACTGGGGCTCGAGCCATTGACTGATTGGGAAACCCGTCCCCCTGGAAGACTTGGTCTAGCGGAGCTCGCGATTGCCTCATCAAATACCACCGAGAGACAGATCTAGGAGGAGAGTGGGGATTGCACACGGTGAGTGACCCACCATGGGACAAGCAGTTTCGTCACATGATTTGTTTTTGTCAGGCCTCAAGGAGTCCTTCAAGACATGGGGGGCACGTGTTAAGAAAAATGACTTAAAATTTTTCTTTTCATACATAGGAGAATTGTGTCCATGGTTTCCCCTTGAAGGGACCATTGATGGTAAATGATGGCTTAGAGTAGGAGATTGTTTAAAAGATTTTTATGAATCCTTTGGCCCATACTGGAACTTAATTAATGAAATTCTTAAAAGTTCACCCTTTGACAATGGTACCTTAATACTTGTCAGGATTGGGGAAGAGACTATGCAAACGACCTCTCGTCCCCCCTTGGCATGCCCATCAGTTAGTGTAGACATAGACCCTTCTCAGTCTCTCCAGGACCCTGGGAACCTTCCTGGTCCCCCTCAAAATACCACCCTAATGAATAAGGCTCCAATGGTTACCAACCGCCTTTATCCAGTTTTAAATCCCAGAAACACATTGACCCCTGGGGAGGAGGCTACCTTGGAGAAGGAAGCAGCTCGCTACCATTCAGAAGTCCCGCCCCCTCTCAGGACCCTGCCACAGCCTATAGAACATACACATCCAGCTCCCTTTTATATCCCTCCTGCCTTTTGTGCTCCGGCCCTTCAGGAGCCAACTGCCCCCCCCAAGATATTTTTTTCCTACTTCCCTTTCCTAACCTGGCTCCCTTGCAAGAGTCTCTCCAACATAGGCGGGAACAGATCCAACTTTTAAAAGAATTAAGATCCCTTGATTCTGAGCTCTGCTCATTAGCCTTAGGCACAGAGACAATGTAAGCTGGCCCATGGTGGTCTAATACAAAGGTTAAGCCGCTCCATCAGCCTGTTCTCACCTTCCCAGTCACCCTCAGTCAGATAGATATTCTTGCCCAGGCTGAGGTCAAAGGCTTAGACGTGGATCAAGAGGGGGAAGCGGGGGAAATGGATCAAGGAGATCAGGACTCAGAGGATGAGGAGTTCACCCCTAGGCAGGAAGAAACCCAGAGTGTCTACAGAAACTTAAGCCTGCGTTTTCTTGAAAAACTTAAAAAGGCTTGTGCTCACTGTGGCCCCACTGCACCCTACACAGTGGCTTTAGTAGAAAGCCACAGCGCAAAATGGCTTACTCCCAATGATTGGAAATTTCTAGCCCGAGGTACCCTCAGTGCCAGAGAATTCCTTTTATGGAATGCAGATTTCAAAGAGCACTGTCGGGAAACTGCTCAAAAAAAATTTAACTAAGGCCTCCTCTAAATCGTGGATTTATGTTAAGCTAGTGGGCAATGCACCTTTTGACACTAACCCTAAACAGGTGCGTTTCCCTGCTGGACTTTTGGCGCAGATTAAGACGGCTGGCTTACATGCTTGGAGATGCCTCCCTCAAGAGGCCTCCGCTACCACTTCCCTGGGAAAAATTCGACAAGGGCCCGAGGAGCCTTATAGCGACTTTTTTTCCAGGCTTAACCTAGCCACGGAATGCTTGCTTGCACCAAACAAAAGCAAAAGCACCTTTGTAAAACATCTTTCCTTCGAAAACGCCAAGCCAGCATGTCACGATGTTCTTCAACCCCATAAGGATAAAGGGAAACTTTCTGACTTTATTAGACTCCGTGCAGGGGTGGGTGCAGCCCATGCCATGGGTCTCGCTCTAGGTGCCACCTTTACCAAGGCCTTTCACAATCCTGGCTCACGTACTTGCTTTACTTGAAAACAACCTGGCCATTTTACACACGATTGTCCGACAGGCAAACAAAGCATAGGAATAGCGTCTCCTCAAACTGAGGCTAAACTGCCCGCAACTACTCTTTGCCCTAGATGTGGTAAAGGTTATCACTGGGCCAGTGAGTGTAGATCTAAGACAAATGCCCTCGGCAGCCTATTTCTTCCTGCTTCTCGGGAAACTCCCTGTGGGGCCAGCCCCTGACCCTGACCTCACCCAGTACAAACCAGTGGCAATTGCCGCAGTCTCTGGCTGGGCACAAATCAGGAGTCTCCACACAGCTTGTAGATTCAAACAGCAATTCTTTATTCCCGAACTCACACTGGCCGTCTACAAACACGCTCTGGGGGAATCCACGTTTTCTGCCCAAATCCACACCGCATGGGCTTCTGTCTCCCAAAATATACTGTCTGACCCTAAGCACTCAAGAGGAACTCAGCAGCAGGATATGCCCTATTCTAAAGGGGGAACACCCTAATCTCCTATTATGCTAAACTGCCCTATTCTAAAGGGGGAACACCCTAATCTCCTATTATGCTAAACCGCCCTATTCTAAAGGGGGAACACCCTAAACACGGATCCTGCCCTGGTCCTTGAGCAAGGTCACCTTTCAGAAGTCCTTCCACTAGACAGCATGGGAGTAAGCTGGCAAGGAATTTGTCATACCTACTTGGCTGATGGCTCCCAGCAGGCAATAAGGTTTTTTCCCTCCCAAACTCCCAACCTACCTCGAAATCCTTCTCCACAATTGCCTCCCTCCAACGAGCCACCCCAGGCAGTGCAGGATTGGACCTCTGTGCCACCACTGATACAATATTAGACTCAAGGCAAGGGCCCCAGCTAATACCCACTGGAATTATGGGTCTCCCTCCATCTCAAAAGTGTGCGCTGATTCTTGGAAGAGCCTCTAGTACCTTATAAGGTGTTCAGGTCTTCCCTGGCATTATTGATAATGATTTCACTGGAGAAATAAAAATACTGGCCACAGCTATTAATGGAGTTGCGGCCATCCCCGCAGGAACAAGACTTGCACAATTAATACTCCTTCCCTTGGATTCAGGAGGCACTTCCACCACCCAAACTGACCACGGGGGACTGCCTCCTTAGGCTCCTCTGATGTGTATTGGGTTCAGCCCATTTCTAACAATACACCCACTCTTACCTTACTTATTGAAGAAAAGGGTTGGCCCCTTACCCCATCCTTGACTGACCTTAAAGGGATAGGACAATCAAAAAATACTCTGGTCAGCTCTAGGTCTATTAGTTGGACTGATAAAGAGGGTAATAAGTCAACTGTCACTCCTTTCATTGTTCCTGACCTCCCTGTTAACCTATTGGTCTGAGATATTTTGAGTCAAATGTAACTTATTCTTGCCAGTCCCAATTCCATGGTGACTCATCAAATGCTTCATATGAATTTTGTCCCTGGTACAGGCCTGGGGAGACTGAGACAAGGACTGGTTGAGCCTATACAACCCATACAAAAACCAAATACATATAGACTTGTGAATCGGATTTTTAGTGTTGGTCCCTGACCCTCCTGTAGCCCATGCAGATAAAATTATTTGGGAGACTCAGACTCATGTGTGGGTGGATCAGTGGCCCTTTACCCAAGAAAAATTGGAGGCTGCCTCCATGTTAGTGCAGGAACAGCTGGCAGCCAGCCATGTAGAGTCATCAAGCTCACCATGGAATAATCCTATTTTTGTTATCAAGAAAAAATCAGGCAAGTGGCGCCTTTTACAAGATTTGTGTGTCATTAATAAAGTTATATGCCCAATGGGAGCACTACAGCCAGGCATTCCCACACCAGTGGCTATTCCCAAAAACTATTGTAAAATGGTTATTGACTTAAAAGATTGCTTTTTTACCATTGCTTTACATCCTGAGGATAGATCCTATTTTGCCTTTAGTCTCCCTCACATTAATTTTCAGGGCCCTATGCAGAGATTTCAATGGAAGGTTCTTCCCCAAGGTATGGCCAACAGCCCTAGTCTTTGCCAAAAATATGTAGCTTAAGCAGTAGACCCTGTGAGAGTGCAATGTCCACAAATTTAAATTTTACATTATTTGGATGATTTGTTAATTGCTGCACCTAATACCCATGTATTAGGTGGGTATTAATAATTGTTAATAATTGTTACCTAGACCTTTACAAAACCCTCACTACCTTGGGACTACAGATAGCTCCTGATAAGATTCAAACACAGGACCCTTATACCTATTTGGGCCTTGAACTTCAAGATAATCAGATCCAAATTCCTAAAATACAACTATGTGTGGACAATCTTCACACCCTTAATGATTTTCAAAAATTACTGGGGGATATTCAATGGCTAAGAACATATTTAAAATTACCCACTTGTGTACTTTTGTCCTTTAATTATACTTTGAGAGGTAATTCCCACGCCTCCTCCCCTCAAAAGCTTACACCCGAGGCATGACAGACATTAAATCAAGTCACAGAAGCCATTGCCCAACAGTTTGTTACACAAATTTCTTATAACCATCCTCTGGTTCTGGTTATTTTACACACTCCTCATAAACCCACAGGAATATTTTGGCAGCGAGATCCACATTTTAAAAATAAAGACTGCCCCTTAATTTGGGTTCATTTAGCCAACACATCCTCCAAGGTTATTACTGTTTATCTTGCTAAGGTAGCTTCTATTACTATCAAAGGTCATTTGCTTTCTCAACAACATTTTGGCAAAGACCCTGATAATATTTTAATACCATATACTAAGGACCAAACCCAATTTTTACTACAGACAGGGGATGAATGGGGTATTGCCCTATCAGGCTTTTTGGGAACAATTGATAACCACCTCTCCAATGACCCACTTTTACATTTTGTCCAGTTACATCCATTTATTTTTCCCAAAATTACTCAAAAGGCTCCCATTCCTCAAGCCTTTACTGTCTTTACAGACGGTTCCAGTAATGGCCGTGCGGTCTTTGTTGTCAATAACCAGCTTACCACCTTTGATACTGTCTATCAGTCAGCACAGTTTGTGGAATTTTTTGCCATAACACAAGTTTTTGTAACATTTTTTGATAATCCTGTTAATATTTATGCAGACAGTGCCTACATTGCTCATTCTGTACCCCTACTGGAGATTTCACATGCCATTAAGGCTTCTTCCAATGTGGCCTTTCTTTTTCACCAGCTTCAGCAGTTTATTCAGGCCAGAAAACACCCATTTTCCTTAGGACACATCAGGGCACACTCTGATCTTCCTGGCCCTCTAACACAAGGTAATGCCCAAGCTAATGCAGCAACTCGTTCCATCTTTTCAATTTTTGTTGGCTCCATTCAAAAGGCCACGAAGTTACACAATCTTCACCATCTAAATTCACACAGCCTTCGATTACTTTTTGAAATTACCAGGCAACAGGCAAGTAAAATAGTTAAAGCATGCCCTGGTTGCACAGTCTCCCTCCCCATTGAACCCTTGGGAGTTAACCCCCGAGGATAACTGCCCAATCAGGTTTGGCAAATGGATGTTACTCATTTTCCTGAATTTGGAAAAACTAAATATATACACGTTTCTATAGATAACATGAGCGGCTTTATTTTTGCATCACCACATTCTGGAGAGGCTACCAAATATGTCCTTTCTCATCTTGTTTCAGCATTTTCCATAATGGGTAAACCAATACATATTAAAACAGATAATTCTCCTGCATATATCAGTGACAAGTTTAAACAGTTTTGTGCTACCTTGAAAATTTGTCATACTACTGGAATTCCATACAAACCTCAGGGCCAAGGCATTGTGGAAGGTGCGCACCTTACCTTAAAGACTTGGCTAACCCACCTTAAGGATTCCGCCCTTGTATTTACTAATCCCAGGGATCACCTTAACCATGCATTTTTTTGCCCTTAATTTTCTTACCCTTACAAATAAATGGAAAGGCCCAGATCCTGTCCTCATCTGAGGATGAGGCTCAGCTTTTGTTTTGGACCGAGAGCAATCATCCCCAAGATGGTTACCAGAATGCCTGGTTAAACAGGTTAATGACTTACCTCAACCCAGGGACGGAGGCCCTCCCCCTGAGCACAAATTTTCCTTTTTTTCAGATGCAGCCAACAATCTGTGGGAGGATCCTACTTAAGGTACTTCTGCTGAACAGTTTTGTACATGGAGGCTATGGCCTTCCACCTTCCAACATCATGGAGTACCTTTTTGCCCCCCCCCTTTGTGAATGCAAGGGAAGATCTTGGACTCAGGCTCCCACTAGTTGGACCCAGACTGCTGACTGCGTGACTAAGGTGGCTTACCTCCGTGCCGAGGTTGACCATAAACTCGGAGGAGTTCATCAGCCTAAATGGGTATGTGTTAAAAAGCCAAAGATTATTCCCCCTAGTACAAGTAAAGCACTCCAAAATTGTTCTGCAACTTGTACGCATACCCAGGAGATGAATGTCTCTTGTTATGCGTTGGCCTCAATTTGTGTTAACAAGCAGGGAGAATAATTTTTTGAAGCCTCCCTAACTGAAACTCATGCAGCAGGGGGGACCACTATTCATTATACCCCCGTTCTCTTTGACCTGGGAGGAGAACACAAATACACCAAGCTAAAGTCAGCGGGTGCCAAGTCACTGTGGGTAAACCTTCCTGCTGGCCTATTAAGGCCCCTTCAGGGGTCTCTGATGGTGGAGGACCCACTGATGCTGTCAAGCATCCTCAGATAATCAAACATTTGAAACCCCAAATCCCTGTGCTCACATATCATCCCTTAATGTAGCCTAAATCCCAGCTCCCAGGTTAAGATACCAATACATTAGAAATTTTGGAAACTACCTTCTATTTGCTTAATAATTCCAACCCCACCCTTGCTGGTGATTGCTGGCTCTGCATGACAACAGGGGCAATAATGCCAATGGCAGTTCCTATTAATTCTATCATAGACAATGATTATACATGCCAACCCAGATTTTTTTTAAAGTACAGCCTAAAGGCACTTTTACATTATGTCTTTTAGGCAAGATGTAGAATAATACCTATGATATTGATGTTGGAGTTACTTCCTTTGGAAATTGCTCAACAGTATAAAATTATTTCTCACCCACCCCATCTCTTTGTTCCCCCAAGGGCACAGTTTTTATGTGTGGAGGAAACTTGGCCTTCCCCAGGCTTCCAGCGAATTGGCCCAGTGGCTGTGTTCTTGCCTTATTACTCCCTGATATAACTATTGTCCCAGGAGACGAACCTCTACCCATTTCTAGCCTAGAAACCTTAGTCAAAAGACAAAGGTGGGCAATACAGACCTTACCACTCCTTGCCAGACTTGGAATAACAGCTGCTGTGGACACAGGTACAGCTGGCTTAGGCACGGCTATACACTCTTACCATCTCCTGTCTCAACAACTTATAAATGATGTACAAACTCTATCAGGAACCATTAAAGATTTGCAGGACCAAATAGACGACCTGGCAGAAGTGTTCCTTCAAAACAGTCGAGGCTTAGATTTGGTGACAGCTAATCAGAGAGTTATTTGCTTGGCCTTAGGGGAACGATGCTGCTTTTATGCCAATTAATCAGGCATAGTATGCACTAAAATTAAGCAGCTTCAAGAAGATCTAGAAAAGAGATGAAGGGAACTATTTGAAAATCCCCTCTGGACTGGGCTTAATGGGTTTCTACCCTACCTTCTTCCCCTATTAGGCCCTTTGTTGGGTTTACTTTTAATGGTGTCCATAGGACCCTGCATTATAAACAGGCTGGTACATTTCATTAAAGAACAGATTAATATTTTGGCCTCTAAGCCCATACAGGTCCACTATCATTGTCTGGAGATGGAGACCGTGCTGCCAACATTTAAAAGGCTGTTCTACCCTTCTCACAGGCTTATTTCTTAAGTTTACATCCCGACAGTTCTCTCTTTCTTTCATAAAACTACATGTAACACCTCTGACCAACCATCTTCTGCCCTTGAAAGAAGTGTTCGACCTCCATGGACCCTCTGCTTGGGGGAGGACACACCCATGGAGTGAGGACGTTAGGCCATAATAACAGAGGGTGCAGGAAGGACTGCAGGAGGATGAATCCAAACCAAAGACCTCTGAGTGACACTCTCTGGTGCATGGTGTTGGCATGCTTCCTCCTCAAAGCCGTCTCCTCCAAAAACATGCCAAAGCCACCATGAAATCTCCTAGTAAAGATGCTCGCTCGAATCAGGAGTTATTCTAAAGCCACCTAGAGAAACAGAGCCTCTTTAACCCCATAAAAACATGGCCAGTAAGGTATGGTCAAATATTTTATATAAGAAAGGGGGAGATATCAGGGGCTAGAAGGAAGTTCTCCTTCAAAGGATAGCATGACACTTACAAGAAACAGCACCCTGGGAGACATCCTGCCTGGAAGAGATCCCACAGCCATCTATCTCCCTGAGACATCCTGCAGCCATATGTCTTCCTGAAACATCCTGAGGTTATCTCACCCTGTGAAGACATCCAGCAACTGCCGATAAGAGAGCTTTCCCATCCACAACATATAAATACCCTGTGAGAAAAATAAATGTTTGCATCATGATCAGAAATCCTGTCTTGCTGTCATCTCTCGTGTCTCTTGTCCCTTCATTCCTCCCCAGCTAGGTTTGACGCCCACGTTGATGTGTCCTGGCGGCCGGGACATCTGACACTAACCCATACCCTATTAGACGCTGACTACTAATCCTAATATGATGAAGAAAAATAACCCAAACAGAATAGAAATACAAGCAGTTCAGAGAAGGCATGGTGTATAGTTGGACTTGCCTTTTGCATGATATAGGGTAGGTGTTATAAATCTAGTTAATTTTTAATTGAAATAGTTCTCCATGTGTTTTTAAAGTTAACAAATATGTGATATCCTGTCTCCCTTTCTCTGTAGCCTATTCAGCACATGTATTTTTATATGCACATATAGAATCCTACCTGGTATCACACATACATTCTTGTGAGGTGGCTGACTTGGCAGATACAAATTGTGAGAAGAGATCACGTCTTCTAAACGCTGTTGGAACTGAAAATTCAACCTATGGGTGAGCCTCCTAGTAGAAGAACATTATACATAAATCCATGTTCAGTAAAATAAATATTTTTGCATCTGTGGATCATATATATTTTATGCTGAATTTCAATTGGCATATATATTGCTACTTTTTACTGTCTGTCTGTGTGTTTTGTGTGTGTGTGTGTGTGTGTGTGTGTGTGTGTGTGTGTGTATACAGTCTCCAAATTTTTCAAAATATGAAATATATGTGTCTTATATACACTACCTAAATTTATTCTTGTTCATGTATTTGGATTTATAATCAACTTTTCACAAGATTATTCTCAGAAATATTCATCCACCTGAAATACATATTTGTTTCCTAGTACTGAAAACTAAATTCAGTGAATGGTGCATACAATCCTAATATTTCTACAGTACTGACCCAGTGTAATATCAATGCAAGTTGATTCCTATTTTGAAGTTCACTTTATTCAACACTGGTACATTACTATTTCTTCAGTTTATGCACATCATAGGATATATATTTCATCCACAAGTTCAAAAATGTATAGGCATTTGATTCACTTTCATTCATTTCCTGCTTCAAAACACATGTATTCCTCCAGGTTTCTTGACTGGTCTTTTCATGAGACTTCTGGATTACAAAAAAAATTCATGTCCAGGTTGCCTAATGCTCTCAAATGTCAATCATATTGGTGACTACATATTTATTTCTTCCTAAGACTATGTATTCAACCTCAATCCTGCTGCAAATGTCTAATCCTATTGCTCAATTTATACTTTGCCGGATTTCCTAATGTCTCTATTGATGTCTGCTTTCCTAAATATTTTCCCCAGTTCACCATTATGACTGACTCTTCACATATGCTGACCTTTACATTCACCCTCTACCTGAAACCTTATTGCTGAAGAACTTTTGGTCAAAATCCTATACTCACTCTACTTTCTAAACCTACACACCATCTTCCTAATCCTATCGACTATCAATCATCCAAGGTACAAGGTCCCATGCCATTGTATATCGATTTATCTGAGACATCTGTGAAGAACATAATTCAAAGCTAAGTATCCTAATGAAGGGCCCAATGCCCTTCTGGGCTTCAAATCTTGTTTTCTAGTATTGAAAACTCACATCAGTGAATGGTGCATACAAATTCTAATATTTCTACAGGAACTGACCCAGTTTAACATCAATGCACGTAGATTCCTATTGGACATGATGTGTATTTTGATGTTCATATTCATTCAACATTGGTACAATATTATTTCTTCATTTTTGCACATCATAGGATATATATTTCATCCACAAGTTCACAAATTTATATGCATTTGTTTCACTTTCAATCACTTCCTGCTTCAGAACACATGTATTCCTCCAGCTTTTTTGACTGGTCTTTTCATGAGACTTCTTTCAAAACACATTATTTTCGATTTCCATAATCACATTGGAAGCAAAACTCACACACTCTTCATGTTAAAACAGAATCCTAATATTACCATTAGATGTATAAATGGTTGGAATGAATGTATATCAATATAAGATATCCTGTATATTTTCATCTATGAATTTAATCCACTATTTAAAGTTGGAACCATTTATATTATTTATTCACAGTATGGTATATTCATGCATTTTCTCTATATTCATAGACACAGTGTAGACCTATTTGTACACCCAATACTAATTTATATGTCTTGAAAATATTGCTCCCAGAATTGGTGGAAGAAATACTTATGTCACCTGATCTACATATACATTTTATCTCAGTAATACTCTGGACACAAAATGAAAAGATCACACTTATGATTGTACCAAAGCCTGAATGGGACGTGAACATGGATTACTAAAAACATCCATGTCCAGGTTGCCCAGTGCTCTCAAATGTCAATCCTATTTGTCACTACATATTTGTTTCTTCCTAAGATTACATATTCAAATTCAATCCTGTTGCAATGTCTAATCCTATCACTCACTTTATACTTTACCTGATGTTCTAATGTCTCTATTGATATCTGCTACACAAAACCCTATTGCTAAAGAACTTTTGTTCCAAATCCTATACTCACTCTTCTTCCTAACACTAACAGATATCTTCCTAAACCTACCGACTACCAAATTTGACTGGATGTTCTCTTCCACATTCAATCATCCAAAGTTCAAGGTACTATGCCATTGTATATTGATTTATCTGAGATATCTGTGCAGAACGTAATTCAATGCTAAGTATCCCCATGAAGGGCCCAATGCCCTTTTGGGCTTCAAATCTTACCTAGATTTCTGTTTTATACTTATATTTCTCCTCTATATTCTTATAAATATCACAGGTTCCCAATACCATTATTCATCCAGCAGAATGATTCCTAACCCAAATCGAACATGTTATTAAGCCTAACCATACATTGTTCTCTCAATCTAACTTTACAGAAGAGCAGGGACAGAGTTGGTTTTACAATACAGGAATGTAGGAGATCTTCCACTTGTTTAGAACCTCAAAGGTCCATGCAGAAATGTTCCCTGGAGAAGGTGTAGGCAGCTATGAAGTCCCTGAGAGAGCAAAAGTTATCTACCATGCAAACAACCTGGTTAGGATGAAGGGTTGTGTCTGAATAAGCCTCCCTCTGCTAAAGTAGAGAAGGTGGATCAATCCAGGCCTGTGTTGAGAGCTGTTCCCAGGTGCCTATGGTTGATATACCATTCTAACTTGTGAAAGTGTCACAGGTAGTAGTGGCAGCCTCCATCTCATAGGACCCCTGGAAGCAACTGTTAGACAAAGTGGTTGCAAAGGCAGTGACTTCATTTAGTTCCTGAAGAAAGTGACCTCACCTTACTTCCTTGGTGAACTTGGGATCCAGGAAGCCAGGCACCCATAACCCGTTCTAGTTTCAGTCCCCGTGGTCACACTTGTTTGGATTTACAAAGGACAGAGTCAGTATTTCTTGGTACCTACTGATGTGATGATGGCCAAATGCCAGGAGAGCTGTGAAGAGGGGCCTTTCCTGAGAACGCAGATAGTGGTTCACCCCTGGCTCCTGACAACTTCAAAGAGTTGGAAAAGGAGACCAGATCTGAGACAGGACAGTCCATTTCGGGGGAACATAGTATGGCCCACCAGTCAGAGGACACTCCGGATAGTCACAGACCTACTTGGGGAAAGGGGGTGCCTTTGTGGGTGTGGTTGTGGGTTTGTTGTTTTGTCTCATGTTCTGAGAATAGGTAGGAAAGGTGGTTTGTTTGGTTTGGATTGCACTGTTTCTAGTAAGTCATTTAACGAGGTGTTTCTATGTCTGTGTATCCCACTGTGTCCATGGTTGTAGACATTAGAAAAGAGAATGCATGAATGATTGTGTCCTGTCTAGTAGAAAGCTTGCCAGCATTCATCCTGCCTAATTTATGAAAGGGCTGCGGTTTGACTTATTGATGGGCAACACTTACTATCTTCCTAAGTTCCTGTTTTCTTCCTGAATTCTGGCCACTCTCCAGAATAGGCTCTTCATTATGTGTCCAAAATATGTACCACGTCCAAGCTCTGTGACATGGCCATATCCTTGATCGCTGAAGGGAATGGCGAGCATCTCAGAAAACTCAGATATCAGTGTGAACAGTAAAGTCTCAGTGGAGAAACACTGCTTTGGGCAATTTGCTTACCTATGGTTCTGTTTCCCTTAATGTCAGGAAGGTCTTTGCCTCAGGCCACCCCTTTGAGAAGCCTGAAGAAAACAGTTTTCAAATGGAAATGAATGGGCAACACCTGTGGCTCTTTGCTTAAATGCTTTGGACAGTGATGTGTCTGAATCAGCCTCTTGGCCCTGTGTGATGCAGTAACTTAGATTCTCAGCACCTGATGGATCTAAAAAAGATTCCATATGTGCATCCAAAACCAAATATCAAAAAGATCAGTCAATGTGAATGAAGTCTCTTGCCTTCATCTGTTAGGTTCCTGAAATCCGTCAAGTGAGAATAGGGATCCTTTGGGTCAAATGAGTTCTTTAAAGCCCTGCAGAGGCTAGCCCATTGGTGCTTCCGTTTTCTCATGACTCCAATACACTTAAAGAATCTAAACAACATAGTCAGTAGGCCTCAAATTGGAGAAGCAGAGCAGTATTAACGGCAGGCCTATTTTATCACTCCTGGATCAGAGGAAGGGTGTCCAGTCCACTCGAACTTTAGGCAAATGAGGGGCAAGGGAGCTTATTTTGGACACTGTCTTGGACTGTGCCCCTCATGGAAACCTACAGCCAGAGGTTATGATGAGTGTCTATATGAAAGAAGATTAGGGCCATGTGGCTCTAATCTTGTAATGAATGTCTGTATATCAATATTAGATTTCCTGTATATTTTCAGATATCAATTCAATCCATTATTTAAAGTTGGAACCATTTATATTATTTATTCACTGTATGGTCTATTCATGCATTATCTCTATATTCATAGACACATGGTACATCTATTTGTAACCCCAATACTAATTTATAGGTCTTCAAAATATTGCTCCTAGAAATGGAGGAAGAAATACTCATGTCACCTGATCTACATATCCATTTTATCACAGTAATATTCTTGACACAAAAAGCAAAGTTCACACTTATGATTGTACCAAAGCCTAAATGGAAAGTGAACATGGATTACTAAAAACCTCCATGTCCATGTTGCCTAATGCTCTCAAATGTCAATTCTATTTGTGACAACATATTTGTTTCTTCCTAAGATTATATATTCAAACTCAACCCTGTTGCAAATGTCTAATCCTATCACTTACTTTTTACTTTGCCTGATTTCCTAATGTCTCTATTGATATATGCTTTCCTACATATTTTCCCAGTTCATCATTGTGACTGACACTTCACATGTGCTGACATTTACATTCACTCTCTAACCGAAACCCTATTAGTAATGAATTTGTTCCAAATTCTATACTCACTCTTCTTCCTAAACCTACCTACTATCCATTTTTAGACTGCATGTTTTTTTCGACATTCAATCATCCAAGGTACAAGGTCCTATGCCATTGTATTTTGATTTATCTGACACATCTGTGCAGTACGTAATTCAATGCTAAGTATCCGAATCAAGGGCCTAACGCCATTGTGTTTTTCAAATATTACTTAGATTTTTTTTCATATATATATTTCAACTATATATTCTTATAAATATCACAGGTTCCCAATAACATTATTCATCCAGCAGAATGATTCCTAACCCAAATTGAACATGTTATTAACCTAATCATACACTTTTCCCTCAATCTAACTTTAAAGAAGAGCAGGGACAGAGCTGATCTTACAATACAGGAACATAGAGGAACTTCCACCTCCTGAGAAACTCAAAGGTCCATGCAGAAATGATCCCTAGAGAAGATGTACACAGCTATGAAGGACGTGAGAGAGCAAAATTCATCTTCCATGGCAAAAAACCTGGTCAGGATGAAGGGTGTGGGTGTGAGTTTGTGGTTTTCAGATGTTCTGAGAGTATGTAGGAAAGGCGTTTTGTTTGGTTTGGAGTGGACTTTTTCTAGTAAGTCATAAGACAAGGCGAGTGTATCTATATCTCTGTATCCCACTGTGTCCGTGGTTGTACACATTAGAAAAGAGAATGCATCAATGGATGTGCCCTGTCTAGTAGAAAGCTTCCCAGCATTCATTCTGCTGAATGTATGAATGGACTGCGGCTTGCCTTATGGATGGGCAACACCTACTTGTTCCTAATTTCCTTTTTTTTTCCTAAATCCTTGCAATTCTCCAGAATAGGCTCATGGTTTTGCATTGAAGTTATGTATCACCTCCAAGCTCTGTGACATGGCCATGTACTGGATAGCTGAAGGGAATGGAGAGCATCTCAGAGAACTCAGATATCAGTGTGACCAGGAACATCTCAGTGGAGAAACCCTGCTTTAGGCCTTTTCCTTACCTATTGTTCTGTTTCCCTTAATGTCAGGAAGGTCTTTGCCTCAGGCCATGCCTTTGTGAAGCCTGAAAAAAACAGTTTTCAAATGGAAATGAATGGGCATCACCTGTGGATCTTTGCTTAATTGCTTTGGAAAGGAATGTGTCTGAATCAGCCTCTTGGCCCTGTGTGAGGCTGTGGTTTAGATTCTCAGCACCAAATGTATCTAAAAAAGATCCCATGTGTGCATCCAAAACCATAATGGCACAAAGATCAGTCATTTTGGATGAAATCTCTTGCCTTCCTCTGTTAGGTTCAAGTGAGAATAGGGAACCTTTGGGTCAAATGAGTTCTTCAAAGCCCTGCAGACGCTAGCCCATAGGTGCTTGGGTTTTCTCATGACTCCAAATCACATAAAGAATCTATACCCGACAGTCAGTAAGCCTCAAATTGGAGAAGCAGAGCAGTATTAATGCGGGCCTATTTCATGAATCCTGGTTCACAGGAAGGGTGTCAAGGTAAACCTGATTTTGGCAAATGAGGGCAAGGTAGCTTATATTAGACACTGTCTTGGGCTGCGGCCCTCATGGAAACCTCCAGCTAGAGGTTATGATGAGTGTCTATATGAACGAAGATGAGGGTCATGGGGGAGTATTTTGGTTTTAATTGTGGTCGTTTTTGTGGTGGTTGGAAGAGATGACTGGCTCCACATGGGCTTGAACTCTGGTGTGATTCCAATTAGAGACTGAGTCCTCAAACTGACTTCAGAGAAGTATTGCCATGAATTGTTTTGGGATTTTAGGAGGCCACACATGAGAGTCGCCCTTGGAAACTGAGATCAAGGCACAGGATGGCTTTCCACAGAAAAATGGGAATCTCAGCCAGGATATCACATGATTTTATTCTGAAAGACTTGGTAGCCATAGTTGAGAGTCAAAACACACATGGACCTCACATTGTAGACCACAATGGGCCTTGCTTCATGTGACCTTTTGGCCACTCTTTGGGAAGACTTGCCTATGAGTGTTCTCCAGAGGTTTCATTGAAATGAGCTTCCTCACCATTAAATGGTTCCTGAATGAATTGAAACCCACAGTGGCTCCAACTTCATCCCTTGAAACATTGCTATATAAATACCATAAAATTTTTGAAATTCCAATGACCAGCTGGCACTGGAGAACCTTTGGATTTCCTGTTTCTGATCATGAGTGTACCAGACAGTGCCTTGATTGACTGGGTTTCATGAAAATGGTGTAGATCAGAGATGCCTGTAAGTTGGAGACTGCTGAGTAGTGGACGGACCTAGAGCAGTGGTGTGCAGGTGTGTGATAAAATATCTGTGGTGGGGTCATGTGGATCTGCCATTGGCTTACAAATGGCTTCTGAGTGACATGGTGCAGCCAGAAGACCCTTACATGTAAAGGCATCTTGTTATATGGAGAGGTTTCAGGGCATTGTTCAGAATTTTAATACTATGGACAAGGCGGCAAGCTATGTGTGATAGAAGCCTAGTTGGTGCATTGTACTGCAGACCATGACCCACCACACATGACAGAACTCCCTCCAGCACTGTGTCCCAGTTGAACTCCTTGTATTTTGTGATGCAAATACCAAACTCCCAGTACAGCAGCAAGAAACACCGCAAAAATTGGAGGATGACCAAATGGCTTCACAGTCCACAAAGGGAGACACTTAGCACCCAGTGGCCACCGTTTACCTACAAAGAGAGAATTCAGCACTGCTGCCTCATGTTCATTGGAAAATAGTAAACCATGTCTTCCAGGTCACATAGATGCAGACATATCTTCAATGGTCTCACTACAAAGGAACCTAAAGCTCCTGACAACAACATATATTTCAAGGACCCAACCTCAGAGGCAGTTTCTCAAGAATTCTTTAGGCCAGCAGAGGTCCATGTTTGTGGAGTGTTTACCTGTTCCCCCAAGATGCAAGGAATGACCACTGACTCCAATTAAAATCAAATTTAACAAGCTTATTATTTCCACTGGTCAGACTCCCTCTCTGTCCCAAAACAACTGGAAAAAGACAGCAACCCCACCTTTCCTACAGCCCAGCTTTATAGTCCAGAAAGTTACACAAAAGGGGGGTTACAGATAACAGAACTCAGACAAGCATCACACTAGTGGTAGTTTACATTTTTTTTTTTTTTTTTTGCTGGCCCCAACATCGGAATTTATGAGGACCATTAGAGACTCAGAGATGGTCGTTGTCTGGTCAGGGAAGGCCAATATTTATGTGGTGTCACTAAAGTTTCAGAGAGGGCTGCTATCTGGTCAGAGAGATAGGCATGGGTGAGTTCAAGGCAAGGACAGGCATTCCAAGAAGGTTCAGAATTTGCAGTAATTTACAGTTAAGCCAAAATTATCTTTTCATGGCTTTGTGGCAAGATTGCTCCAAACTTTAATAAAAGATCATGTTGGGTCTATCATTCCTTCCTTTTCTAATGTGTCCCTTTCAAATCTTTGATAGAGTGGGGGAAGAGCACTGAGGGAATTTTAATCCATCAGGTAACAGTCTCCAAATTTTTTCACTCACCAAAAAACCGGTCTCCCTGATTTTACCTGACTTAATTAATTACTTATATTATAGTCTATTTATTTTTGGCTCCATTGTTGTAAGAAGAGAAGCATCACACATTTTGGCTTCTTCTGAGCTGAGAGAGGGTGATGTGAGGGGGCACGGTGTGAGGGACATGAGTTGCCATTTAGAATTCAGTTGAGAGACATGAGTTGCCTTTTAGAAGTCAGTTTGGTTTGAAGTCTGGTTGGGGAAGAACCGGTTGTAAAGTCATCTGGAGATGGGTCCTTCTATGTGAGAAACAAAAACCATGAGTACTGAAAAAAATGTTGCAGCAGCTGAAACATGTGACTGTATTGATGTTCTCTCACCAGTGTTTAATATCCCCAGTTAACAGGACTGTCAACTTAATATTTAACTTTTAGTGTTATATTTGTCGCTCCCCATAAGATACAGTTTAATAATTTAATGTCATCTGATCTTGCAAAATCCTTTACTAGTATGACATCTATGTCTAATAGAGAAACTTTTACTTCTGTTACTCTGGGATGGATAATCGTACTAGCAAACATCAAGCTTACCTGTGTAGGTTAGGAATATCTGTAGGCCTTCAACTGAAAACTTCTGCCTCTGGCAGCTCCTCTTGATAGTCTCTTTTTATAGTTATCAGGCATTCCTCTCTGAGAATCCTTCTTTGTAGCCTCCAGTCTTACTTATTTTGGGAGGCTAACATAAAGTGTATACCTTAAAATATTATTATTATTATTATTATTATTATTATTATTATTATTATTATTATTTAAAATGCCCAGGAATGGCTGTATTTTGGTTTTCACTGTCTTTGCTAAGTGTTTAAGATGAAGCAGTCAAACTGAATTTTGTTTCTATCTATTGTTAACAGTCAGCTGAGCTTTAATGGGAGTAATTCCTGGGGAAACTTGAGAGCAGCTTCTCAGTTCTGCTAGTGCCATTTGCGCTAGGTGGGTCCAGGTCTTACTTGACCATGTGGCTTCCCTCGGAAGCATCAGGGATATCTCCATTCTCTGATGTCTCTCCGCTTCGTAGCAAATGCACTAATTGGCTTTCTGTTCTCCAGTGGTCTCATTAATCTCCCTGATCGGGAGGTTATGTGGCCCAGAGTTGCAAAGCTCTTTAGTGAAGTCCCCTGTTCCCTGCATTCAGACTGACTCAGAGGGCAAGAGCCAAATATTAGTTTTCTTGGCCCTTTTCATTTAACTTTAATTTTAAATCCTAATCTTAAATATCCAGCAAATAAATTTTAACAGCCTTATATTAAGAGTACTGGGCTTTAATTTCTATAACTTTATAAGTATTTATCTTTTCATTAATTGGGATCTGTATTATTCTGTCTGTCTTGTAAGTGATGACTAATTATCTTAAATTAACCCATGTTGTGTTCTTAAAGCAACACTTCTGTAAAACACTAACAGGGAATCTTTAGATCACTTATAAGGAAAGTACAAAATAAAATATTTTAACAAGAGTAAAAATACTTAGTTTGCATAATAGCTACCCTGAATTTATTGGCTGAGTTATAAATTATATCCCCTGTTTGAGATCCTAGTAATCTTGACAGAAAAAAAAAACAAAAAACTTTTGAACATAACTTTAAATGAAATATAATTTGACCAAGGCTTTCATAGTCATTCTCACATGTAGTAAGATGGGACACAGAGCCTTATCTCAAGTAAGGCAGGTCTCTTTGTAAATCTTAAGTGTTTTTGTTCTAAAGCTGATTTTTTTTTTTAAATAAAATTTTACAAAGTTTACATAAATTGTTTGTGGTCACATGAACATTAGCTTACATCATATGATATAACATTTAAAACATGAATTAAAGAAAGGCTGAAAGTTTTTAACCTTTACATAGATTAGGCTCTCATTAACTTAAAAATACATTTAAAGTTTCCCAATGTAAAAAAGTAACACAAAACTTTACATATCTTATTGATAACAGATAAATAAATTCCCAGTATATATTTACCATACATCTTCAAACACCAGCTTGATATAATGCTCTTTTAAGTTACTACCTTATAGACTTGTATACCTGGAAGATATGAGCATATTAATAGCATCACAATTACATTGATATTTCTACAGTAACCAAGTTTAGCTTTTAAAGAAATGGCAGTACAGTTCTCTAAAATAACAGTTCTTATTTAATCAGTTGTTTAATTTTTATGTTTGCTTGCTCAAGAAAAAATAAAACTTAAAAACACAATGTTATGGGTAAACTTATGTTTTTAGAAATTTTTGTCTCTTTAACACATGACTGATTTATACAATCTTACACAGACTTTAGTACAAACTTATACAGACCTTAGTGAGTCAATCAGATATCTAACAAAAGTACTCATGAATAAGTAATCCTATATCAAATTGACTTTACTTATTTATCAAAAATATTAGACAAATGTGTTAAACAGTGTAAACCATTTTTTTGTTGAAAGAAAAGTTGTAGATTCAAGGCATATTAGACCTTTTGTCGACATTAATGTTTTATTAGATTTTTGAACACCTAGAAAAACTTGTAAGCTTAAATTTAAAGACATTTATTTTTATCTGTTTATCCAATTTAAAGTGAACCATTTAAATCACGTGAATAAAAGATCTTTGGATCTGCTTTTAAAATTTGCTTTTGTGAGTGCTCCTTTTTTATGAGCGCTCCTTATATATGTTAATTTGTATATTATATATATATATATATAATATATATGATATATATATATATATATAATATATATATGATATACGTACATATTAACTGGAAGATTGTGCAATGCTTCAAAAACCCATTCAGATACCAGATTGTTACAATTAAACGTCATCATTTAGACAAATATTGAGCTATGATCATTCCCAAGAAACAATTTATAATATCAACACATAATTGCACATGTCTTAAAGGGCCAGAAACAAAGACACAAGACAGACAGAAAGGAGCTCCAGACTATGGCTGAGAGACAAAAGCCTTTAAAACAGAGCAGATAAGAGAAAAATCTCCTACACCTGTAGCACAATAGATGTTCCCACAAGGGGATCAGATGTTTTCACAGAGGGGCAACCTGAAATGTAATATCAGGGATCTCCATGGTGACTTTACTTCATTTAGTGTCCCCTTTTTCTTTTTCTCTTTTTTAAGAAGAAAGAGGTGGCATAATCCTGACAGTGCAGGAAGTTAGGAGGGAATTCCCTGAAGCAACAGGGCTTGGGCAGCTGCTGGGAGTTACTCAGTCCCTCCTTTTACTTACAGGATTAGCTCCTCTGGTTTGGTTCGACCCCAAGCACGCTCTATCTCCTAACATTTCAGTAGTCAGCTCTCAAAAGGTTCCTTGGCAGGGGGGTGGGGTATCAAAATTTGTAACTTAAAGTTGGGTTCCTGACCTTGAAGCCAATTAATGCCAATTTAATAATGAGGACAGTTTTTTGCAAAAAAGACAAAAGGGAAGTTTATTTCTTTGCTAACAAAGGATAAACACTGGGGACTCTGCTCAAAGTTTGTGACTCTCTTGATCTGGAGGGACAACAGGTTTTAAAGGATTTTCACTAGTTAACCTGGGAGATACTCAGTTCTTAGGTCCCCAGCAGGCACTGCCCTGTGCAGTGGGTGTGCTCCAGGCAGCCAGCTAGGGGCTTCTCTCATCCTGCTTAACAAAGGGGGGTAAAGTTCTTTGCAGTTCCTAAAACACAGTGCAAAGTGGTGTCAGTCTTACTTGCTTTGTTACCCATTTTCATGTCCAAAATCCCTAAATTTTTACCACAGAATTCACACAACAAAATGCACAAAACAAACAAACACTAAACATATAGAACACAGAAGAAAACACACAAAAAAACAGAAACCCAGTGCTGATACAGAAAAACAGAGTAGCAATGCAACGTCTTACTAAAGCTTCGGTGTAGGAACGCATGCGTGCCTGTCCGCAAATCTCTACCCTTCCAGAGGAATTCCCTACAGAACAGAACAGAGGACAGAACAATTCTCATTACTGTCCCGGACAGGAGTATATGTGAGCCTCGCCAGGCCACCTCTCTGTCATCAGAAGAGATATCCCTTAACCAGATATCAGATGTTATAAAGGCGCCACTTACCTATGGAGGCCTCCTCCACCAGGTGCTTGCTAATAGTTTTAGGATGGTGGTTCACTGCAGTGCTCCCCGGATCTAAGGATCACTCCATTGCCATGGAACATCTCAAGTTACACACCCGCTAGAGTGCCTCTCCACCCTGGAGCACTGGATGGAAGGGCCAGCTTTAGAATTTCCAGCAGTCTGGTCTTGAGATCTGGTCGGGAAGGGTCATCTCGCTGGGTAACTCAAAAATTTTACACCAGGACACAAGAAAAGAACACTGATTCCCAAATACAAAAGCATATCAAAAAAATTGTGCACCATGATCAAGTAGGATTCATCCCTGGGATGCAAGGATGGTTCAATATACGGAAATCAATAAATACTATTCACCATATCAATAGACTTAAAGACAAGTACCATATGATCATCTCGATAGATGCAGAAAAAACATTTGACTAAGTACAGCAACCCTTTATGTTCAAAACAGTAGAAAAACAAGGGATAACAGGAACTTACCTCAACATTGTAAAAGCTGTATATGCTAAACCTCAGGCTAATATCATCCTAATTGGAGAAAAACTGAAGGCATTCCCTCTAAAATCTGGAACAAGACAGGGATGCCCTCTATCACCACTTCTATTCAATTTAGTTCTTGAAATACTAGCCAGAGCAATTAGACAGACAAAAGAAATTAAAGGCATAAAAATAGGAAAAGAAGAAGTTAAATTATCACTGTTTGCGGATGGACATGATGATATATTTAACAGACTCAAAAAGGTCTACAAAGAAAGTGCTAGAGTTAACAAATGAATTCAGCAAAGTGGCAGGATATAAAATCAACACGCATAACTCAAAGGCATTCCTGTATATCAGCAACAAACTTCTGAAATGGAAATGAGGACAACAACTCCATTCACAATATCCTCAAAGAAAATAAAATACTTGGGAATCAACCTAACAAAAGAGGTGAAATATTTATACAATAAAAACTAAAGAACCCTAAAGAGAGAGAGAGAAAAAGATTTCAGAAGATGGAAAAATGTACCCTATTCATGGATAGGCAGAACTAACAGCATCAAAATGGCGATATTACCCAAAGGTCTTTACAGATTCAATGCGATGCCAATTAAAATCCCAATGGCATTTCTTGTAGAAATAGATGAAGCAATCTTGAAATTCATATGGAAAAACAAAAGACCAAGAATAGCAAAAGCAATTCTAACCAGGAAGTGTGAATCTGGAGGTATAGCGATAGCAGAGTTCAAACTGTACCACAAAGCAATACTAACAAAAACAGCGTGGTACTGGTACCAAAACAGGCAGGTGGGCCAATGGTACAGAAGGGAGGACACAGAGACTAATCCACAAAATTACAACTTTCTTATATTTGATAAAGGGGCTAAAAGCATGCAATGGAGGAAGGGTAGCATCTTCAACAAATGGTGAAGGGAAAATTGGAAATCCATATGCAACAAAATGAAACTGAATCCCTTTCTCTCGCCATGCACAAAAGTTAACTCAAAATGGATCGAGGAGCTAGATATCAAATCAGAGACACAGCGTCTGATAGAAGAAAAAGTTGGCTACGATCTACATACTGTGGGGTCTGGTTCCAAATTCCTTAACAGGACGCCCATAGCCCTAGAGTTAATAGCAAGAATAAATAAATGGAACTTACTTAAACTAAAATTTTTTTCTCAGTAAGAGAAACAATAAGAGAGGTAAATAGAGAGCCTACATCCTGGGAACAAATTTTTACCCCTCACACTTCATATAGAGCCCTAATATCCAGAATATACAAAGAACTTAAAAAATTAAACAATAAGATAACAAATAACCCAATCAACAAATGGGCCAAGGACATGAACAGACACTTCACAGAGGAGGACATACAATCAATCAACAAATACATGAAAAAATGCTCACCATCTCTAGCAGTCAGAGAAATGCAAATCAAAATCATCCTAAGATACCATCTCACTCCAGTAAGATTGGCAGCCATTATGAAGTGAAACAACAAGTGTTGGTGAGGATGTGGGGAAAAGGGTACACTTGTGCACTTCTGGTGGGACTGCAAATTGGTGAGGCCAATTTGGAAAGCAGTATGGCGATACCTGGGAAAGCTGGGAATGGATCCAACTTTTGACTAAGCTATCGCCCTGCTCGGACTATTCCCTGAGGATCTTAAAAGAGCGTACTATAGGGATACTGCCACATCAATGATCAGAGCGGCACAATTCACAATAGCTAGACCGTGAAACCAACCTAGACGCCCTTCAATAGATGAATGGATAAAAAATGTGGCATCTAAACACAATGGAGTACTATGCAGCAATAAAAAATTACAAAATCATAGAATTTGCAGGGAGATGGATAGCATTAGAGCAGATTATGCTAAGTGAAGCTAGCCAATCCTTAAAAAACAAATGTCAAATGTCGCCTTTCATATAAAGATAGCAACTAAGAACAAAACAGGGAGGAAGAGCATGAGGAAAAGATTAACATTTAACCAAGACGAATGGACAGAGAGAAAGGGAGAGAGAAGGGAAAGCATAAGGAAATGGTAGGAGACCCTCAATGTTACACAAAATTACATAGAAGAGGATGTAACGGAAAGGGGGGGAAACAAGGGAGAGAATTGAACACAGCAGATGAGGTAGAGAGAGATTATGGGAGGGAAGGAGAAGGGGGATAGTAGAGAAAAGGAAAGGTAGCAGAATACAACAGTCACTAATATGCTATTATGTAAAAATGTGAGTGTGTAACCGATGTGATTCTGCAGTTTGTATTTGGGGTAAAAATGGGAGTTCATAAACCAATTGAGTCAAATGTGTGAAAGATGATATATCATGATCTTTGTAATGTTTTCAAAAAACAATAAAAAAAGACCACTGATTCCAATTAAAATCAAATTAAGGCAAGCTTATTATTTCAACTGGCTGGGCTGCCTCTCCCTAACAAAACAGCGGGAACAAGACAGCAACCCCACCTTTACAACAGCCCAGCTATATATCCCAGAAAGTTACATCAAAGCGGGGTTACAGATAACAGAACTTTGACAAGCATCACACTAACGGTAGTATACTTTTTTTTTTTTTTTGCTGGCCCCAACATCAGAAATTATGATGACCATTAAAACTGCAGAGAGGGTCATTGTCTGGCCAGGAGAGGCCAAAAATTATGATGTGTCACTAAAGTTTCAGAGAGGGCTGCTATCTGGTCAGAGAGATAGGCATGGGAGAGTTCAAGGCAAGGGCAGGCATTCCAAGCAGGTTCAGAATTTGCAGTCATTTATAGTAAAGCCAAAATTATCTTTTCTTGGCTTTGTGGCAAGATGGCTCCCAATTTTAATAAAAGATCAGGTGGGGTCTATTAACCCTGTCCCTTACTTTTGGAAACTCCTCTACCACCTCCAAGGTTGTGAACTCCTGAGCATTTTCCATTCCAAATATATATTCACGAATTTTCTAACTCTTCTCCTCTAATTGTGTCTTACTTGTGGCGAAGGTAATGCAAGTAATTGTTCTGGATGAGAGTGGGAAGATTTTTTGTAGCACATATTTTCATACACATTGGATTCATTTTCCTATTTTCCATTCAAAATACTGAATCCCTGTCACTAACCCATACCCTACTAGACTCTGACTACTAATCCTAATATGATGGAGAAAAATAACCAAAACAGAATAGAAATACAAGCAGTTCAGAGGAAGCATGGTGTATAGATGGATTGCCTTTTGCATGATAAAGTGTTGGTGTTATAAATCTAGTCAATTTTTAATTTATTATACATAAATCCAAGTTCAGTAAAATAAATAGTTTTGGATCTGTGGATGATATATATTTCATGATGAATTTCGATTGGCATATATATTGCTAATTTTAATGTCTTTTTGTGTGTGTATATATATATATATATATATATATATATATATATATATATATATATATATATATATATATACACACACATACACCCTCTCCAGATTTTTCAAAATATGAAATATATGTGTCTTATATACACTCCCTAAATTTATTTATGTTCATGTATGTGGATTTACAATCAACATTTCACAAAATTATTCTCAGAAATACTCATCCACCTGAAATACATATTTATTTCCTAGAACTGAAAATTAAATTCAGTGAATGGTGCATACATGTCCTAATATTTCTACAGTAACTGACCAAGTTTAACATCAATGCACATGGATTTCTATGGGACATGATGTGTATTTTGACGTTCATTTTTATTCAACACTGGTACTTTACTATTTCTTCTGTTTGTGCATATCATAGAATATATAATTCATCCACAAGTTCACAAATTTATAGGCATTTCTTTCACTTTCAATCACTTCCTGATTCAGAACACATGTATTCTTCCAGGTTTCTTGACTGGTCTTTCAATGAGACTTCTTTCCAAACACCTAATTTTTTATTTCCATAATCAATTTTGAAACAAAACTCACACTCTCTTCATGATAAATCATAACCCTAATATTACCATTAGATGTATAACTGGTTGGAATGAATGTACGTATATCAATATGAGATTTCCTATATATTTTGAGATATCAAATCTATCCATTATTTAAAGATGGAACCAGTTATATTATTTATTCACAGTATGGTCTATTAAGCCATTATTTCTATATTCTTCGACACAGCGTACACCTTTTCTATCCCCAAACTAATTTATAATTCTTTAAAACATTGCTTTCAGAAATGGCGGAAGAAATACTCTAGTCACCTGGTATACATAAGGCCAGCAGAGCTCCACGTTTGTGTAGTGTTTACCCTGTCCCTTACTTTTGGAAACTCCTCTACCACCTCTAAGGTAGTAAACTCCTGAGCATTTTCCATGCCAGTTATGTATTCACAGATTTTCTAACTCTTTTCCTCTAATTGTGTCTTACTTGGGGTGAAGGTATTGTCAAGATATTGTTCTGGATGAAAGTGGGGAGAATTTTGTGTAGCACATATTTGCATACACATTGGATTCATTTTCCAAATTTCCATTCGAAATAATGAATCCCTGACACTAACAAATACCCTACTAGACTCTCACTACTAATCCTAATATGATGGAGAAAAATAACCCAAACAGAATACAAAAATAAGCAGTTCAGACGAGGCCTGGTGTATATTTGGACTTGCCTTTTGCATTATATAGGGCAGGAGTTATAAATGTAGTCAATTTTTTGTTGAATTAGTTCTCCATGTGTTTTTAAAGTTAATTAATATGTGATTTCCCTTCTCCCTTTCTCTGTAGCCTATTCAGCACATGTATTTTTATATGCACATATAGAATCCTAACTGTTATCACACGTACATTTCTGTAAGGTGGCTGACTTGGAAGATACAAATTGTGAGAAGAGATGTCTCCTCTTAAACAGTGTTGGAACTGAAAATTCAACTTATGGGTGAGCTTCCTGGTTGAACAACATTATAAATAAATGCATGTTCAGTAAAATGAATACTTTTGGATCTGTGGAGGATATATATTTCACGATGAATTTCGATTGGCATGTATATTGCTACTATTTAATGTCTCTGTGTGGGTTTTGTATATATATATATATATATATATATATATATATTCTCCAGATTTTTCAAAATATGAAATATATGCGTCTTATTATACACTCCATAAATCCATTCATGTTCATGTATGTGGAATTATAATCAACTTTTCACAAGATTATTCTCAAAAATATTCATCCACCTGAAATACACATTTGTTTCCTAGTACTGAAAACTAAATTCAGTGATTGGTGCACACAAATCCTAATATTTCTACAGTAACTTACCCAGTTTAACATCAATGCATGTGTATTCCTATGGAACATGATGTGTATTTTGATATTCATTATTATTCAACAGTGGTACATTACTATTTCTTGAGTTTATGCACATCACAGGATATATATTTCATCCCAAAATTTACAAATGTATAGGCATTTGTTTCACTTTCAATCACTTCCTGATTCAGAACACATGTATTCTTCCAGGTTTCTTGACTGGTCTTTTCATGAGACTTCTTTCCAAACACATTATTTTCGATTTCCATATTCACTTTTGAAGCAAAACTCACACACTCTTCATGATAAACGATAAAACTAATATTACCATTAGATATATAATGGGATGGAATGAATGTATGTATATCAAAATAAAAATTCCTGTATATTTTCAGATATCAGTTCAATCCAATATTTAAAGTGGAATCAGTTATATTATTTATTCACAGTATGGTCTATTCATGCATTATCTCTATATTCATAGACACAGGGTACACCTATCTGTACAACCAATACTAATTTCCACGACTTCAATATATTACTCCAAGAAATGGTGGAAGTAATACTCATGTTCCCTGATCTACATAAACATTTTATCACAGTAATACTCTGGATACAAAAAGCAAAGTTCACACTTATGATTGTACCAAATCCTAAATGGAAAATGAGCATGGATTACTAAAAACATCCATGTCCTGGTTGCCTAATGCTCTCAATTGTCAATCCTATTTTTGACTACATATTTGTTTCTTCCTAAGATTATATATTCAACCTCAAGTATGTTGAATATGTCTAATACTATCACTCGCTTTGTACATTACCTAATTTCCTAATGTCTCTATTGATATGTGCTTTCCTACATAATTTCCCGAGTTCATCATTGTGACTGACTCTTCACTTGTGCTTAAATTTAGATTCACTCTCTGCACGAAACCCAACTTCTAAAGAACTTTTGGTCCGAATTCGATACTCACTCTTCTTTCTAAACCTACCGACTATCTTCCTATTCCTACCAACTATCCCTTTTTCACTGGATGTTCTCTTCGACATTCAATCATCCAAGGTCCAAGGTCCTATGCCATTGTATATCCATTTATCTGAGACATCTGTGCAGAATATAATTCAAAGCTAAGTATCCCAATCAAGGGCCCAATGCTCTTTGGGGCTTAAAATCTTACCTAGATTTCTGTTTTCATACTTATATTACACCTGTATATTCTTGAAAATATCGCAATTTTCAATACCATCATTCATCCCGCAGAATGATTCCTAACACAAATCGAACCTGTTATTAACCCTAACCGGACACTATTCCCTCAATCTAACTTTAGAGAAGAGCAGAGACATTGTTGGTCTTACAATAAAGGAATGTAGGGGATATTCCACCTGCAGAGAACCTCAAAGTTCCATGCAGAAATGATCCCTGGAGAAGATGTAGGCAGCTATGAAGGATGTGAGAGAGAAAAAGTCATCTTCCTTGGCAAACAACCTGGTCATGATGAAGGGATGTGTCTGCATCAGCCTCTGTCTTCTTAATGTAGAGAAGTTGGACCAAACCATGGCTGTGTGGAGAGCTGTTCCTGGGCGCCTATGGTTGATTTACCATTCTAACTTGTGAAAGTGTCACAGGAAATAGGGGCAGCCTCCATCTCATGGGACCCATGGAAGCAACTGTTAGAAAAAAGTGGTTGCCAAGGCAGAAACCTCATTCATTTCCTGAAGAAAGTGACCTCACCTCACTTGCTTGGTGATTGAATTCTCTGAATTTGGTTTCCAGGAAGCCAGACACCCATAGCAAATCCCAGTCCCAGTCCCAGTGTGCTCACTTGTTTGGTTTTACCAGGCACAGAGTCAGTCTTATTTGGTACATACTAATATTAGGATTGCCAAATGCCTGGAGAGCTCAGAAGAGGGAACTTTCCTGAGAATGCAGGTAGTGGCTCACTGCTAGCTCCTGACAACTACACAGAGTTGGCCAAGGAGAACAGATCTGAGACAGGACAGGCCATTACGTGGGGACATTGTATGGCACACCAGTCAAAGGACACTCCGGATAGTCACAGACCTACTTGTGGGAAGGAGGTGCATTTGTGGGTGTGAGTGTGAGTTTGTGGTTTTGTCTCATGTTCTGAGAATATGAAGGAAAGGCGGTTTTTTTTTTTTTTTGGTGTGCAGTGAACTGTTTCTAGTAAGGCATTTGACAAGGGATGTGTTTCTATGTCTGTGTATCCCACTGTGTCCATGATAGTGGACATTAGTAAAGAGAATGCATTAATGGATGTGTCCTGTCTAGTTAAATATTCCAAGAATTCATCCTCGCCAATTTATGAATGGAATGCAGCTTGCCTTATGGATGGGTAACACTTACTATATTCCTAAGTCCCTGCTTTCTTCCTGAATTCTGGGCACACTCCAGAATGGGCTCATGGTTTTGTGTTCATGATATGTACCAACTCCAAGCTCTGTGACATAGACATGTACTGGATAGGTGAAGGGAATGGGAGCATCTCAGAAAACTCAGATATCAGTGTAACCAGAAAAGTTTCAGTGGAGAAATTGTCCTTTAGGCCATTTGCTTACCTATGGTTCTGTTACCCTGAATGTCAGGAAGGTTTTTGCCTCAGGTCACCCCTTTGTGAAGCCTGAAGAAAACAGTTTTCAAATGGAAATGAATGGGCATCACCTGTGGCTCTTTTCTTAATTGCTTTGGAGTGGGATGTGTCTGAATCAGTCTCATGGCCCTGTGTGAGGTTGTGGCTTAGATTCTCATCACCGGATGGATCTAAAGAAAGATCCCATGTGTGCATCAAAAACCAAAATGCCAAAAATTTCATTCATTGTGGATGAAGTCTCTTGCCTTCCTCTGTTAGGTTCCAGACCTCAATAAAGTGAGAATAGGATCCTTTGGGTCAAAAGAGTTCTTCAAAACCCTGCAGAGGCTAGCCCATAGGAGCTTGGGCTTTCTCATGACACCAATTCACATAAAGAATCTCTACCCATAAGGCAGTAGATATCAAATTGGAGATGCAGTGCAGTGTTAAAGGCAGGCCTATTTGATCACTCCTGGTTCACAGGAAAGGAGTCCAGGCCACCCTGATCTTAGACAAATGAGGGGCAAAGGAGCTTATTTTGGACATTGTCTTGGGCTGCAGCCCTCATGGAAACCTCCAGCCAGAGGTTATAATGAGTGCCTATATGGAAGAAGATGAGGGCCATGTGGGAGTGTTGTGGTTTAAATTGTGGTCATTTGTGTCGTGGTTGGAAGAGATGACTGGGTCCACCTGGGCTTGAACTCTGGTGTGATTCTCCTTAGAGACTGAGTTCTGGAACTGAACTCAGAGAAGTATTGCCATGAATTGTGTTGGAATTTTAGGAGGCCATACATGAGAGTCGCCCTTGAAAAATGAGATCTAGGCCCAGGGTGTCTTTCCACAGAGCACTGGGAATCTCAGCCAGAATATCACATGATTTTATTCTGAAAGACTTGGCAGCCATAGTTGAGAGTCAAAACACACATGGACCTCACATTGTAGATCTCAATAGACCTGGCTTCTCCTGTCTCTTTGGCCACTCTTTGGGAAGGCTTGCTTGTGAGAGTTCTTCAGAGCATAAATTCAAATGGGTTTCCTCAACATTTAATGGTTCCTTAATAAATTCAAACCCACAGTGTCTTCAACTTCATCCTTAAAAAATGGCTAGATAAATGCCATGAAATTTTTGAAATTCCCATGAACAGTGGCACTGGAGAACTTTTGGATGTCTTGTTGCTGATCATGAGTGTTCCAGACAGTGCCTTGATTGACTGGGTTTCATGAAAATGGTGTGGAACAGAGATGCCAGTGAGTTGGAGCCTGCTGAGTAGTGGGCCTAAAGTAGTGGTGTGGAGGTGTGTGATAACATCTGTGGTGGGGCCATGTGGATCTGCCATTGGCTTCCAAATGGCTTGAGGCTGACATGATGCAGCCAGCAGAACCGTATATGTAAAGGTATCTTGTTATATGGAGAGGGTTCTGGGCAATGTTCAGAATCAGGTTGCTATGGTCAAGGGGGCAAGTTATGTGGGATAGAAGCCTGGTTGGTGCATTAACCTGCAGACCCTGACACTCCACACGAGACAGAACTCACTCCACCACTGTGTCCCAGTTGAACTCCTTGTATTTTGTGAAGCAAATTCCAAACTCCCAGTGCAGCAGCAAGAAACACCACGAAAAGTGGAGGATGATCAAATGGCTTCACAGTCCTCATGGGGAGACACTTAGCATCCAGTGGCCACAGTTTACCTACAAAGAGAGAATTCAGCACTGATTCCTCATGCTAATTGAAAAATAAGAAACCATGTCCTCCAGGTCATATACATTCAGACCCAGCTTTGATGGTCTCACTACAAAGGAAGCTAAAGCTCCTGACAACAACATATATTTCAAGGGCCAAACCTCAGATGCAGTTTCTCAAGAAGACATAGGCCCTAGAGCTCCATATTTGTGGAGTATTTACACTGTCCCTTATTTTTGGAAATCCCTCTACTACTTCCAAACTTGTGAAATCCTGAGAATTTTCCATTCCAGATATGTATTCACAGATTTTTCTAACTCTTCTCGTCTAATTGTGTCTTCTTTGGGTCCAAGGTAATGCAAGGAATTGTTCTGGATGAGAGGGGTAAGTTTTCTGTGTAGCACATATTTGCATACACATTGGATTCATTTTCCTATTTTCCATTCTAAATACTGAATCCCTGACACTAACCCATACCCTACTAGACTCTGACTAGTAATCTAAATACGATGGAGAAAAGTAACCAAAACAGAATAGAAATACAAGGAGTTCAGAGGAGGCATGGTGTATAGTTAGACTTGCCTTTTGCATGATAAACGGTAGGTGTTATAAATCTAGTCAATTTTTAATTGAAATAGTTCTCTGAGTGTTTTTAAAGTTAACAAATATGTGAATTCCTGACTTCCTTTCTCTGTTGCCTATTCAGCACATGCATTTTTATATGCACATATAGAATCCTACCTGGTATCACACGTATTTTTTGTGAGGTGACTGACTTGGCAGGTGCAAATTGTGAGAAGAAATCACTCCTCTGAAATGCTGTTGGAACTGAAAATTCAACCTATGGATGAGGTTCCTAGTTGAACAACATGATACATAAATCCATGTTCAGTAAATGAATATTTTTGGATCTATGGATGACATATATTTTATGATGAATGTCGATTGGCATATATATTGCTACTTTTAAAGTCTGTGAGTGTGTTTTGTGTGTGTGTGTGTGTGTGTGTATATATATATATATATATATATATATATATATATATATATATACTCTCCAGATTTTTCAAAATATGAAATATATGTGTCTTATTATACACTACCTAAATTCATACATGTTCATGTATGTGGATTTATGATCAACGTTTCACAAGATTATTCTCAGAAATATTCATTCACCTGAAATACGTATTTGTTTCCTAGTACTGAAAACTAACTTCAGTGAATGGTGCATACAAATCCTAATATTTCTGCAGTAACTGACCCAGTTTAACATCAATGAAAGTATATTTCTATGGGACATGATTTGTATTTTGACGTTCATTTTCATTCAACACTGGTACTACATTACTATTTCTTCAGTTTTTGCACATCATAGGATATATATTTAATCCACAAGTTCTCAAATTTATAGGCATTTTTTTCACTTTCAATCACTTACTGCTTCGAAACACATGTATTTCTCCAGGTTTCTTGACTGGTCTTTTCATGAGACTTCTTTCCAAACACATTATTTTCAATATTGATAATCAATTTTGAATCAAACACACACACGCTTCATGATTAACCATAACCCTAATATTTCCATTAGGTATATGAATGGTTGTAGTGAATGTATGTATATCAATATAAGACTTCCTGTATATTTCAAGATATCAATTCAATCCATTATTTAAATTTGGAAGCAGTTATATTAGTTATTCACAGTATGGCCAATTCATACATTATCTCTATATTCATATACACAGGTTACACCTATTTGTACCCCCAATACTAACATATTCATCTTCAAAATATTGCTCCCAGAAATGGTGGAAAAAATACTCATGTCACCTGATCCACATATACATTTTATAACAGTAATATTCTGCACCCAAAATGCAAAGTTCACACTTATGATTGAACCAAAGCCAAAATGGAAAGTGAGCATGGATTACAAAATCATCCATGTCCAGGTTGCCTAATGCTCTCAAATGTCAATCTTATTGGTTACTACATATTTGTTTTTTCCTAAGATTATATATTCAAACTCAAGCCTGTTGAAAATGTCTAATCCTATCACTCACTTTATACTTACCTTGATTTCCTAAAGTCTCTATTGATATCTGCTTTCCTACATATTTTCCCGAGTTCATCATTGTGACTGACTCTTCACATGTGCTCACATTTAAATTCACTCTCTACTCGAAACCCTATTGCTAAAGATATTTATGTCCAAATCCTATACTCACTCTTCTTACTAAACCTACTGACTATCTTCCTAATCCTACCGACTCTCCCTTTTTGCTGAATGTTCTCTTCTACACTCAATCATCCAAGGTACAAGGTCTGATGATATGTATATCGATTTATCTTAGAAATCTCTGCAGAACATATTTCAAAACTAAGTATCCCAATCAAGGGTCCAATGCTCTTCTGGGCTACAAATCTTACCTAGATTTCTGATTTCATACTTATATTTCTCCTATATATTCTTCTCAATATCACAGGATCCCAATAACAGTATTCATCTAAAAGAATGATTTCTAACCCAAATCAAACCTGTTATTAACATTAACCATACACTATTCCCTCAATCTAACTTTACAGAAGAGCAGGGACAGAGTTTATCTTACAATACAAGAATGTAGGGTATCTTTTACCTGCTGAGAACCTCAAAGGTCCATGCAGAAATGATCCCTGGGAAAGATGTAGGCAGCTATGAAGGACCTGAGAGGGCAAAAGTCATCTTCCATGGCAAACAACCTGGTCAGGATGAATGGATGTGTCTGAATCAGAATCTCTCTTCTTAATGTAGAGAAGATGAACCAAACCATGCCTGTGTGGAGACCTGTTCCTGGGTTCCTATGGTTGATATACCATTCCAACTTGTGAAAGTGTCACAGGAAGTAGGGGCAGCCTCCATCTCATGGGACCCTTGAAAGCAACTGTTAGGACAAAGTGGTTGCCAAGGCAGTGACCTCTTTCTGTTCCTGAAGGAAGTGATCTCACGTCACATTTTTGGTGATGGAACTCTGTGAACCTGGGATCCAAGAAGCCAGGCACCCAGAGCCAGTCTAGTCCCAGTCCCAGTGGTCTCACTTGTTTGGATTTACCAAGGACAGAGTGGGTCCTTCTTGGTACCTACTTCTGTGAGGATGGCCAAATGCCAGGAGACCTCTGAAGAAGGGACTTTCCTGAGAAAGCAGTTTGGGCTTCACCACTGCCTCCTGACAAATTCACAGAGTTGGCCAAGGAGACCTGATCTAAGACAGGATAGGCCGTTTCGGGGGAACATAATTCGGCCCACCAGTAATTGAGGGAATGAGGTGCCTTGGTGTGTGGATGTCAGGTTCTGGTGTTCTCTCATGTTCAGAGAATAGGTAGGAAAGGCGCTTTGTTTGGTTTGGAGTGGACTGTTTCAAGGAAGTTGTTTAACAAGGTGAGCATTTCTAAGTCTGTGTATTCCACTGTCTATGTGGTTGTAGATATTAGAAAAAAGAAAGCCTCAATGGGTGTGTCCTGTGTTTTCGAAAGCTTCCCAGCATTCATCCTGACCAATTTATGAATGGACTGCAGCTTGCCTTATCAATGGGCAACACCTACTACCTTCCTAAATTTTTGTTTTCTTCCTGAATAATGGCCACTGCCCAGAATAGGCTCATGTTTTTGTGTCCAAGATATGTACCACCTCCAAGCTCTGTGACATGGCCATGTACAGGATAGCTGAAGGTAATGGCGAGTATCTCAGGAAACTAAGATATCAGTGTGACCAGGAAAGTCTCAGTGGAGAAAACCTGCTTTGGGCCTTTTGATTACATATTGTTCTGTTGCCCTGAATGTCAGGAAGGTCTTTGCTTCAGGCCACTTCTTTGTGAAGCCTGAAGAAACAGCTTTGGAATGGAAATGAATGGGCATCACCTGTGGCTCTTTGCTTAATTGCTTTGGAAAGGATGTGTTTGAATCAGCCTCTTGGCCCTGTGTGAGGCTGTGGCTTAGATTGTCAGAACCTGATGGATCTAAAGAAAGACCCCATGTGTGCATCCAAAACCAAAATGGCAAAAAGAGCAGTCAAAGCGGATGAAGTTTCTCTTCTTCCTCTGTAACGTTCCTGAACTCCATCAAATGAGAATAGGGATCCTTTTGGTCAAATGAGTTATTCAAAGCCCTGCAGAGGCTCACCCATAGGTGCTTGGGTTTTCTCATGACTCCAAATCACATAAAGAATCTATACCCGACAGTCAGTAGGCCTCTAACTGGAGAAGAGGAACACTTTAACAGCAGGAATATTTGATCACTCGTGGTTCACAGGAAGGGTATGCAGGCCATAATGATTGTAGGCAAATGAGGGGCAAGTGAGCTTATTTTGGACAATGTCTTGGGCTGCACCCCTCATGGAATCCTCCAGCCAGAGGTTATGATGAGTGTCTATATGGAAGAAGATGAGGGCACTATGGGAGTGTTTTGATTTTAAATGTGGTCATTTGTGTGGTGGGTGGAAGGGATGACTGTATCCTCCTGGGCTTGAACTCTGGTGTGATTCTCCTTAGAGACGGAGTTCTGGATATGACCTCAGAGATGTATTGCCATGAATGGTTTGGGATGTTAGCATGCCACGCATGAGACTTGCCCTTGGAAACTGAGATCTAGGCCCAGGGTGGCTTTCCACATAGCACTGGGAATCTCAGCCAGGATATCACATGATTTTATTCTGAAAGACTTGGCAGACATATTTTTGAGTCAAAACACACATGGACCTCACACACATGGGCCTGGCTTCATGTTACTTTTGGCTATTCTTTGGGAAGCCATGCCTGTGAGAGTTCTCCAGAGCTTTCATTGAAATTAGCTTTCACAAAATTTAATGGTTCCTGAATGAATTGAAACCACCAGTGCCTCCAACTTCATCCTTGAAAAATGGCTAGAAAATACCATAAAATTTTTGAAATTCCCATGACCAGGTGGCACTGGAGACACTTTGGATGTCCTGTTGCTGATCATGAGTATACCAGACAATGCCCTGATTGACTGGGTTTCATGAAAATGGTGTAGAACAGAGATGCCCATAATTTGGAGCCTGCTGAGTAGTGGGCCTAGAGCAGTGCTGGGGCCATGTGGATCTGCCATTGGCTTCCAAATGGCATGTGCCTGTCATGGTGCAACCATCAGACCCTTATATGTATAGGCATCTTGTTATATGGAGAGGTTTTGGGGAATGTTCAGAATCAGGTTGCTATGGTTATTGGGGCAAGCTATGGGATAGAAGCCTGGTTGGTGCATTCTCCTGCAGACCCTGACCCACCACATGCGACAGAACTCCCTCCAGCACTGTGTCCCAGTTGAACTCATTGTGTTTTGTGAAGCAAATACCAAACACCCAGTGCAGCAACAAGAACCACCATGAAAATTGTAGGATAACCAAATGTCTTCACAGTCCACACCGGGAGACACTTAACCCGCAGTCGCCACAGTTTACCTACAGAGAGAATTCAGAATTCCTGCCTCATGTTCATTGGAATATAAGAAACCATGTCCTACAGGTCACATAGATGCAGACCCAGCTTTGGTGGTCTCACTACAAAGAAGCTAAATCTAATGACAACAACATATATTTCAAGTGCCCAAACTCGAAGGCAGTTTCTCAAGAAGTCTTTAGGCCAGCAGAGCTCCATGTCTGTGGAGTGTTTACCCTGTCCCTTACTTTTGGAAACACCTCTACCACCTCCAAGGTTGTGAACTCGTGAGCATATTCCATTCCTGATATGTATTCCCAGATTTTCACACTTTTCTACTATAATTGTGTCTTACTTGGGGCGAAGGTAATGTCAAGGCATTGTTCTGGATGTGAGTGGGAAGATTTTTTTGTAGCACATATTTACACACACATTGGATTCATTTTCAAATTTTCCATTTGAAATACTGAATCCCTGACACTAACCCATACCCTACTAGACTGTGACTAATAATCCTAATATGATGGAGAAAAATAACTGAAACAGAATAGAAATGCAAGCAGTTCAGAGAAGGCATGGTGTATATTTGGACTAGCCTTTTGCATTATATGGTGTAGGAGTTATTAAAGCAGTCAATTTTTTGTTGAAATAGTTCTCCATGTGCTTTTAAATTTAACAAATATGTGAATTCCTGTCTCCCTTTCTCTGTATCCTATTCAGCACATGTATTTTTATATGCACAAATAGAATCCTACCTATTATCGCACGTACATATTTGTGAGGTGGCTGAATTGGCAGATACAAAATGTGAGAAGAGATCAATCCTTCTAAACGCTGTTGGAACTGAAAATTCAACCTATGGGTGAGCTTCCTATTTGAATAACATTATACAAAAATCCATGTCCAGTAAAATAAATATTTTTGGATCTGTAGATTATATATATTTCATGATGAATTTCGATTGGCATATATATTGCTACTTTTTTTTTCTTTTATTGGTTGTTCAAAACATTACAAAGCTCTTGACATATCATATTTCATACATTAGATTCAAGAGGGTTATGAACTCCAATTTTTACCCCAAATACACATTGCAGAATCACATCGGTTACACATCCACATTTTTACATAATGCCATATTAGTTACTGTTGTATTCTGCTACCTTTCCTATCCTCTTATATTCCCCCTCCCCTCCCCTCCCATCTTCTCTCTCTACCCCATCTACTGTAATTCATTTCTCTCCTTGTTTATTTTCCCATTCCCCTCACAACCTCTTATATGTAATTTTGTGTAACAATGAGGTTCTCCCTCCATTACCATGCAATTTCCCTTTTATCTCAATTTTCCTCCACCTCATGTCTCTGTTTAATGTTAATGTTTTCTTCCTGCTCTTCCTCCCTGCTCTGTTCTTAGTTGCTCTCATTATATCAAAGAAGTCATTTGGTATTTGTTTTTTTTTTTTTTTTTTAGGGAACGGCTAGCTTCACTAAGCATAATCTGCTCTAGTGCCATCCATTTCCCTGCAAATTCCATGATTTTGTCTTTTTTTAGTGCTGTGTAACACTCCATGGTGTAAAAATTCCACATTTTTTTATCCATTCATCTATTGAAGCCCAACTGGGATTGTTCCATAGTGTAGAAATTATGAATTGTGATGCTATGAACATCGATTTGGCAGTATCCCTGTTGTATGCTTTTTAAGGACTTCAGGGAATAGTCCGAGAAGGGCAACAGCTGGCTCAAATGGTGGTTCCATTCCCAGCTTTCCCAGGAATCTCTATACTGCTTTCCAAATTGGCCGCACCATTTTGCAGTCCCACCAGCAATGTACAAGAGTACCCTTTTCCCCACATCCTCACCAGCACTTGTTGTTGTTTGACTTCATAATGGCTGCCAATCTTACTGGAGTGAGATGGTATCTTAGGGTGGCTTTGACTTGCATTTCTCTGACTGGTAGAAATGGTGAGCATTTTTTCATGTACTTTTTGATTGATTGTATGTTCTCCTCTGAGAAGTGTCTGTTCAGGTCCTTGGCCCATTGTTGATTGGGTTATTTGATATCTTGTTGTCTAATTTTTTGAGTTCTTTGTATATTCTGGATATTAGAGCTCTATCTGAAGTGTGAGAAGTAAAAATTTGTTCCCAGGATGTAGGTTCCCTATTTACCTCTCTTATTGTTTCTCTTGCTGAGAAAAATATTTTCAGTTTAAGTAAGTCCCATTTGTTGATTCTTGTTATTAACTCTTTTGCTATGGGTGTCCTATTAAGGAATTTGCAGCCAAACCCCACAATATTTAGAGCGGAGCCAACATTTTCTTCTATCAGATGCAGAGTCTCTGATTTGATATCTAGCTCCTTGATCTACTTTGTGCATGGTGAGACGAGGGGATTCAGTTTTATTTTGTTGCATATGGATTTCCAGTTTTACAAACACCATTTATTGAAGATGCTATCCTTCCTCCATTGCATGCTTTTAGCTCCTTTATCAAATGTAAGATAGTTGTCGCTTTTTGGATTAGTCTCTGTGTCCTCTATTCTGTACCATTGGTCGACCTGCCTGTTTTGGTACCAGTAGCATGCTGTTTTTGTAACTATTGCTCTGTAATATAGTTTGAAATCTGCTGTCGCTATACCGCCTGATTCACGCTACCTGTTTAGAATTGCTTTTGCTATTCTGGGTCTTTTATTTTTCCATATGAATTTCATGATTACTTTCTCTATTTCTACAAGAAATGCCATTGGGATTTTGATTGGCATTGCATTATGCCTATAGAGAACTTTTGGTAATATCGCCATTTTGATGATGTTAGTTCTGCCTATCCATGAACAGGGTATATTTTTCCATCTTCTAAGATCTTCTTCTACCTCTCTTTTTAGGGTTCTGTATTTTTCATTGTATAAGTCTTTCACCTCTTTTGTTAGGTTGATTCCAAGTATTTTATTTTTATTTTTTGAGGATATCATGAATGGAGTGTTTTTCCTCATTTCCATTTCAGAAGTTTTGTCGCTGATATACAGAAATGCCTTTGATTTATGCGTGTTGATTTTATATCCTGCCACATTGCTGAATTCATTTATTAGTTCTAGTATTTTTTTTGTAGACGCTTTTGGGTCTTCTATGTATAGAATCATGTCATCAGAAAATAGTGATAATTTAAGTTATTCTTTTCCTATTTTTATGCCTATTATTTCTTTCATCTGTCTAATTGCTCTGGCCAGTGTTTCAAGAACTCTATTGAATAGAAGTGGTGATAGAGGACATCCCTGTCTTGTTCCAGATTTTAGAGGGAATGCCTTCAATTTTTCTCCATTCAGAATGATGCTAGCCTGAGGCTTAACATAGATAGCTTTTACAATGTCGAGGTAAGTTCCTGTTATCCATAGTTTTTCTAATGTTTTGAACATAAAGGGATGCTCTACTTTTTCTAATGCTTTTTCTGCATCTTTCAAGATGATCATATGGTTCTTATCTTTAAGTCTATTGATGTGGTGAATAACATTAATTGATTTCTGTATATTGAAACATACTTGCATCCCAGGGATGAATCCTAATGATCATGGTGCACAATTTTTTTTTGATGTGCCTTTGTATCCGATTCACCAGAATTTTATTGAGGATTTTTGCATCTAGGTTCATCAGAGATGTTGGTCTGTAGTTTTCTTTCTTTGTGGTGTCTTTGTCTGGTTTCAGAATCAGGGTGATGTTGGCCTCATACAATGAATTTGGCAGAGCTCCCTCTTTTTCTGTTTCCTGAAATAACTTGAAAAGTATTGGTATTAATTCTTCTTTAAAGGTTTTGTAAAACTCTGCTGTATACCCATCCGGTCCTCGGTTTTTCTTGGTTGGTAGTCTTTTGATTGCTTCTTCTATTTCATCCATTGAAATTGGTCTGTTTAAATTGTGTGTATCCTCCTGACTCAGTCTAGGCAAATCATATGACTTAAGAAACTTATCAATGTCTTCACTGTTTTCTATTTTATTGGAATATAGGTTTTCAAAATAATTTCTAATTGTCTTATGTATTTCTGTAGCATCTGTTGTGATATTGCCTTTTTCATCCCATATATCAGTAATTTGAGTTCTCGCTCTTCTTCTCTTCTTTAGCATGGCTAAGGGTCTATTGATCTTATTTATTTTTTTGAAGAACCAACTTTTAGTTTTGTTAATTTTTTCAATAGTTTCTTTTGTTTCAATTTTGTTGATTTCTGCTCTGATTTTAATTATTTTTTGCCTTCTGCTACATTTGCTGTTGTTTTGCTCTTCCTTTTCTAGGGTTCTGAGATGAAGTGTGAGCTCATTTATTTGTTGTTTTTTCCTTTTTTTGAAGAATGACCTCCAGGCAATGAATTTTCCTCTAAAAACTGCTTTCATTGTGTCCCATAGATTCCTATATGTTGTGTCTCTATTTTCATTTATCTCTAAGAATTTTTTTATTTCCTCCTTTATGTCTTCTGTGACCCATTGACGATTCAGTAACATATTTTTTATTTTCTATGTGATGTAGGATTTTTCCTTACTTCTTTTTTCATTGATTTACAGTTTTTATTCCATTATGGTCAGATAAAATGCATGGTATTATCTCCACCCCTTTATATATACTGAGGGTTACCCTATGTCATAATATATGGTCTTTTCTTGAGAAGGATTCATGTGCTGCTGAGAAAAAAGTATATCCACTTGATGATGGTTGATATATTTTATATATGTCAGTTAAGTCTAGGTTATTGATTGTGATTTTGAGTTCTATAGTTTATTTATTCAACTTTTGTTTGGAGGATCTGTCCAATGGTGAGGGAGGTGTGTTGTATTCACCCATAATTATTGTGTTGTTGTCTATTTGATTCTTGAACTTGAGGAGAATTTGTTTTATGAACATCGCAGCACCATTATTTGGTGCATACATATTGATAATTTTTATGTCTTGTTGGTGAATGATTCCTTTTAACAGTATATAATATCTTTCCTTATCCCTTTTGATTAACTTTGTCTTCAAGCGATTTTATTTGATGTGAGGATGGCCACCCCTGGTTGCTTACGAAGACCATGTGCATGGTATATTTTTTCCCAACCTTTCACCTTCAGACTGTGTATGTCTTTTCCTTTGAGATTTGTCTCATGGAGGCAACATATAGTTGGATTTGTTTTTTTAATCCAATTTACCAGCCTATGTCACTTTATTGGAGAGTTTAAGCCATTAATGTTTAGAGTTACTATTGTTATATGGTTTGTACTGCCAGCCATGTTTGATTATTTATCTTTATTTTTTAATTTAGTTTGTTTCTCCATGATTAGCTCTTCCCCCACCCTCTGTCATTACTGAGGCACTTCCCAGTGATGGTTTTGGTTGTTGTTTTTCATTTCTTCCTCGTATAGTGTTTTGCTCAAGACACTTTGCAATGCTGGTTTTCTGGCTTCAAATTCTTTTAGCTTTTGTTTATCATGAAATATTTTTATTTTAGTTGTCATACCTGAAGCTTAATTTTGGTGGACACAGAATTCTTTGTTGGCATCCATTGTCTTTCAGTATTTGAAATACGTTGTTCCAGGATCTTCTCGCTTTCAGCGTCTCTGATGAAAAATCTGTTGTTAACCATATTGGTTTACCCCTGAATGTCATCTGCCTCCTTTCTCATGTACCATTTAATATTTTTTCTGTGTTCTGTATATTGGATATCTTCATAACAATGTGTCTTGGCGTTGGTCTACTGTGATTTTGTGTGCTCGGTGTCCTATATGCATCTACAATTTGTATATCCATTTCCTTTTTTATTTCTGGAAAGTTTTCTGTAATTATTTTATTCAGCAGTTTACTCATTCCCTTGGTTTGAATCTCTGTACCTTCCTCTATCCAGATGTCTCATAAGTTTGTTTTTTTTATGTTATCCCATATCTCTTGGATGTTTTTCTCATGATTTCTTACCAGCCTTTCTGAGTTGGCTAGACCCTTTTCAAGATGATGTATTTTGTCTTCATTATCTGACGTTCTGGCTTCTACTTGCTCCACTCTGCTAGTGATATTCTCAATTGAGTTTTTAATTTGGTTTATCATTTCCTTCATTTCTAGAATTATTGTTTGATTTTTTTTATAATCTCTATCTCCTGATAAAGATGCTTAACTTCCTCTTTTATCTGTTTATGTAATTCATTTTAAATGTGGTCTTTCACTGTTTGGATTTGCTGTCTCGTATCCTCTTTAAGGTTCCATTCCATCTGTCTAAGGTATTCGTTGAGTTCTTTATATGACCATTTTTCTGATGACTCTAGGTCCTCCTGAATATTTAAGCTGTCCTTCATTGTTTGTACTCCTTTTCTTCCTTGCTTTCTCATGCTGTTCATGTTACTTCTTGTTCTGTTTGACTTCTGAGTTACTGCTTACTCTTATAAATTTATTTGATGCTTGGGAGGAAAGATATTAGAAGGGAAGGGAAGATGTCACTAAAGAGAATGAGAGTAGGCAGGTAGAATTCAAGGAGGGGTGAATAAGAAAAATGAAAAGACAAAGAAAAAAAATAGAAAATAAATAAAGAAAGAAAAAAGTTAAAAAATGATAATAAAAAAATGAAAATTAAAATTTAAAATAATAATAATAATAATAATAATAATAATAATAAAAATTAAAAACATTAAAAAAGTTAAAGAACAACAACAAAAAATGAAAATGAAAGAAAAAGAAAAAAATAAAAATAAAGAAAAAATAATAATAATACATGCAGTCATAGAGTTCAATTAACTTCTCTTCCAGTAGTTGGAGCTGTGTGCACTGGGCCAAGCTTCTCCTCTCAATAGGTGGGAACCAATCACTGTACAGCAGCTCTTTCTCCCAGCCTGGGCAGGTCTCCAATCCTGAGTGCCTAGGGCCTTCTCTTGTGTTTCCTCAAGCCAGGCCCCGCTCACCTGTGACACTCACCACAGTACAGGCTACATGCCAGGTCTGCTGCTCCTGGAAGTCCTGTTTTCATGAACGCCTGGGCACACTCTCCCTGTTTGCCTCCCTCAGACCCTAAGTTTGTAGAGCTTGGGGCTGAGAACCCCCAGTGAATTTGCTTGCCCTCTGGTAGCCATGCCCCTGGTAGCTGGTTGCAAGAGACCTCAGTTGTCAGCACTGGTGGGAGCGGTAGCCAGGAGTTCTGCTCTGCAAGTCCCGCGACACTCCTGACTTCCTCTGTCTGGCTATCATGCTCACAGGAGAGTTGGGAGGGGCCCTTATGGGAGAACTGGGAGGTGCTCTTAAGGTTTCCTCACTGTGTGGAGAGAGATGGCTAGGGGATTACACACCTGTCGTGCTGGTTTCAATTAAGTTATCTCCTCCGCCCATGACGTCAGTTCTCTGGCATGGTGGAATTCCATGCAAATGGTGACCGTTCGTTCCCTTTGCCGGGTGACCAATGCAACGTGTGGGTCCTGACTGTGTCTCCCAAGCCCCATTTCAATCCTGTGACCACTGCCTATGAAGGCTCACTTGGCTTTTACCTCTGTAAATACAGAAGGGCTGACCAGTTATTTCAGCGGGAACGTAGGTGCTGAGTCACGAGAAGCAGGCGAACCTGAGTGTGAATGCAGCCTATCCGGGCTCTGTGTGTGTTCTGAGGGGCCCAGACAGTTCGCCCTAGATCCACGTCAGGTCAGCATTGACTAGTGATTCTGAACAAACAGCATTTAGACACTTGAAGACTCCGTATACCTACACAGCTGAAGAGGTCAGAGACTTGATCTCTCTATGCCCACCACCATGTTGGATCTCCTATATTGCTACATTTTATTGTGTGTGCCTATGCGTGCGTGTGTGTGTGTGTGTGTGTGTGTGTGTGTATATATATATATATATATATATATATATATATATATATATTCTCCAGATTTTTCAAAATACGAAAAATATGTGTCTTATTATACACTCCCTAAATTCATTCATATTCATGTATGTTGATTTCTAATCAACTTTCCACAAGATTTTTCTCAGAAATATTCATTCACCTGAAATACATATTTGTTTCCAAGTACTGAAAACTAACTTCATTAGTGGTGCATACAAACCCTAATATTTCTAAAGTAACTGACCCAGGTTAACATCAATGCAAGTAGATTCCTATGGGAAATGATGTGTATTTTGACATTCATTTTTCTTCAACACTGGTACGTTACTCTTTCATCAGTTTATGCAGACCATAGGATATATATTTCATACACAAGCTAGCAAATATATAGGCATTGGCTTCACTATCAATCACTTCCTGCTTCAGAACACATGTATTCCTCCATGTTTCTTGAAACGTCTTTCATAAGACTTCTTTCCAAACACATTATTTTCGTTTTTCATAGTCACTTATGAAGCAAAACTCCAACACCCTTCATGATAAAACATAATCCTAATATTACCATTAGATGTATAACTGGTTGGAATGAATGATTGCATAAAAATATAAGATTTCTTATATATTTTCAGATATTAATTCAATCCATTATTTAAAGTGGAACCAGTTATATTATTTATTCACAGTATGTTCTATTCATGAATTATCTCTATATTCATAGACACAGGGTACACCTCTTTTTACCCCTAACACTAACGTATAGGTCTTCAAAATATTGTTCCCAGAAATGGTGGAAGAAATACTCATGTCACCTGATCTACATGTATATTTTATCACAGTAATATTTTCGACACAAAATGCAAAGGTCACACTTATGATTGTACCAAAGCCTAATAGAAAAGTGAACATGGATAACTAAAAACATCCATGTCCAGGTTGCCTAATGCTCTCAAATGTCAATCCTATTGGTGATTACATATTTGTTTCTTCCTAAGATTATATATTCAACCTCAACACTGTTGAAAATGTCTAATCCTATCACTCATTTTATAATTTACCTGATTTCGTAATGTCACTATTGATACCTGCTTTCCCACACATTTTCCCCAGTTCATAATTGTGAATGACTAATCACATGTGCTGTCATTTACATTCACTCTCTAAACGAAACCCTATTGCTAAAGAAATTTTGTTCCAAATCATACACTCATTCTTTTTCCTAAACCTACTGAGTATCTTCCTAATCGTACGGACTATCCCTTTTTGACTGGATGTTCTCTTCTACATTCAATCATCCAAAGTACAAGGTCCTATGCCATTGTATATAGATTTATCTGAGACAATTGTGCAGAACATAATGCAATGCTAAGTATCCCAATTAAGGGCCCAATGCCCTTCTGTGTTTCAAATCTTACTTAGATTTCTCTATTCATACATATATTTCACCTACATATTCTTGTAAATATCACAGTTTCCCAATAAGAATATTTATCCTGCAGAATGATTCCTAACCCAAATCAAACCTGTTATTAACCCTAACCACACACTGTTTTCTCAATCTACCTTGACAGAAGAGCAGGGACAGAGTTGGTCTTACATTACAGGAATGTAGTAGATCTTCCACCTGCTAAGAACCTCAAAGGTCCATGCAGAAATTATCCCTATAGAAGATGTAGGCATCTATGAAGGACCTGAGAGACCAAAAGTCATCTTCCATGGCAAACAACCTGGTCAGGATGAAGGGTTGTCTCTGAATCAGCCTCTATCTTCTTAATGTAGAGAAGATGGACCAATCCAGGCCTGTGTGGAGAGCTATTCCAGATGCCTATGGTTGATATACCATTCTAACTTGTGAAAGTGTCACAGGAAGTAGGGGCAGCCTCCATCTGATGGGACCCTTGGAAGCAACTGTTACAAAAAAGTGGTTGCCAAGGCACTGACCTCATTTAGTTCCGGAAGGAAGTGACCTCACCTCACTTCCTTGGTGATAAAACTCTATGAACATGGGATTCAGGAAGCCAGGCACCCAGAGCCAGTCCCAGTCACAGTCCCATTGGGCAAACTTGTATGGATTTAACAAGGTCATAGTCAGTCTTTCTTGGTACCTAGTGATGTGAAGATGACCAAATGCCAGGAGAGCTTTGAAGAGTGGTCTTTCCTGAGAAAGCAGGTAGTGGTTCATGGCTGGCTCCTGCTACTTCACAGAGTTGGTCAAGAAGACCAGATCTGAAACACGGTACACCATCTCACGGGAAATTGTATGGCCATCAGTGAGAGGACACTCTGGAGAGTCACAGTCCTACTTGAGGGAAGGAGGTGCCTTTGTGGGTGTGGGTGTGGGTTTGTGGTTTTGTCTCAAGTTCTGAGAATAGGTAGGAAAGGCGGTTTGTTTGGTTTGGAGTGAACAGTTTCTAGTAAGTCAACTGACAAGGAGAGTGTTTCTATGTCTGTGTATCCCACTGGGTCCGTGGTTGTACACATTAGAATAGAGAATGCATCAATGAAGGTGTGCTGCCTAGTGGAATGCTTCCCCAGCATTCTTCCTGCCCAATTTATGAATGGACTGTGGCTTGCCTTATCAATGGGCTACACCTGCTATCTTCCTAAGTTCCTGTTTTTTTCCTGAATTCTGGCCAATCTCCAGAACAGGCTCATGGTTTTGTGTCCAAGATATGTACCACCTCCAAGCTCTGTGACATGGTCATGAAATGGATACCTGATCCGAATGGTGAGTATCTCAGAAAACTCAGATATCAATGTGACCAGTACAGTCTCAGTGGAGAAACCCTGATTTGGACCTTTTGCTTACCTATTGTTCTGTTGCCATGAATGTCAAGAAGGTCTTTGCCTCAGGCCACCCCTTTGTGAAGCTGGAAGAAAACAGTTTTCAGATGTAAAAAATGGGCATCACCTGTGGCTCTTTGCTTAATTGCTTTGGAAAGGGATGTGTCTGAATCAGCCTCTAGTTCCTGTTTGAGGCTGTGGCTTAGATTCTCAGCACCTGATAGATCTAAAGAAAGATCCCATGTGTGCATCCAAAACCAAAATGGCAAAAAGTGCAGTCATTGTTGGTGATGCCTCTTGCCTTCCTCTGTAAGGTTCCTGACCTCCATCAAGGGAGAATAGGAATCCTTTGGGTCAAATGAGTTCTTAAAAGCCCTGCAGAGGCTAGTCCATAGGTGCTTGTGTTTAGAAATGACTCCAATTCACATAAAGAATCTATACCACACTGTCATTAGGCCTAAATTTGAGAAGGGGAGCAGTATTAATGGCAGGACTCTTGGATCACTCCTGGTTCACAAGAAGGGTGTCAAGGTAAACCTGATTTTGGCAAATGAGGGGCAAGGTAGCTTATATTAGACACTGTCTTGGGCTGCGCCCCTCATGGAAACCTCCAGCTAGAGGTTATGATGAGTGTCTATATGGACGAAGATGAGGGTCATGGGGGAGTATTTTGGTTTTAATTGTAGTCATTTTTGTGGTGGTTGGAAGAGATGACTGGCTCCACATGGGCTTGAACTCTGGTGTGATTCCAATTAGAGACTGAGTGCTCAAACTGACCTCAGAGAAGTATTGCCATGAATTGTTTTGGGATTTTAGGAGGCCACACATGAGAGTCGCCCTTGGAAACTGAGATCTAGGCACAGGATGGCTTTCCACAGAAAAAATGGGAATCTCAGCCAGGATATCACATGATTTTATTCTGAAAGACTTGGCAGCCATAGTTGAGAGTCAAAACACACATGGACCTCACATTGTAGAACTCAATGGGCCTGGCTTCATGTGACCTTTTGTCCACTCTTTGGGAAGACTTGCCTGTGAGTGTTTTCCAGAACTTTCTTTGAAATGAGCTTCCGCACCATTTAATGTTTCCTCAATGAATTAAAACCCACAGTGGCTCCAACTTCATCCTTGAAAAATGGCTATAAAAATACCATGAAATTTTTGAAAATTCCATGACCAGGTGTCAGTGGAGAACCTTTGGTTGTCATGTTGCAGATTATGAGTATACCAGACAGTGCCTTGATTGACTGGGTTTCATAAAAATGGGGTAGAATAGAGGTGCCAGTAAGCTGGAGTCTGCTGAGTAGTGGGCCAAGAGCAGTGGTGGGCAGGTGTGTGATAAAACATCTGTGTTTTATCACAGTATGGTCTATTCATACATTATCTCTATATCCATAGACAGAGGTACACCTATTTGTACTCCCAATACTAATTTATACGTCTTCAAAATATTGTTCCCAGAAATGGTGGAAGAAATACTCATGCCTCCTGATCCACAAATACATTTTATTACAGAAATATTCTGGACACAAAAAGCAAATATCACACTTATGATTGTACCAAACCCTAAATGGAAAGTGAGCATGGATTACTAAATACATCCATGTCCAGGTGTCCTAATGCTCTCAAATGTCAATCTTATTGGTGAGTACATGTTTGTTTCTTCCTAAGATTATATATTTAACCTCAAGCCTGTGGAAAATGTCTAATCCTATCAGTCACTTTATACTTTGCCTGATTTTGTAATATCTCTATTGATATCTGCTTTCCTACATATTTTCCCCAGTTCATCATTCTGACTGACTCTTCTCATCTGCTGACATTTACATTCATGCTCTATGCGAAACACTATTGCTAAAAATCTTTTGGTCCAAATCCTATACTCACTCTTTTTTCTAAACCCTACCAACTATCTTCCTAATCCTAACGACTATCCCTTTTGACTGGATGTTCTCTTCAACACTCTATCTTTCAAGGTACAACGTCCTATGCCATTGTGTATCCATTTATCTGAGACATCTGTGCAGAATATAATTCAAAGCTAAGTATCCCAATGAAAAGCGCAATGCCCTTCTGGGCTTCAAATCTTACCTAGATTTCTGTTTTCATACTTACATTTCACCTCAATACTATTGGAAATATCACAGGTTCCCAATGCCATTATTCATCTTGCAGAATGCTTCCTAACCCAAATCGAACCTGTTATTAACCCTAACTATACACTCTTTTCTCAATCTAACTTAACAGAAGAGCAGGGACAGAGTTGGTCTTACAACACAGGAATGTAGGGGATCTTCCACCAGCTAAGACCCTCAAAGGTACATAAAGAAATGATCCCTCGAGAAGACATAGGCAGCTATGAAGGACCTGAGAGAGCAAAAGTCATCTTCCATGGCATACAACCCGGTCAGGATGAAAGAATGTTTCTGAATCAGCCTCTCTCTTCTTTATGTATGGAAGAAGGACAAAACAAAACTTGGGTGGAGAGCTGTTTCCAGGTGCCTATGGTTCATATACCATTCTAACTTGTGAAAGTGTCACAAAAAATAGGGGCAGACTCCATCTCATGGGACCCTTGGAAGCAACTGTTAGGGCAAAGTGGTTGCCAAGGCAGTGACTTCATTCAGTTCTGGAAGGAAGTGACTTACCTCACTTCATTGGAGATGGAACTCTCTCATCTTGGGATCCAGGAATCCAGGCACCCAGAACCTGTCCCAGTCCCAGTCCCAGTGGGCAAACTTCTTTGGTTTTACCAAGGACAGAGTCAGTCTTTCTTGGTACCTACTGATGTGAGAATTACCAAATGCCAGGAGAGCTCTGAAGAGGGGTCTTTCCTTAGAAAGCACGTATTGGCTCACCACTGGCTCCTGACAACTTCACAGCATTGGCCAAGGAGACCAGATCTGAGACAGGACAAGCCATTTTAGGGGAATATAGTATGGCCCCCCAGTCAGAGGACACTCCGGATACTCACAGACCTACTTGGGGGAAGGAGGTGCCTTTGTAGGTGTGGGTGTGAGTTGGTGGTGTTGTCTCATGTTCTGAGAATAGATAGGAAAGGCGATTTATTTGGTTTAAAGTGGACTGTTTCTTGTAAGTCGTTTGACAAGGCAAGTGGGATACTATGTCTAGTATCCCACTGTGTCCATGGTTGAAGACATTAAAAAATAGAATGCATCAATGGATGTATCCTGTCTAGAAGAAAGCTTCCCAGCATTCATCCTGCCTAATTTATAAATGGACTGCGGCTTCTGAAAGACTTGGCAGCAATAGTTGAGAGTCAAAACACACATGGAACTCACCTTGTAGACCTCAATGTGCCTGGCTTCATGTGAACTTTTGGCCACTCTTTGGGAAGTCTTGCCTGTGAGGGTTCTCCAGGGCTTTCATTGAAATGAGCTTCATCACCATTTAATGGTTCCTGAGTGAATTGAAACCCACAGTGCCTCCAACTTTATCCTTGATAAACGGCTAGAATAATACGATGAGATTTTTGAAATTCCCATGACCAGGCGGCACTGGAGAAACTTTGGATGTCCTGTTGCTGATTATGTGTATACCAGACAGTGCCTTGATTGACTGGGATTCATGAAAATGGTGTAGAACAGAGATGCCAGTAAGTTGGAGCCTGCTGAGTAAGGCCTTAGAGCAGTGGTGTGCAGGTGTGTGATAATACATCTGTGGTGGGGTCATGTGGATCTGCCACTTTCTTCCAAATGGCTTGTGACTGACATGGTGCAGCAAGCAGAACGTTTTATGTAAAGGGATCTTGTTATATGGAGAGGTTTCAGGGCAATGTTCAGATTCAGGTTACTATGGTCAATGGGGCAAGTTATGTAGGATAGAAGCCTGGTTGGTGCATTCTCCTGCAGACCCTGACCCACCACACGTGACAGAACTCCCACCAGCACTGTGTCCCAGTTGAACTCTTTGTATTTTGTGAAGCAAGTACCAAATTCTCACTGCAGCAGCAAGAAACACCATGAAAATTGGATGATGAACAAATGGCTTCACAGTCCACACGGAGAGACACTTAGACCCCAGTGGAAACAGCTTACCTACAAAGAGAGAATTCAGCACTGCTGCCTCATGTTCATTGGAAAATAAGAAACCATCTCCTCCAGGTCACATAGATGCAGACCCAGCTTCGATGGTCTCACTAGAAAGGAAGTTAAAACTCCTAACATCAACATATATTTCAAGTGCCAAACCTCAGAGGTAGTTTCTCCAGAATTCTTTAGGCCGGCAGAGCTCCATGTTTGTGGAGTTTTTACCCTGTTCCTTACTTTTGGAAACTCCTCTACCACCTCCAAGGTTTTGAACTCCTGAGCATTTTCCATTCCAGATATGTTTTCACAGATTTTCTAACTCTTCTCTTCTAATTGTGTCTTATTTGGGGCCAAGGTAATGTCAAGGCATTGTTCTGAATGAGAGTGAGAAAATTTTTGTGTAGCACATATTTGAATACACATTGGATTCATTTTCCAATTTTCCATTCCAAATACTCAGTCCCTGACTGTCAGGGGCTAGAAGGAAGTTCTCCTTCAAAGAATAGCCTGACACAAGAAACAGCCCCCTGGAAGACATCCTGCCTGGGAGACATCCTGTAGCCATCTATCTTCCTGAGACATCCTGCGGCCATCTGTCTTCCTGAAACATCCTGACTTTATCTCACCTTGTGAAGACATCCAGCAATTGCGGATAAGAGAGCTTTCCCATTCTCAGCATATAAATACCCCTCTGTGAACAATAAAAGTTTGCAGCTTGATCAGAACTCCTGTCTTGCTGTCATCTCTCGTGTCTCTTGTCCCATCATTCCTCCCCACCTAGGTTTGCCGCCCACGTTGATGTGTCCTGCCGGACGGGACATCTGGCACCCACCAACTGGGGCTTGAGCCTTTGACAGAGGGGGAACGCCATCCTCTGGGAAGACTTGGCCAAGCGGACCTCACGATCATTTTTGTCAAGCCTCAAGGAGTCCCTGAAGACATGGTGGTCACATGTTAAGAAAAAGGACTTAAAATTATTCTTTTCATACATAGTAGAATTCTGTCCATGGTTTCCCCTTGAAGGGACCATTGATGGTAAAAGACGGCTTAGAGTAGGAGACTGTGTAAAAGATTATTATGAATCCTTTGGCCCAGAAAAGGGGCCTGTTCCCACCTTTTCATACTGGAACTTAATTAATGAAATTCTTAATAGTTCACCCTTTGACAATGGGATTGAGGAAGAGGCTATGCAAAAGACCTCTCATCCCCCCCTTGACAATTCTCAGTCTCCCCAGGACCCTGGGAACCTTCCTGGTCCCCCTCAAAAAACCCACATTAATGAATAATGCTCCCCGGTTTACAAACGCCTTCATCCAGTTTTAAATCCCAGAGACACATTGACCCCTGGGGAGGAGCCTACCTTGAAGAAGGAAGCAGCTTGCTACCATTCAGAAGACCCAGCACCTCTAAGGTCCCTGCAACAGCCTATAAGACTTATACATCCACCTCCCTCCTTTATCCCTCCTGCCTTTTGTGCTCCGGCCCTTCAGAGGCTCACTGCCCCCCCAGATATTATTTTCCCACTTCCCTTGCCTAACCAGTCTCCCTTGTGAGAGTCTGTCCAACATAGACGGGAACAGATCTAACTTTTAAAAGAATTAAGATCCCATGACTCTGAGCTCTGCTCATTAGCCTTAGGCACAGAGTCAACAGAGCTAGCCCACAGTGGTCTAATACAAAAGCTAAGCTCCTCCCTCGGCCTGTTCTTTCCATCCCAGTCACCCTCAGTCAGATAGATAAGCCTGCCCAGGGTGAGGACAAAGACTTTGATGAGGACCAAGAGGAGGAAGCGGGGGAAATGGATCAAGGGGACAAATCGGGGGAATGGCAAGAGGAAGATCAGGACTCAGAGGATGAGGAGTTCACCCGTAGGGAGGAAGGAACCCAGAGTGTCTACAAAAAATTAAGCCTGCATTTTCTTGAAAAACTTAAAAAGGCTTATGCTCATTATGGCCCCAATGCACCCTACACGTTGGTTATATTAGAAAGCCACAGTGCACAATGGCTTACTCCCAATGATTGGAAATTTTTAGCCCGAGGTACCCTCAGTGCCAGAGACTTCCTGTTGTGGAATGCAGATTTCAAAGAGCACTGTCAGGAAACTGCTCAAAAAAAATTAACTAAGGCCTCCTCTAAATCCTGGATTTATGTTAAGCTAGTGGGCAATGCGCCTTTTGACACTAACCCTAAACAGGCACGTTTCCCTGCTGGAACTTTGGCGCAGATTCAGATGGCTGGCTTACATGCTTGGAGACGCCTCCCTCAAAAGGGCTCGGCTACCACTTCCCTGGCAAAAATTCGACAAGGCCCCGACGAGCCTTAAAGTGACTTTGTTGCCTGGCTTAATGTAGCCACGGAATACTTGCTTGGACCAAGCGAAAGCAAAAGCACCTTTGTATAACATCTTGCATTTGAAAACGCCAACGCGGCATGTAAGGATGTTCCTTGACCACATAAGGACAAAGGGGAACTTTCTGACTTTATTAGACTCTGTGATGGGGTGGGTGCAGCCCATGTCATTGGTCTAGCCATAGGTGCAGCCTTTGCCAAGGCCTTTCTCAATCCTGGCTCACATACTTGCTTTACTTGTAAACAACCTGGCCATGTTTCACGTGAGTGTCCAACGGGCAAACAAAGCCTAGTGGTAGCGTCTCCTCAAACTGGGGCTAAACCATCCCCAGCCACCCTTTGCCCTACATGTGGTAAAGGTCATCACTGGGCCAGAGAGTGTAGAACTAAGACAAATGCCCTGGGACAGCCTATTTCTTCCTGCTTCTCGGGAAACTCCCTGTGGGGCCAGCCAATGGCCCCGTCCTCCCCCAGAAAAAAACCAGGGGCAATAAGGTTTGTTTGCTCCCAAAATCCTTCTCCACAATTGCATTTCTCCAACGAGTCACCCCAGGCAGCGCAGGATTGGGCCTCTGTGCCGCCACTGATACAATATTAGACTCAATGAAAGGGCCCCGGATAATACCTACTGGAATTATGGGTAACCTTCAATATCATATATGTGCCCTTATTCTTGGAAGAGCCTCTACTAACTTTCAAGGTGTTCAGGTCTTCCCTGGCATTAATGATATTTATTTCACTGGAGAAATAAAAATAATGGCCACAGCTATTAATGGAGTTGTGGCCATCCCTGCAGGAACAAGACTTGCACAATTAATACTCCTTCCCTTAGATTCAGAAGGCTCTTCCACCACCCAAACCCTACCTTGGGGGACTGCCTCCTTGGGCTCCTCTGATGTGTATTGGGTCCAGCACATTTCTCACAATTGACCCACCCTTACCTTACTTATTGAAGAAAAGGAATTCCAAAGAATTCTGGATTCTGGAGCTGATGACACAATTATTTCTCAAAAATACTGGCTATCAGTTTGGCCCCTCACCCCATCCTTGACTGACCTTAAAGGGATAGGACAGTCAAAAAATCCTCTGGTTAGCTCTAGGGCTCTTAGCTGGACTGATAAAGAGGGTAATAAGGGAACTGTCACTCCTTTCGTTGTTCCTGACCTCCCTGTTAACCTATGGGGCCGAGATATTTTGAGTCAAATGGAAGTTATCTTGCCAGTCCCAATTCCATGGTGACTCATCAAATGCTTTGTATGAATTTTGTCCCTGTTACAGGACTTGTGAGACTGAGACAAGGACTGGTTGAGCCTATAAAACCCATGGAAAAAACAAATACATATGGACTTGGGTATCTTGATTTTTAGTGTCGGTCCCTGACCCTCCTGTACCCCATGCAGATAAAATTATTTGGGAGTCTCAGACTCCTGTGTGGGTGGATCAGTGGCCTCTTACCCAAGAAAAATTGGAGGCTGCCTCCATGTTAGTGCAGGAACAGCTGACAGCCAGCCATGTAGAGCCCTCAACCTCACCATGGAATACACCTATTTTTATTATTAAGAAAAAATCAAGCAAGTGACGCCTTTTACAAGATTTGCGTGCCATTAATAAAGTTATGTGCCTGATGGGAGCACTATAGCCAGGCATTCCCACACGAGTGGCTATTCCCAAAAACTATTGTAAAATGGTTGTTGATTTAAAAGATTTTTTTTTTTAAATTCCTTTACATCCTGAGGATAGACCCTCTTTTGCCTTTAGTCTCCCTCGCATTAATTTTCAGGGCCCTATGCAGAGATTTCAATGGAAGGTTCTTCCCCAAGGTATGGCCAACTGCCCAAGTCTTTGCCAAAAATACGTTGCTCAAGCAGTAGACCCTGTGAGAGAGCGATGGCCACAAATTTAAATTTTACATTATATGGATGATTTGTTAATTGCTGCACCTAATACCCATGACCTTAATAATTGTTACCTGGACCTTTACAAAACACTCACTACCTTGGGACTACAGATAGCTCCTGACAAGTTTCAAACACAGAACCCTTATACCTATTTGGGCCTTAAACTTCAAGATAATCAGATCCAAATTCCTAAAATACAACTACGTGTGGACCATCTTCACACCCTTAATGATTTTTAAAAATTACTGGGAGATATTCAAAGGCTAAGACCATATTTAAAATTACCCACTTGTGTACTTTTGCCCTTTAAAGATATTTTGAGAGGTGTTTCCCACCCCTCTTCCCCTCGAAAGCTTACTCCTGAGGCATGACAGGCATTAAACCAAGTCACAGAAATCATTGCCCAACAGTTTGTTACACAAATTTCTTAAAACCTTCCTCTGGTTCTGGTTATTTTACACACTCGTCATACACCCACAGGAATATTTTGGCAGCGAGATTCACAGTTAAAAAATAAAGGCTGCCCCTTTCTTTTGGTTCATTTACCCACCACATCCTCCAAGTTTATTACTGTTTATCCTGCTTAGGTAGCTTCTATCATTATAAAATGTCCCTTGCTTTCTCGACAACATTTTGGTCAAAACCTTGATAATATTTTAATTCCCTATACTAAGAACCAAATCCAATTTTTACAATAGACAGGGGATGAATGGGGTATTGCCCTATCTGGTTTTTTGGGAACAATTGATAACCACCTCCCCAATGACCCCTTTTACATTTTGCCCAATTACATCCATTTATTTTTCCCAAAATTACACAAAAGGTTCCCATTCCTCAAGCCCTTACTGTCTTTACAGACATTTCCAGTACTGGCCCTGCAGTCTTTGTTGTCAATAACCAGCCTACCACCTTTGATACTGTCTATCAGTCAGCACAGCTTGTGGAATTGTTTGCCATAACACAAGTTTTTATAACATTTTTTTAAAATCCTGTTAATATTTATACAGACAGTGCCTACATTCATCATTCTGTGCCCCTGCTGGAGATTTCACCCACCATTAAGGCTTCTTCCAATGCGGCATTTCTGTTTCACCAACTTTAGCAGCTAATTCAGGCCAGACAACACCCATTGTTATTAGGACACATCAGGGCACACTCTAATCTTCCCGGGCCTCTAACACAAAGTAATGTCCATGCTGATGCAGCAACTCATTCCATCATTCCAATTTTTGTTGGCTCCATTCAAAAGGCCACGGAGTTACACAATCTTCACCATCTAAATTCCCAGAGCCTTTGATTACTTTGTAAAATTACCAGGCAACAGGCAGGAGAGATAGTAAAAGCATGCCCTGGTTTTGCTGTCTCCCTCCCCATTCAACACATGGGTGTTAACCCCCGAGGATTACTGCTCAATCAGTTTTGGCAAATGGATGTTACTCATTTTCCTGAAATTGGAAAAACCAAATATATACACGTTTCTATAGATACCTTCAGCGGCTTTATTTTTGCATCACCACATTCTGAAGAGGCTACCAAAGATGTCCTTTCTCATCTTGTTTCAGCATTTTCCATAATGGGTAACCCAATACATATTAAAACAGATAATTCTCCTGCATATATCAGTGCCAAGTTGAAACAGTTTTGTGCTACCTCACAAATTTGTCATACTACTTGGATTCCATACAACCCTCAGGGCCAAGGCATTGTGGAAGGTGTGCACCTTACCTTAAAGACTTGGCTAACCCGCCTTAAGGATTCCGCCCTTGTATTTACCAATCCCAGGGATCACCTTAACCATGCATTTTTTGCCCTTAATCTTCTTACCCTTACAAATAAATGGAAAGGCCCAGATCCTGTCCTTATCTGAGGATGAGGCTCAGCTTGTGTTTTGGACCAAGAGCAAGCATCCCCAAGATGGTTACCAGAACGCCTGATTAAACAGGTTAATGACTTACCTCAACCCAGAGACGAAGGCCCTCCCCCTGAGGACAAATTTTTCTTTTTTTCAGATGCAGCCAACAATCTGTGTGAGAATCCTGCTTAATGTATTTCTGCTGAACAGGTTTGTACACGGAAGCCATGGCCCTCCACCTTCCAACATCATGGAGTACCTTTTTGGCCCCCCCTGCGAATGCAACGGAGAATCTTGGACTCAGGCTCCCACTAGTTGGACACAGACTGCTTACTGCGTGACTAGGGTGGCTAACCTCCGTGCTGAGGTTGACCATAAACTCAAAGGAGTTTATCAGCCTAAATGGGTATGTCTTAACAAGCCAAAGATTATTTCCCCTAGTACAAATAAAACACTCCAAAATTGTTCTGCAACTTGTACGCATACCCTAGAGATGAATGTCTCTTGTTATGCTTCGGCCTCAATTTGTGTTAACAAGCAGGGAGAATAATTTTTTGAAGCCTCGCTAACTAAAACTCATGCAGCAGGGGGGACCACTATTCATTATACCCCTGTCCTCTTTGACCGGGTAGGAAAATGCAAATACACCAAGCTACAGTCAGCGGGTGCCAAGGCATTATTGGTAAACCTTCCTGCTGGCCCATTAAGGCCTCTTCAGGGATCCCTTCAGAGGACCCACTGATTTTGTCAAGCATCCTCAGATAATCAAACTTTTGAAACCCCAAATCCCTGAGCTCATGTATCATCCCTTAATGTAGCCTAAATCCCAGCTCCCAGGTTTAGATACCAATACATTAGATATTTTAAAAACTACATTCTATTTGCTTAATAATTTCAACCCCACCCTTGCTGGTGATTGCTGGCTCTGCATGACAACAGGGGCAGTCATGCCTATGGCAGTTCCTATTAATTCTATCATGGACAATGATAATACATGCCAACCCGGATTTCCTTTTAAAGTACAGCTTATAGGCACTTTTACATTATGTCTTCTAGGTGCAATGCAGAATAATACCTATGATATTGATGTTGGAGTTACTTCCTTTGGAAATTGCTCAACAGTATAAAATTATTCCTCACCCACCCCATCTCTTTTTTCCCCCAATGGCACAGTTTTTGTGTGTGGAGAAAACTTGGCCTTCCCCATGCTTCCAGCGAATTGGCCCAGTGGCTGTGTTCTTGCCTTATTACTCCCTGATATAACTATTGTTCCTGAAGACGAAACTCTACCCATTCCTAGCCTAGAAACCTAGTCAAAAGACAAAGGTGGGCAATACTGACCTTACCATTCCTTTCCAGACTTGGAATAACAGCTGCTGTGGACACAGGTACAGCTGGCTTAGGCACGGCTATACACTCTTATCATCGCCTGTCTCAACAACTTATAAATGATGTACAAACTCTATCAGGAACCATTAAAGATTTTCAGGACCAAACAGACTCCCTGGCAGAAGTGTTCATTCAAAACAGTCGAGGCTTAGATTTGCTGACAGCTAACCAGAGAGTTATCTGCTTGGCCTTAGGGGAACGATGCTGCTTTTATGCCAATATATCAGGCATAGTATGCACTAAAATTAAAGCAGCTTCAAGAAGATCTAGAAAAGAGATGAAGGGAACTATTTGAAAATCCCCTCTGGACTGGGCTTAATGGATTTCTACCCTACCTTCTTCCCCTATTAGGCCCTTTGTTGGGTTTACTTTTAATGGTGTCCATAGGACCTTGCATTATAAACAGGCTGGTAAAATTTATTAAAGAACAAATTAATATTTTGGCCTCTAAGCCCATAGAGGTCCACTATCATCATCTGGAGATGGAAGACCGCACTGCCAACATTTAAAAGGATTTCTACCCTTCTCATAGGCTTATTTCTTAAGTTTATATCCCCACAGATCTCTCTTTCTTATATAAATGTATGAGTAACAGCTCTCACCAACCATCTTCTGCCCTTGCCATAAGGGTTCACTTCTCCATGGGCCCCTCTGCTTGGGGAAGGACGCACCAATGTAGTGATGATGTTAGGCCATAATAACGGAGGGTGCAGGAAGGACTGCAGGAGAATGGATTCAAGGACCACAAAACCCACGACCTCTGAGTGACATGCTCTGGTGCATGGTGGTTGGCATGCTTTGCCTCAAAGTCGTGTCCTCCCAAAACATGCCAAAGCCACCACAAAATCTCCTAGTGAAGATGCTCGCTCGGATCAGGAGATATTCCAAGGCCTCCTAGAGGAACAAAGCCTCTATCACCACCTAAAATCATGGGCAGAAATGTATGGTCAAATATTTTATACAAGAAAGTGGGAGAGGTCACGGGCTAGAAGAAAGTTTTCCTTCAAAGAATACCCTGACACTTACATGAAAGAGCCCCCTTGGAGATATCCTGCCTTGGAGACATCTTGCAGCCATCTATCTCCCTGAGACATCCTGCGGTGATCTGTCTTCCTGAAACATCCTGAGGTTATCTCACCTTGTGAAGACATCCAGCAACTGCCAGTAAGACAGCTTTCCCATCCCCACCATATAAATACCCCTGTGTGAACAATAAGAGTTTGCAGCTTAATCAGAACTCCTGTCTTGCTGTCATCTCTCGTGTCTCTTGTCCCTTCATTCCTCCCCAAATAGGTTCGCTGCCCACGATGATGTGTCCTGCCAGCCGGGACACCTGACAATAAGCCATACCCTACGATTCTCTGACTACTAATTCTAATATGATGGAGAAAAATAACACAAACAGAATAGAAATACAAGCAGTTCAGAGAAGGCATGGTGTATAGTTGGACTTGCCTTTTGCATTATAAAGGGTAGGTGTTATAAATATAGTCAATTTTTAAATAAAATCGTTCTCCATGTGTTTTTAAACTTAACAAATATGTGAATTCCAGTCTCCCCTTTTCTGTAGCCTTTTTGCACATGTATTTTTATATGCACATATAGAATCCTACCTGATATCACACGTACATCGTTGTGAGGTGGTTGACTTGGCAGATACAAATTGTGAGAAGAGATCACTCCTCCTAAACGCTGTTGGAACTGAAATTTCAACCTATGGGTGAGATTCCTACTTGAACAACATTATACATAAATTCATGTTTAGTAAAATAAATATTTCTGCATCAGTGGATGATATATTTTTCATGATGAATTTCGAATGGCATATATATTGCTACTATATAATGTCTCTCTGTGTGTTTTGTGTGTGTATATATATATATATATATATATATATATATATATATATATATATATTTACACCCTCCAGATTTTTCAAAATATGAAATATATATGTCTTATATTCACTCCGTAAATTCATTGATGTTCATGTATGTGGATTTATATTCAACTTATCACAAGATTATTCTCAAAAATATTCATCCACCTGAAATACATATTTGTTACCTAGTACTGAAAACAAACTTCAGTGAATGGTGCTTACAAATCCTAATATTTCTACAGTAATTGACCCAGTTTAACATCAATGCAAGTATATTCCTATGGGAAATGATGTGTATTTTGACATTCATTTTTATTCAACATTGGTACATAATTATTTCTTCAGATTATGCACATACTAGGATATATATTTCATCCACAATTTCACGAATTTATAGGCATGTGTTTCAGTCTCAATCACTTCCTGATTCAGAACACATGTATTCCTCCATGTTTCTTCAGTGGTCTTTTCATGAGACTTCTTTCCAAACACATTATTTTCGATTTCCATAATCACTTTTGAAGCAAAACTCACACACTCTTCATAATCAACCATAATCATATTATTACCATTAGATGTATAACTGGTTGGAATGAATGTATGTATATCCATATAAGTTTTTCTGTATATTTTCAGATATCAATTCAATCCTTTATTTAAAGTTGGAACCATTTATATTATTTATTCACACTATGGTCTATTCATGCATTATCTTTATATTTATAGACACAGTGTACACCTATTTGTACCCCCAATACTAATTTATACATCTTCAAAATATTTCTCCCAGAAATGGTGGAGGAAATACTCATGTCTCCTGATCTACATATACATTTTATCACAGTAATATTCTGGACACAAAATGCAAAGGTCACATTAATGATTGTACCAAATTCTAAATGGAAAGTGATCATGGATTACTGAAAATATCCATGTCCTTCTTGCCTAATTGTCTCAAATGGCAATCCTATTAGTGACTACATATTTGTTTATTCCTAAGATTATATATCCAACCTCAAGCCTGTTGAAATGTCTAATCCAATCACTCACTTTATACTTTGCCTGATTTCCTAATGTCTCTATTGATATCTGCTTTCCTACATATTTTCCCCAGTTCATCATTGTGACTGACTCTTCACATATGCTGACATTTACATTGACTCTCTAAATGAAACCCTATTGCTAAAGAACATTTGGTCCAACTCCTAGACTTACTCTTCTTATTTTACCTACTGACTTTCTTCCTAATCATATGGAGTATCCCTTTTTGACTGGATGTTCTCTTCTACATTCAATCATCCGAGGTACAGGGTCCTATTCCATTGTACATCAATTTATCTGAGACCACGGTGCAGAACATAATTCAAGCTCAGTATTCCAATCAAGGGCCCAATGCCCTTCTGGGCTTCAAATCTTTTCTAGATTTCTGTTTACATACTTACATTTCACATCTATATTCTTATAAATATCACAGGTTCCCAATATCATTATTCGTCCACCAGAATAATTCCTAACCCAAATCGAACATGCTATTAACCCTAACCATACACTCTTCTCTCAATCTCACTTTACAGAAGAGCAGGGACAGAGTTGATCTCACAATAATGGAAGTTAGGGGATCTTCCACCTGCAGGGAACCTCAAATGTCCTTGCAGAAATAATCCCTGGAGAAGATGTAGGCAGTTATGAAGGACCTGAGAGTGTAAAAGTCATCTTCCATGGCAAAAAACCATGTTAGGATGAAGGGTGTGTCTGAATCAGCCTCTCTCTTTTTAATATAGAGAAGATGGACCAAACCAGGCCTGTTTGAAGAGCTGTTCCCAGGTGCCTGTGGTTTGTATACTATTCTAACCTGTGAAAGTGTCACAGGAAGTAGGGGCAGCCTAGATCTCATGGGACCCTAGGAAACACCATTTAGGACAAAGTGATGGACAAGGCAGTGACCTCATTCAGTTCCTGAAGAAAGTGACCTCACCTACTTCCTTGGTGATGGAACTCTCTAAATATGGAATCCAGGAAGCCAAGAACCCAGAGTCAGTCTCAGTCACAGTCTCAGTGGGCTAACTTGTTTGGATTTACCAAGGACAGAGTCAGTCTTTCTTGGTACCTACTGATGTGAGGGTGGGCAAATGCCAAGAAAGCTCTGAAGAGGGGCCTTTTCTGAGAAAACAGATAGTGGCTCACCACTGCCTCCTTACAACTTCACAGTGTTGATCAAGGAGATGTAATCTGAGACAGGAAAGGCCATTTCTGGGGAACATCGTATGGCCTACCAGTCAGAGGACACTCTGGATAGTCACAGACCTACTTGGGGGAAGGAGTTGCCTTGGTGTTTGTGGACGACAGTTTGTGGTTTTGTCTCATGTTCTGAGAATAGGTAAAAAAAGGTGCTTTGTTTGGTTTGGAGTGGACTGATTCTAGTAAGTCGTTTGACAAGGCGAGTGTTTCTATGTCTGTATATTTCACTGTCTCTGTGGTTGTAGAGATTAGAAAAACGTATGCCTCAATGGGTGTGTCCTGTTTAGTAGAAAGCCTCCCAGCATTTATCCTGCCCAATTTATGAATGGACTCTGGCTTGCCTTATCCATGGGCAATGCCTACTGTCATCCTAAATTCCTACTTTCTTCCTAAATTCTGGCCACTCTCCAGAATAGGCGCATGGTTTTGCATCCAAGATATGCACCACCTCCAAGCTCTGTGACATGGCCATGTACTGGATAGCTGAAGGGAAGAGTGAACATCTCAGAAAACTCAGATATCAGTGTGACCAGGAAAGTCTCAGTGGAGAAACCCTGTTTGGGCATTTTGCTTACCTATTCTTCTGTTGCCCTGAATGTCAGGAAGGTTTTTGCCTCAGGCCACCCCTTTGTGAAGCCTGAAGAAAAGAGTTTTCAAATGGAAATGTATGGGCCTCACCTGTGACTCTTTGCTTAATTGCTTTGGAAAGGGATGTGTTTGAGTCAGCCTCTTGGCCCTTTTGAGGCTGTGGCTTAGATTGTCAAAACCTGATGGATCTAAAGAAAGATCCCATGTGTGCATCCAAAACCAAAATGGCAAAAAGATCAGTCAGTGTGTATGAAGACTCTCGCCTTCCTCTGTAAGTTTCCTGACCTCCATCAAGTGAGAATAGGGATCCTTTGGGTGAAATAAGTTCTTCAAAGACCTGCAGAGGCAAGCACATAGGTGCTTGGGTTTTCTCATGACTCCAATTCACACAAAGAATCTATACCCTTTACTAATCCATGATCACTTTCCATTTAGTCTTTGGTACAATCATAAGTGTGACCTTTGCATTTTGTGTCCAGAATATTACTGTGATAAAATGTATATGTAGATCAGGTGACATGAGTAATTCTTCCACCATTTCTGGGAGCAATATTTTGAAGACATATAAATTAGTATTAGTGGTACAAAGAGGTGTACCCTGTGTCTATCAATATAGAAGTAATGCATGAATGGACCATATTGTGAATTAATAATATAATTGGTTCCACTTTAAATAATGGATTGAATGGATGTCTGAAAATATATAAGAAATCTTATACTGATATATAATCAATCATTCATTCCAACCAGTTAAACATCTAATGGTAATATTATGGTTATGGTTTATCATGAACGGTGTGTGAGTTTTGTATACAGGTAAAAATGGAAGTTCATTACCCACTTGAATCAAAGTGGGAAATATGTTATATCAAGAACTATGTAATGTTTTGAACAACCAACAATACAAATTTAAAAAAAAGAAAGATCCCATGAGTGCATTTAAAACCAAAATGGCCAAAGGGCATTCATTGTTGATGAAGTCTCTTGCCTTCCCCTGCAGCCAGCAGAACCTTACAGGTAAAGGCATCTTGTTATATGGAGAAATTTCAGAGCAATGCTCAGAATCAGGTTGCTATGGTCAAGGTGGCAAGCTATGTGGGATAGAACCGTGGTTGTTGCATTCTCCTGCAGACCCTGACCCTCCACACGTGAGAGTACTCCCTCCAGCACTGTGTCCCTGTTGAACTCCTTGTATTTTGTGAAGCCAATACCAAACTCCCAGTGCAGCAGTAAGAAACAACACCAAAAGGGGAGGATGACCAAATGGCTTCACAGACCACACGGGTAGACACTTAGACCCCAGTGGCCACAGTTTACAAAAAAGAGAAAATTCAGAACTGCTGCCTCATGTTGATTAGAAGATAAGGAAGCATGTCCTCCAGGTCACATAGATGCAGAGCCAGCTTTGATGGTCTCACTACCAAGGAAGCTAAAGCTCCTGACAACAACATATATTTCAAGGTCCCAACCTCAGAGGCAATTTATCAAAAAGTCACTAGGCCAGCAGAGCTCCATGTTTGTGTAGTGTTTACCCTATCCCTTACTTTTGGAAACTGTTCTACCACCTCCAAGTTTGTGAACTCCTGAGCATTTTCCTTTCCACATATGTATTCACAGATTTTCTAACTCTTCTCCTCTAATTGTGTCTTACTTGGGGCGAAGGTATAGTCAAGGCATTGTTCTGGATGAGAGTGGGAAGATTTTTGTGTAGCACATATTTGCATACACATTAGATTCATTTTGCTATTTTCCATTTGAAATACTGAATCCCTGACACTAACCCATACTCTACTAGACTCTGACTACTAATCCTAATATGATGGAGAAAAAGTAACCTAACAGAATAGGAATACAGGCCATTCATAGGAAGCATGGTGTATACTTTGATTTTCCTTCTACTTTATCAAGGGTATGTGTTTTAAATCTAGTCAATTTTTTATTGTAATACTTCTCCATGAGTTTTTAAAGTTAACACATACGTAAATTCCTGTCTTCCTTTCTCTGTAGCCTATTCAGCAAATGTATTATTTTATGCATATTTAGAATCCTACCTGGTATCACACGTACATTCTTGTGAGCTCGCTGATTTTGGAAGATACAAATTGTGAAAAGAGATCACTCCCCCTAAATACTGATGGAACTGGAATTCAACCTATGGGTGAATATACTAGAGGAAAAACATTATACATAAATCCATGTTCAGTAAAATGAATATTTTTGGATATGTGGATGATATATATTTCATGATGAATTTCGATTGTCGTATGTATTGCTACATTTTAATGTCTTTGTATGTGTATTTCTATATATATATATATATATATATATATATATATATATATATATATACTCTCCAGATTTTTCAAAATATGAAATATATGTGTCTTATTATACACTTCCTAAATTCACTCATGTTTCTATATGTGGATTTATAATCAACATTTCATAAGATAATTCTCAGAAATATTCATCCACCTGAAATACATATTTATTTCCTAGTACTGAAAACTAACTTCGGTGAATGGTGCTTACAAATACTAATATTTCTACAGTAACTGACCCAGTTTAACATCAATGCAAGTACAATCCTATGGGACATGATGTATATTTGAAGGTCATTTCTATTCACCACTTGTACATTACTATTTCTTTAGTTTATGGACATCATAGGATATGTCCTTTCACCCACAAGTTCAAAAATTTATAGGCATTTGGTTCACTTTCAATCACTTCCTGCTTCAGAACACATGTATTCCTCCATGTTTCTTGACTGGTCTTTTCATGAGACTTCGTTCCAAACACATGATTTTCGATTTCCATAATCACTTTTGAAGCAAAACTTAGACACTCTTCATGATAACCCAGTAGGCTAATGGCAAAATTCGATGTATATCTGATTGGAATGAATGTATGTTTATCCATATAAGATTTCCTATATATTTTCAGATATCAATTCAATCCATTATTTAAAGTTGGAACGAGTTCTGTTATTTATTTACAGTATTTTCTAAAAAGGCATCATCTCTATATTCATAGACACAAGGTATACCACTTGTATCCCCAATACTAATTGATAAGTCTTTAAAATATTGCTTCAGAAACGGTGAAATAAACACTCTACTCACCTGATATACATATACATTTCTTCTCAGTAATATTCCTGACACAAAATGCAAGGGTCACACTTATGATTTTACCAAAGCCTAAATTGAATGTGACCATGTATTACTAAAAACATCCATGTCCTGGTTCCCTAATGCTCTCAAATATCATTCCTATTGGTGAGTACATATTTCTTTCTTCCTAAGGTTATGTATTCAACCTCAACCCTGTTAAAAATGTCTTTTCCTATCACACACTTTGTACTTTGCCTGATTTCCTAATGTCTCTATTGATATCTGCTTTCCTACACCTTTTCTCCAGTTCATGATTGTGAATGATTCTTCACATGTGCTGACATTTACATTCAATCTCTTACCAAAACCATTTTTCTAAAGAACTTTTGGTCCAACTCCTTGACTCACTCAAATGAGTTGTTCCAAGCCATGCAAAAGGTAGCCCGTAGGTTCTTGGGTTTTCTCATGACTCCAATTCACATAAAGAATCTAAACCCCACAGTCAGTAGGCCTCAGATTAAAGAAGCGGAGCAGTAATAATGGCAGGCCTATTGGATCTCTCCTGGTTCACAGGAAGGGTGTCCAGGCCAACTTGAATTTGGGCAAATGAGGGGCAAGGGAGCTTGTTTTGGACACTGTTTGGGCTGTGCCCCTCATGGAAAGCTCCAGCTAGAGGTTATAATGATTGTCTATATGGAAGAAGATGAGGGCCATGTGGGAGTGTTTTGGTTTTAATTGTGGTCATTTGTGTGGTGGTTGGAAAAGATGACTGGGTCAACCTGGGGTTGAACTCTGGTGTGATTCCTCGAAGATACTGAGTTTGGGAAATGACCTCAGAGAAGTATTGCCATGAATTGTGTTGGGATATTAGGAGGCCACGCATGAGCGTTGCCCACACATGACAGTAGGCCTCAAATTGAGAAGCAAAACTTGTTGTCCAAATTCTTTACTCATTCTTCTTTCTAATTCTACGGACTATTTTCCTAATCCTACCTACTATAACTTTTTGACTGGATGTTCTCTTTGACACTCAATCATCCAAGGTATAAGGTCCTGTGCCATTGTATATCGATTTATCTGAGACACCTCTGCAGAACATAATTCAAATCTAAGTATCACAATCAAGGGCCCGATGTTCTTCTGGGCTTCAAATCTTAACTAGGCTTCTGTTTTCATACTTATATTTCACCTATACATCCATGTTAAGAAAAATAAATATTTTTGAATCTGTGGATTATATATATTTCATGATGAATTTTCTACTCACCTGATATACATATACATTTCATCTAAGTAATATTGCTGACACAAAATACAAGGGTCACACTTATGATTGTACCAAAGCCTAAATTGAATGTGACCATGTATTACTAACAACATCCATGTCCTGGTTCCCTAATGCTCTCAAATATCATTCCTATTGGTGAGTACATATTTCTTTCTTCCTAAGGTTATGTATTCAACCTCAACCCTGTTAAAAATGTCTTTTCCTATCACACACTTTGACTTTGCCTGATTTCCTAATGTCTATTGATATCTGCTTTCCTACACCTTTTCTCCAGTTAATCATTAAGAATGACTTTTCACATGTGCTGACATTGACATTCACTCTCTAACTGAATGCCCATTGCTAAAAAAATTTGGTCCAAATGCTTTACTCACTCTTCTTTTGAAACCTACCAACTATCTTCCTAATCCTACCGACTATCCCTGTTTGAGTGGATGTTCTCTTCTACATTCAATGATCCAAGGTAAAAGGTCTTTTGCCATTGATTATCTACTTATTTGAAACATCTGTGCAGAACATAATTGGAAGCTAAGTATACCAATCAAGTGCCCAATGACTTTCTGAGCTTTCAATCATTCCTAGATTTCTGTTTTCATACTTATATTTCACCTCTATTGTCTTATAAATATCACAGGTTCCCAATACCATTATTCATCCAACAGAATGATTCCTAACCCAAATCGAACATGTTATTAACCATAATCATATACTATTCCCTCAATCTAACTTTACATAAGAGCAGGGAAAGAGTTGGTCTTACAACACAAGAATGTAGGGGATCTACCACCTGGTGAGAACTTCAAACGTCCATGCAGAAATTATTCCTGTAGAAGATGTAGGCAGCTATGAAGGACCTGAGAGAGTAAGAGTCATCTCCCATGGCAAAAAACCTGGTCAGAATGAAGGGTTGTGTCTGAATCAGCCTCTCTCTTCTTAACGTTGAGAAGATGGACCAAAGCAGGTCTGTGTGGAGAGCTGTTCCTGAGTGCCTATGGTTGATATACCATTCTAACTTCTGAAAGTGTCACAGGAAGTAGGTGCACCTCCATCTCATGGGACACTTGGAACAACTGTTAGGAAAATGTGGTTGCCAAGGCAGTGACCTCATTCAGTTCCTGAAGGAAGTGACCTCACGTCAATTCCTTGGTGATGGAACTCTCTGAACATGGGATCCAGGAAGCCAGGCACCCAGAGCCAGTCCCAGTCCCAGTCCCAGTGGTCACACTTCTTTGGATTTACCAAGTACATAGTCAGTCTTTCTTGGTACCTACTGATGTGAGGATGGCCAAATGCCAGGAAAGCTCTGAAGAGGGGCCTTTCCTGAGAAACCAGGTAGTGGCTCACTGCTGGCTCGTGTCAACTTCACAGAGTTGGACAAGAAAAACAGACCTGAGACAGGACAGGCCATTTCGGGGGAACATAGTATGGCCCACTAGTCAGAGGACACTCCAGATAGTCACAGACCTACTTGGGGGAAGGAGGTGCCTTTGTGGGTTTCGGTGTGGGTTTGTGGTTTTGTCTCATGATATGAGAATACATAAGAAAGGCAGTTTGTTTGGTTTGGAGTGAACTGATTCTAGTAAGTCATTTGACAAGGCGAGTGTTTCTAGGTCTGTGTATCCCACTGTGTCCATGGTTGTAGACATTAGAAGAGAGAATGCTTCAATAAATGTGTCCTGTCTAGTAGAAAGCTTCCCAGCATTAATGTTTCCCATTTTATGAATGAACTGCAGGTTTCCTTATCGATGGGCAACCCCTGATAACTTCCTAAGTTCCTGTTTTCTTTCTGAATTCTGGCCACTCTCCAGAATAGGCTCAAGGTTTTGTGTCCATGATATATACCACCTCTAAGGTCTGTGACATGGCCATGTACTGGATAGCTGAAGGGAATGGCGAAATCTCAGAAAACTCAAATATCAGTGTGATCAGGAAAGTCTCAGTGGAGAAACACTGTTTTGGGCTGTTTCCTTACCTATTGTTCTGTTGCCCTGAATGTCAGAAAGGTCTTTACCTCAGGCCACCCTTTGGAAAGCCTGAAGAAAAAAGTTTTCAAATGGAAATGAATGGGCATCACCTGTGGCTCTTTGCTTAATTGCTTTGGAAAGGGATGTGTCTGAATCACCCTCTAGGTCCTGTGTGAGGCTGTGGCTTAGATTCTCAGCACATGATGGATGCAAAGAAAGATCCCATGTGTGCATCCAAAACGAAATTGGCCAAAAGAGCAGTCATTGTGAAAGAAGTCTCTCGCCATCCTCTCTAAGGTTCTTGACCTCCATCAAGTGAGAATAGGAACATTTGGTTCAAATGAGTTCTTCAAAGCTCTGAAGAGTCTAGCCCATAGGTGCTTGTGTTTTCTCCAGAATCCAAATCACATAAAGAATCTATACCTGACAGTCAGTAGGCCTCAAATTGGAGAAGTAGAGCAATATTAACAGCAGGCCTATCTGATCACTCCTTGTTGCCCGGACGAGTGTCCAGGCCACCGTGACTTTAGGCAAATGAGGGGCAACGGAGCTTATTTTGGACACTGTCTTGGGCTGCACACCTCATGGAAACCTCCAGCCAGAGGTGATGTTGAGTGTCTATATGGAAGAAGATGAGGGCTATGTGGGAGTGTTTTGGTTTTAATTGTGGTCATTTGTGTGGCGGATGGAAGAGATGACTGGGTCCACCTGGGCTTGAACTCTTGTGTGATTTCCCTTAGAGACAGAGATCTGGAACTGACCTCATAGAAGTATTGCCAAGAATTGTGTTGGTATTTTAGAGGATTCGCATGAGAGTCGCCCTTGGAAACTCAGATCTAGGCCCAGGGTGGCTTTTCACAGAGCACTGGGAATCTCAGCCAGGATATCACATGATTTTATTCTGAAAGACTTTGCAGCCATAGTTGAGAGTCAAAACACACATGGAAATCACATTGTAGACCTCAATGGGCCTGGACTCATGTGATATTTTGGCCACTATTTGGGAAGCCTTGCCTGTGAGAGTTCTCCAGAGATTTCATTGAAATGAGCTTCCTCACCATTTAATGGTTCGTGAATGAATTGAAACTCATAGTGCTTCCAACTTCATCCTTGAAAAATTTGTAGAAAAATGCCATGAAATTTTTAAAATTCCCATGACCAGGTGGCAGCAGAGAATCTCTGGATATCCTGTGGCTGATCATGAGAATACCAGACAGTGCCTTGATTGACTGGTTTTCATGAAAATGGTGCAGAAAAGAGAAGCCAGGAAGTTGGAGCCTGCTGAGGAGTGGGGCCTATAGGAGTGGTGGGGAGGTGTGTGATGAAACATCTGTGGTGGGGCCATGTGGATCTCCCATTGGCTTCCAAATGGCTTGTGACTGACATGGTACAGCAAGTAGACCCTTATATGTAAAAGCATCATGTTATATGGAGAGGTTTCAGGGCAATGTTTAGAAACAGGTTGCTATGGTCACGGGGGCAAACTATGTGGGATATCAGCCTGGTTGGTGCATTCTCCTGCAGACCCTGACCTACCACACGTGACAGAACTCACTCATGCACCGGGTAACAGTTGAATTATTTGTATTTTAAGAAGCAAATACCAAAATCCCAGTGCAGCAGCACGAAACACCACGAAAAGTGGAGGATTACCAAATGACTTCACGGTCCACATTTGAATTAACTTAGACCCCCGTGTGCACAGTTTACCTAGAAAGAGAGAATTCAGCATTGCTGCCTCATATTCAGTGGAAAATAAGGAACCTCCAGGTCACATAAATGCAAACCCAGCTTTGATGGTCTCACTACAAAGGAAGCTAAAGCTCCCGACAACAACATATATTTCAAGTGCCCAACCTCAGAGGCAGTTTTTCAAGATGTCATTAGGCCAGTATAGCTCCATGTTTGTGGAGTGTTTACCCTGTCTCTTACTTTTGGAATGTGATTTACCACATTCAAGGTTGTGAACTCCTGAGCATATTCCATACCAGATATTTATTCACAGATTTTCTAACTCTTCTCCTCTAATTGTGTCTTACTCTGGGCGATTGTAATGTCAAGGCATTGTTCTGGATGAGAGTGGGAATATTTTTGTGTACCACATATTTACATACACATTGGATTCCTTTTCCAATTTTCCATTCGAAATACTGAATACCTGACACTAAAACCTACCCTACTAGACTCTGACTACTAATTTTAATAAGATGGAGAAAAATAACCCAAAAAGAATAGAAATACAAGTAGTTCAGAGGAGGCATGGTGCATAGTTGGAATTGCCTTTTGCATTATAAAGGGAAGCAGTTATAAATCTAGTCAATTATTTGTTGAAATAGTTCTCCATGTGTTTTAAAGTTAACAAATATGTGAGTTCCTGTCTCCCTTTCTCTGTAGCCTATTCAGCACATGTATTATTACATGCAATTATAGAATATTACCTGATACTACACATACATTCTTGTGAGGTGGCTGACTTCGCAGATACAAATTTTAAGAGATCACTCCTCCTAAACGCTGTTGGAACTGAAAATTCAAACTATGAGTGAGCTTCCTAGTTGAACAACATTATACATAAATCCATGTTCAATAATATAAATATTTTTGGATCTGTGGATGATATACATTTCATGGTGAATTTCAATTGGCATATATTATGCTATTTTTAATGTCTGTGTGTTTGTGTATATATATAGATACATATATATATATATATATATATATATATATATATATATATACTCTCCAGATTTTTCAAAATATGAAATATGTGTCCTATTATACACACTCTAAACTCATTCATATTTATGTATGTGGATTTATAAATAAATTTTCACCAAAGAGTATTCTCAAAAATATTCATTCACCTGAAATACATATTTGTATCCTAGTACTGAAAAGTAACTTCAGTGAATGGTGCATACAAATCTTAATATTTCTAAAGTAACTGACCCAGTTTAACATCAATGCAAGTAGATTCCTATGGGACATGATATGTATTTTGACTTTCATTTTTATTCACACAGGTGCATTACTATTCCTTCAGTTTATGCACATAATAGGATATATATTTCATCCAAAAATTCGCAAATTTATAGGCATTTGTTTCACTTTCAATCATTTTATTCTTCAGAACACATGTATTCCTCCATGTTTCTTGACTGGTCTTTTAATGAGACTTCTTTACAAACACAGTATTTTCGATTTCCATGATCACTTTTTAAGCAAAATTCACACACACTTCATGATAAACCATAACCCTAATATTACCATTAGATGTATTGCTGGTTGGAATGAATGATGGTATATCAATATACGATTTCTTATATATTTTCAGATATCAATTCAATCCATTATTTAAAGTGTTACCAGTTATATTATTTATTCACAATGTGGTCTCTTCATACATTATCTCTATATTCATAGACTGAGGGTACACCTCTTTGTACCCCCATACTAATTTATTGGACTTCAAAACATTGCTCCCAGAAATGCTGGAAGAAATACTCATGTCACCTGATCTACATATACATTTTATCACAGTAATATTCTGGACACAAAATACAAAGATCACACTTAAGATTGTACCAAAGCCTAAAAGGAAAGTGAGCATGGATTACTAAAAACATCCATGTCCAGGTTGGCTAATGCTCTCAAATGGCAATCCTATTGGTGACTACATATTTGTTTCTTCCTAAGATTATATATTCAAACTCAACCTTATTAAAAATGTCTAATCCTATCACTCACTTTATACTTTGCCTGACTTTGTAATGTCTCTATTATTATCAGCTTTTCTACATATTTTTCAAAGTTCATCATTGTGACTGAATTTTCATATGTGCTTACATTTACATTCACTCTCTAACAGAAACTCTATTGCTAAAGAACTTTCGGTCCAAATCCTATACTCACTCTTCTTCCTAAACCTACCGACTATCTTCCTAATCCTACCAACTATTCCTTTTTGACTGGATATTCCCTTCCACATTCAATCATCCAATTTACAAGGTCCTATTCCATTGTATATGGATTTACCTGAGACATCTGTGCAGAATGTTATTCAACACTAAGTATCCCAATCAAGGGCCTAATGCCCTTCTGGGCTTCAAATCTTAGATTTCTGTTTTTATACATATACTTCACCTATATATTCTTATAAATATTGCAATGTCTCAATACCATTATTCATCCAGCAGAATGATTCTTAACACAAATTGAACATGTTATTAACCCTAACCATACATTCTTCCCTCAACCTAACTTTACAGAAGAGCAGGGACAGAGTTTGACTTACAATACAGAAATGTAGGGGATCTTCCACCTCCTAAGAACCTCAAAGGTCCATGCAGAAATGATCCCTGGAGAAGATGTAGGCAGCTATGAAGGACCTGAGAGAGCAAAAGTCATCTTCCATGGAAAGCAACCTTGTCAGGATGAAGGGTTGTGTCTGAATCAGCCTCTATGTTCTTAATGTAGAGAAGATGGACTAAACCAGGCCTGAGTGGAGAGCTGTTCCTGGGTCTATGGTTGATATACCATTCTAAATTTTGAAAATATCAGAGCAAGTAGGTGCAGCCGCCATCTCATTGGACCCTTGGAAGCAACTGTTAGGATATAGTGGTTGCCAACGTAGTGACCTCATTCAGTTCCTGAAGGAAGTGACCTCACCTCACTTCCTTGGTGATGGAACTCTCTGAACTTGGGATCCAGGAAGCCAGGCACCCAGAGCCAGTCACAGTCCAAGTCCCGGCCACACTGACTTTAGGCAAATGGGGGCAAGGGAGCTTATTTTGGACACTGCTTTGGCTGCGCCCCTCATGGAAACTTACAGCCTGAGGTTATGATGAGTGTCTATATGAAAGAAGATGAGGGCCATGTGGGAGTGTTTTGGTTTTAATTGTGGTCATTTGTGTGGCTGTTGGAAGAGATGACTGGGTCCACCTGGGCTTGGACACTGGTGTGATTCCCCTTGAGACTGTGTTCTGGAATTGACCTCAAAGAAGTATTGCTGTATATTGTGTTGGGATTTCAGGAGGCCATGCATGAGAGTCACCCTTGGAAACTGAGATCTAGGTCCAGGATGGCTTTCCACATAGCACTGGGAATCTCAGGAAGGATATCACATGATTTTATTTAAAAGACTTGGCAGCCATAGTTGCAAGTCAAAACACACATGGACCTCACATTGTAGACCTCAATGGGCTTGGCTTCATGTGATTTTTGGCCTGTCTTTGGGAAGCCTTGCCTGTTAGTGTTCTCCAGAGCTTTCATTGAAATGAGCTTACTCTCCTTTTAATGGTTCCTGAATAAATTGAAACCCACAGTGCCTCCAACTTCATCCTTGAAAAATGGCTAGATAAATACCAGTAAATTTTTAAAATTCCCATGACCAGGTGGCAATGGAGAACCGTTTGATGTCCTATTGCTGATCATGAGTGTACCACACAGTGCCTTGATTGACTGGGTTTCATGCAAATGGTGTAGAACAGAGATGCCAGTAATTTGGAGCCTGATGACTAGTGGGCCTAGAGCAGTGGTGTGCAGTTTTGTGTTAAAACATCTGTGGTGGGGTCATATGAATCTTCCATTGGCTTCCAAATGTTTTATGACTGACATGGGGCAGCCCCCAGTCCCTTCTATGTAAAGGCATCTTGTTATATGGAGAGGTTTCAGTGCAATGTTTAGAATCAGATTTCTATGGTCTAGGGGGCAAGCTATGTGGGATAGAAGCCTGGTTGGTACATTCTTCTGCAGACCCTAACCCACCACACGTGACAGAACTCCCTCCAGCACTGTGTCACAGTTGAACTCCTTGTATTTCTTGAAGCAAATACCAAACTGCCAGTGCAGCTGCAAGAAACACCACAAAAAGTGGAGGATGATTAAATGGCTTCACATTCCATACTGAGAGACAATTAGACCCCAGTGGAAACAGTTTACCTGCAAAGAGAGAATTCAGCACTGCTATCTCATGTTCATTGGAAAATAAGAATCCATGTCCTCCAGGTCACATAGATGCAGACCCAGCTTTGATGGTCTCACTACAAAGGAAGCTAAAGCTCCTGACCTCAACATATTTTTCAAGTGCCCAACCTCAGAGGCAGTTTCTCAAGAAGTCTTTAGACCGGCAGAGCTCCATGTTTGTGGTGTTTTTACCCTGTCCCTTACTTGTGGAAACTCCTCTACCACCTAAAAGTTTGTGAACTCCTGAGCATTTTCCATTCCAGATGTGTATTCACAGATTTTCTAACTCTTCCCCTCTAATTTTTTCTTACTTGTGGTGAAGGTAATGTCAAGGCATTATTCTGAATGAGAGTGGAAAGAGTTTTGTGTAGCACATATTTGCATACACATTGGATTCTTTTTCCAATTTTTCATTTGAAATACTGAATCCCTGACTGTCAGGGGTAGAAGGAATTCTCCTTCAAAGAATAGCCTGACACTTACAAGAAACAGCCCCCAGGGGGACATCCTGTCTGGGAGACATCCTGTCGCCATCTGTGTCCCTGAGACATCCTGTGGCCTTCTGTCTTCCTGAAACATCCTGAGGTTATCTCACCTTGTGAAGACATCCAGGCACTGCCGATAAGAGAGCTTTCCCATCTCCAGCATATAAATTCCCCTGTGTGAACAATAAAAGTTTGCAGCTTGATCAGAACTGCTGCCTTGCTGTCATCTCTCGTGTCTCATGTCCCTTCATTCTTCCCCATCTATGTTCGCTGCCCACGTTGATGTGTCCTATTGGCCGGGACATCTGTCGGCCACCGACTGCGGCTCGAGCCTTTGACTGATTGGGAACATCGTCCTCCTGGAAGTCTTGGTCAAGCGGAGCTCGCGATTGCCTCAGCAGATACCACCGAGTGACAGATCCAGGAGGAGAGTGGTGATGCCGCATGGTGAGTGACCCACCATGGGACAAGCAGTTTCGTCACATGATTTGTTTTTGTCAGGCCTCAAGGAGTCATTCAAGACATGGGGGGAGCGTGTTAAGAAAAAGGACTTAAAATTTTTCTTTTCATACATAGGAGAATTGTGTCCATTGTTTCCCTTTGAAGGGACCACAGATGGTAAAAGATGGCTTAGAGTAGGAGACTGTTTAAAAGATTATTATGAATCTTTTGGCCCAGAAAAAGTGCCTGTTCCCACCTTTTCTTACTGGAACTTAATTAATGAAATTCATAAATGTTCATCCTTTAACAATGGTACCTTAAAACTTGTCAGGATTGGGGAAGAGGCTATGTAACAGACCTCTAGTCCCCCCTCGGCATGCCCATTAGTTAGTATAGACATAGACCCTTCTCATTCTCCCCAGGACCCTGGGAAACTTCCCCTCACCCTCAAAATACCACCGTAATAAATAAGGCTCCAATGGTTAAAAACCGCCTTTATCCAGTTTAAAATCCCAGAGACACATTGACCCCTAGGGAGGAGGCTACCTTGGAGAAGGAAGCAGCTTGCTACAATTCAGAACACCCAGCACCTCTCAGGACCCTGCCACAGCCTATAGGACTTACACATCCACCTACCTCCTATATCCCTCCTACCTTTTGTGATCTGGCCCTTCGGGATCCAAATGCTTCCCAAGATATTTTTTCCAAACTTCCCTTGCCTAACCTGGCTCCCTTGCGAGAGTCTCACCAACATAGACGGGAACAGATCCAACTTTTAAAAGAATTAAGATCCCTTGACACTGAGCTCTGTTCATTAGCCTTAGGCAAGGAGTCAATGCAAGCTGGCCCAAGGTGGTCTAATACAAAGACTAAGCCGCTCCATTGGCCTGTTCTCACCTTCTCAGTCACCAGAAGTCAGATAGATAAGCCTGCCCAGGCTGAGGTCAAAGACTTAGACAAGAATCAAGTGGAGGAAGCTGGGGAAATGGATCAAGGAGATCAGGACTCAGAGGATGAGGAGTTTACCCCTCAGAAGGAAGGAACCCAGAGTGTCTACAAAAAATTAAGCCTGCTTTTTCTTGAAAAACTTACAAATGCTTGTGCTCACTATGGACCCACTGAGCCCTACATATTGGCTTTATTAGAAAGCCACAGCACAAAATGGCTACTCCCAATGATTGAAAATTTCTAGCCCGAGGTACCCTCAGTGCTGGAGACTTCCTGTTATGGAATACAGATTTCAAGAGCACTGTCAGGAAACTGCTCAAAAAAATTTAACTAAGGCCTACTCTAAATCTTGGACTTATGTTAAGCTAGTGGGCAATGCACCTTTTGACACTAAAACTAAACAGGCACATTTCCCTGCTGGACTTTTGGTGCAGATTCAGATGGCTGGCTTACATGCTTGGAGACACCTCCCTTAAAAGGCCTTCACTACCACTTCTCTGGCAAAAATTCGACAAGGGCCCGACGAGCCTTATAGAGATTTTGTTCCCCGGCTTAACCTAGCTGTAGAATGCTTGCTTGGACCAAGCGAAAGCGAAAGCACCTTTGTAAAACATCTTGCCTTTGAAAACGCCAACCCGGCATGTCAGGAAATCTTCGACCACATAAGGTTAAAGGGAAACTTTCTGATTTTATTAGACTCTGTCCAGGGGTGTGTGCAGCCCATGCAATGGGTCTCGCTTTAGGTGCCGCCTTTACCAAGGCCTTTCACAATCCTGGCTTATGTACTTGCTTTACTTGTAAACCACCTGGCCATTTTACACACGATTGTCCTACAGGCAAAGGAAGCCTAGGAATAGCATCTACTCAAACTGGGGCAAAACCGCTCCCAGCTACACTTTGCCCTAGATGTGGTAAAGATCATCACTGGGTCAGTGAGTGTATATCTAAAACAAATGCCCTCGGCAGCCTATTTCTTCCTGCTTTTCGGGAAAATCCCTGTGGGGCCAGCCCCTGGCCATGACCTCCCCCAGGACAAACCCAGGGGCAATAAGGTTTGTTCCCTCCCAAACTCCCAACCTACATCAAAGTCCTTATCCACAATTGCCTCCCTCCAACTAGCCACCCCAGGCAGCGCAGGATTTAACCTTCGTGTTGGCACCGATACAATATTAGACTCATTTCAAGGGCCCCAGATAATATCCACTGGAATTATGTGTCCCCCTTCATCTCATACATGTGCCCTTATTCTTGGAAGAGCCTCTACTACCTTAGAAGGTGTTCAGGTCTTCCCTGGTATTAAGGATAATGATTTCACTGGAGAAATAAAAATCCTGGCCACAGATATTGATGGAGTTGCGGCCATTCCAGCAGGAACAAGACTTGCACAATTAATAATTCTTCCCTTGGGTTCAGGAGGCACTTCCACCGCCAACACCTACCGCAGGGGATTGCCTCCTTGGGTTCCTCTGATGTATATTAGGTTCAACCCATTTCTCACAATAGACACACCCTTACCTTATTTATTGAAGGAAAGGAATTCCAAAGAATTCTATATACTGGAGCTGATGCCACAATTATTTCTCAATAATACTGGCAATCAAGTTGGCCCCTCACCCCATCCTTGACTGACCATAAAGGGATAGGACAGTTTAAAATCCTCTGGTCAGCTCTAGGGCTCTTAGCTGGACTGATAAAGAGGGTAATAAGGGAACTGTCACTCCTATCGTTGTTCCTGACCTCCCTGTTAACCTACAAGGCCAAGACATTTTGAGTCAAATGAAATTTATTCTTGCCAATACCAATTTCATGGTGACTCATCAAATGCTTCATATGAATTTTGTCCCTGGTACAGGCCTTGTGAGACTGAGACAAGGACTGGTTGAGCCAATACAACCCATACAAAAAACAAATACATATGGTCTTTGGTATTCAGATTTTTAGTGTCGGTCGCTGACCTCCTGTACCCCATGGAGATAAAATTATTTGGGAGACTCAGACTCTTTTGTGTGTGGATCAGTGGCCCCTTACACAAGAAAAATTAGAGGCTGCCTCCATGTTATTGCAGGAACAGCTGGCAGCCGGCTATGTAGAGCCCTCAACCTCACCATGGAATACTCCTATTTTTGTTATCAAGAAAAAATCAGGCAAGTGGCGCCTTTTACAATATGTGTGCCATTAATAAAGTTAGGCACCCGGTGGGAGCACTACAGCCAGGCATTCCCACACCAGTGGCTATTCCCAAAAACTAATGTAAAATGGTTATTGACTTAAAAGATTGCATTTTTACCATCCCTTTACATCCTGAGGATAGACCCTATTTTGCTTTTTGTCTCACTCTCATTAATTTTCAGGGCCCTATGCAGAGATTTCAATGGAAGGTTCTTCCCCAAGGGGTGGCCAACAGCACTAGTCTTTTCCAAAAAAGCGTTGCTCAAGCAGTACACCCCGTGAGAGAGCGATGGCCACAAATTTATATTTAACATTATATGGATGATTTGTTAATTGATGCACCTAATACCCATGACCTTAATAATTGTTACTTGGACCTTTACAAAACCCTCACAACCTTGGCACGACAAGTAGCTCCTGATAAGTTTCAAACACAGGACCATTATACCTATTTGGGCCTTAAACTTCACGATAATCAGATCCAAATTCCTAAAATACAACTACGTGTGGACCATCTTCCCACCCTTAATGATTTTCAAATATTACTTTGGGATATTCAATGGCTAAGAACACATTTAAAATTACCCACTTGTGTACTTCTGTACACCCATCCTCCCCTCAAAAGCTTACTCCCGAGGCATGACAGGCATTAAACCGTGTCACAGAAGCCATTGCCCAACAGTTTGTTACACAAATTTCTTATAACCTTCCTCTGGTTCTGGTAATTTTACACACTCCTCATACACCCACAGGAATATTTTGGCAATGAGATCCACATTTAAAAATAAAGACTGCCTCTTGTTTTGTGTCCATTTACCCACCACATCCTCCAAGGTAATTACTGTTTATCTTGCTCAGGTAGTTTCTGTTACTATTAAAGGTCGTTTGCTTTCTTGACAACAATTTGGCAAAGACAGTGATAATATTTTATTCCATATACTAAGGACCACACCCAATTTTTACTACAGACATGGGATGAATGGGGTATTGCCCTATCAGGCTTTTTGGGAACAATTGATAACCACCTCCCTAATGACCCCCTTTTACATATTGTCTAGTTACATCCATTTTTTTCCCAAAATTACTCAAAAGGCTCCCATTTCTCAAACCCTTACTGTCTTTACAGACGGTTAAAGTAATGGCCATGCGGTCTTTGTTATCAATAACCAGCCTACCATCTTTGATAGAGTCTATCAGTCAGCACAGTTTGTGGAATTTTTTGCGATAACACAAGTTTTTATAACATTTTTTGATAATCCTGTTAATATTTATGCAGACAGTGCCTACATTGCTCATTCTGTCCTCCTGCTGGAGATTTTGCCCACCATTAAGGCTTCTTCCAATGTGGCCTTTCTGTTTCACCAGCTTTAGCAGCTAATTCAGGCCAGACAACTTCCATTTTTCTTAGGACACATCAGGGCACACTCTGATCTTCCCGGTCCTCTAACACAAGGTAATGCCCATGCTGATGCAGCAACTCGTTCCATCTTTCTAATAATTGTTGGCTCCATTCAAAAGACCACGGAGTTACACAATCTTCAGCATCTAAATTTTCCGAGCCTTTGATTACTTTTTAAAATTACCAGGCAACAGGCAGGAGAGATAGTAAAAGCATTCCCTGGTTGCACTCTCTCCCTCCCCATTCAACACTTGGGAGTTAACCCCTTAGTATTACTGCCCAATCAGGTTTGGCAAATGGATGCTACTCATTTTCCTGAATTTGGAAAAACCAAATATATACACGTTTCTATAGATACCTTCAGCGGCTTTATTTTTGCATCACCACATTCTGGAGAGGCTACCAAAGATGTCCTTTCTCATCTTGTTTCAGGCTTTTCCATAATGGGTAAACCAATACATATTAAAACAGATAATTGTTCTCCATATACCAGTGCCAAGTTTAAACAGTTTTGTGCTACCTTGCAAATTTGTCATACTACTGGAATTCCATACAAACCTCAGGGCCAAGGCATTGTGAAACGTGCCCACCTTACCTTAAAGACTTGGCTAATCCGCTTTAAGGCATCCGCCTTTGTATTTACCACTTTCAGGCATCGCCTTAACCATGCATTATTTGCCCTTGTTTTTTTTACCCTAGACAGTGAAGGCCATTCGGCCGCAGACAGACACTGGCATCCCTCGTCCAATTCTGTCCGCCCACCTGTTATTTGGTGAAATACCCTTCCAAATAAATGGAAAGGCCCAGATCCTGTCCTCATCTGGGGACGAGACTCAGCTTGTGTATTGGACCAAGAGCAAGCAGCCCCAAGATGGTTACCAGAACGCTTGGTTAAACAGGATAATGACTTACCTCAACACAGGGACGGAGGCTCTTTCCTTGAGGACAAATTTTCCTCTTTTTCAGATGCAGCCAACAATCTGTGTGAGGATCCTGCTTAAAGTACTTCTGCTGAACAGGTTTGTACACGGAGGCCTTAGCCCTCCACCTTCCAACATCATGGAGTACTTTGCCCCCCCCCCCCGTGAATGCAAGGGAGGATCTTGGACTCAGTCTCCAACTAGTTGGACCCAGACTGCTGACTGCGTCACTAAAGTGGCTTACCTCTGTGCCGAGATTGACCATAAACTCGAAGGAGTTTATCAGCCTAAATGGGAATGTGTTAACAAGCCAAAGATTATTCCCCATAGTACAAGTAAAGCTCTCCAAAATTGTTCTACAACCTGTTCGCATACCCAGGCGATGCATGACTCTTGTTATGTGTCACCCTCAATTTGTGTTAACAAGCAGGGAGAATAATTTTTTGAAGCCTCCCAAACTAAAACTCATGCAGCAGTGCTGACCACTATTCATTATACGCCCGTTCTCTTTGACCGGGGAAGAGAACGCAAATACACCAAGCTATAGTCAGCTGGGTGCCAAGGCACTGTCCATAAACCCTCCTGCTGGCCCATTAAGGCCCCTACAGGGGTCTCTGATGGTGGAGGATCCACTGATGCTGTCAAGCATCCTCAGATAATCAAACTTTTGAAACCCCAAATCCCTGAGCTCACATATCATCCCTTAATGTAGCCTAAATCCCAGCTCCCAGGTTTAGATAACAGTACATTAGATATTTTGGAAACTACCTTCTCCTTGCTTAATAATTCCAACCCCACCCTTGCTGGTGATTGCTGGCTCTGGATGACAACAGGGGCAATCATGGCTATGTCAGTTGCTATTAATTCTATCATCGACAATGATAACACATGCTAATCCGGATTTCCTTTTAAAGTACAGCCTATAGGCACTTTTACATTACGTCTTTTAGGCGCGACACAGAATAATACCTATGATATTGATGTTGGAGTTTCTTCCTTTGGAAATTGCTCAAGAGTACAAAATTATTCCTCACCCACCCCATCTCCTTGTAACCACAATGGCACAGTTTTTATGTGTGGAGGAAAATCGGCCTTCCTCACGCTTCCAGCAAATTGGACTGGTGGCTGTGTTCTTGCCTTATTAATCCCTGATATAACTACTGTCCCATGAGACGAACCTCTATCCATTCCTAGCCTAGACACCTTAAACAAAAGACAAAGGCGGGCAATACAGGCCTTACCACTCTTTGCCAGCCTTGGAATAACAGCTGTTGTGGGCACAGGTACACTGGCTTTGGCACGGCTATACACTCTAACCATCGCCTGTCTCAACAACTTATAAATGATGTACAAGCTCTATCAGTATCCATTAAATATTTGCAGGACCAAATAAACTCCCTGGCAGAAGTGTTCCTTCAAAACAGACGAGGCTTAGATTTTCTGACTGCTAACCATGGAGCTATTTGCTTGGCCTTAGGGGAACGATGCTGCTTTTATGCCAATAAATCAGGCATAGTATGCACTAAAATAGAGACAAAGGGAATTATTTGAAAATCCCCTCTGTACTGAGCTTAATAGATTTCTACCCACCTTCTTCCCCTATTAGGCCCTTTGTTGGGTTTACTTTTAATGGTGTCCATAGGACCTTGCATTATAAACAGGCTGGTACAATTTATTAAAGAACAGAATAATATTTTGGCCTCTAAGCCCATTCAGGCCCACTATCATCATTTGGAGATGGACGACCACACTGCCAACATTTAAAAGGATGTTCTACCCTTCTCACAGGCTTATTTTTTAAGTTTACATCCCCACAGATCTCTCTTTCCTTTATAAAAGTATGAGTAAGAGCTCTCACCAACCATCTTCTGCCCTTGCTATAAGGGTTTGCTCCTCCATGGGCCCCTCTGCTTAGGGGAGGACGCACCCATGGAATGAGGACGTTAGGCCATAATAACGGAGGGTGCAGGAAGGACTGCAGGAGGATGGGTCCACGGATCGCAAAACACAAGACCTGTGGGTGACATGCTCCGGTGCATGGCGGTTGGCATGCTTCCCCCTCAAAGCCGTCTGCTACAAACACATGCAAAGGCCACCACGAAATGTCCTAGTGAAGATGCTCACTCGGATCAGGAGGTATTCTAAGGCCTCCTAGAGGAACAGAGCCTCTATCACCCCCTAAAAACATGGGCAATAATGTATGGTCAAATATTTTATATAAGAAAGGGGGAGAGGTCAGGGGCTAGAAGGAAGTTCTCCTTCGAAGAATAGCCTGACACTTACATGAAACAGTCCCCTGGGAGACATCGTGCCTGGGAGACATCCTGCAGCCATCTATCTCCCTGAGACATCCTGCGGCCATCTGTCTTTCTGTAATATCCTGAGGTTATCTCACCTTGTGAAGACATCCATCAACTGCCAGTAAGAGAGCTTTCCCATCCCCAGCATATAAATACCACTGTGTGAACAAAAATTTTGCAGCTTAATTAGAACTCCTGTCTTGCTGTCATCTCTCGTGTCTCTTGTCCCTTCATTCCTCCTCAACTAAGTTTGACGCACAAGTTGATGTGTCTTGCTGGCCGGGACACCTGAAACTAAAGCATACCCTACAAGACTATGACTACTAATCCTAATATGATGGAGAAAAATAACCCAAACAGAATAGAAATACAAGCAGTTTAGAGGAGGCATGGTGTATAGTTGGACTTGCCTTTTTGCATGATACAGGGTAGGTGTTATAAATCTAGTTAATTTTTAATTGAAATAATTCTCCATGTGTTTTTAAAGTTAAAAAATATGTGAATACCTGTCTCCCTTTCTCTGTAGCCTATTCAGCAGATGTATTTTTATATGCACATATAGAATCCTACCTGGTATCACACTATCACACGTATATTCTTGTGAGGTGAGCTGACTTGGCAGATACAAATTGTGAGAAGAGATCACTCCTCCAAAACGCTGTTGGAACTTAAAGTTGAAGCTATGGGTTAGCCTCCTAGTAGAACAACATTATGCATAAATCCATGTTCAGTAAAATAAATGTTTTTGCATCTGTGGCTGATATATATTTCATGATGAATTTCAATTGGCATATATATTGCTACTTTTAATTGTGTGTTTGTGTGTTTTGTGTGTGTGTGTGTGTGTGTGTGTGTGTAGTGTGTGAGTGTGTATATATATATATATATATATATATATATATATATATATATATATACACTCTCCAAATTTTTCAAAATATGAAATATATGTGTCTTATATACACTACCTAAATTCATTCATGTTCATGTATGTGGATTAATAATCAACTTTTTTTCTCTAGATTTTTCAAAACATGAAATATCTGTGTCTTATTATACATTTCCTAAATTCACTCATGTTTCTATATGTAGATTTATAATTATCTTTTCACAAGATTATTCTCAGAAATATTCATCCACCTGAAATACATATTTGTTTCCTCCTAATGAAAACTACCTTCAGTGAATGGTGTACACAAATCCTAATATTTCTAAAGTAACTGACCCAGTTTAACATCAATGCAATTAGACTCTTATTGAACATGATGTGTATTTTGAAGTTCATTTTATTTTCATCACTGGTATATTACAATTTTTTTAGTTTATTCACATCATTGGATATATATATATATATTTCATCCACAAGTTCACACATTTATAGGCATTTGTTTCACTTTAAATCACTTTCTACTTCAGAACACATATATTCCTCCATGTTTCTTGACTGGTCTTTTCATGAGACTTTTTTCCAAACACATTATTTTTGATTTCCATAATTACTTTTGAAGCAAATCTCACACACCCTACTTGATGGACCATAACCCTAATATTACCATTAGATGTATAACTGGTTGGAATGAATGATTGTATATCAATATATGATTTCTTATATATTTTCAGATATCAATTCAATCCATTATTTAAAGTGGAACCAGTTGTATTATTTATGCACAGTATTGTCTATTCATGCATTATCTCTATATTCATAGACACATGGTAGACCTCTTTATACCCCCAATACTATTTTATACATCTTTCAAATATTACTCCCAGAAATGGTGGAAGAAATACTCATGTCACCTGACCTACATATACATTTTTTCACATTAATATTCTGGACACTAAAAGCAAAGCTCACACTAATGATTGTACCAATGTAAAGGTCTGGCGAGCGTTGGAGGAAGAGACCACCAAGAGACTGTCTCATGCAACAGCAAAGAGTTTATTGGGGGTCCAGCATGCTGGGGCTCAGAGCTCACTTGAATTTAGCAGAGAGCCCTGAGAAAAGCTTAAGCAGAGCTTATATACTTTCCTTGGAGAGGGCAGGGAGTGAAGTTTATTAATGGGTCAGGGCAAGTGGGCGGTTTGTGTGTAAATGTGTGAGGGAGTACATTCTGCATTTTCACAGTTGGGGACAGCACATTCTGGGAGCAATATTAGCAAACAGTTCTCAAGATTTCAACAGTGTTGTGTTAAGCATACAGAAAAACAGGAAGTGACAAGTACCTGTTTTATAACATTTCATTTCCCACTTCTTGTTCTGGTTATTTTTAATCACAAGGATGATCATTGGGGGTGTCATATTTAAAGTCTGCTAGTGGGGTATATTGTTGTCTGATTTCCATAAGTTTAACTTGTCCAATTTGAACTTGGAGAAAGGAAACTACACGATTGAGCTAACAGGGCCCTACAGTTAGCAATAATATTAAGATTATTAATGGACCGGCCAAGGCTGATAAAAGCATAGTTAACCACAGGGACTGTGTGAACCAAGACTCAAACCACCCTTTTTGGGCCTCTGTCTCTCGTTGACACTCTTCAAGGCGTTTTCTTAATTTATTCATAGATTTTTTTACAACTCCAGTATTGTTGGCATAAAAAACAACATTTGTCCCTCAATGCAGCACAAAGACCCCTTCTCTCATGAAGAGGAGGTCCAACCCTCGACTGTTCTGTAAAACTACTTCAGGGAGAGAGGTTAAAAATTCCTGTAAAGCTGTGATGGAGGTTTTTAATATCTTTAAGTTTTGGTCTATTGCTGCTTCTAATTGGTTGATTTGTTGTGTCCCATGAACAAGGGCAGTGGTTACTGTGCCCACCCCTCAGAAACTCCTATTTCTAATAGAATGGCTAAAGTGATGGATACAGGTTCCCTGCGGAACCGGGTTGTATGCCACCCCCTATTTGATCTTTAAGTGAAACAGCGTCGTGATAGAGCAATCAGGGAAACATCTGCACCATTACATTATTAATCACATCTATTGACCATTTTATGAAAACATAAACAATGTTTAAGTATATAGAATTATACTGTTGTAGGGATGGACAGGGCAAAGAACCTGAGATACCACAGAGGCTAGGGAATCAGTCCTATTTGGTTGCAAACAGATTTAGAGGGCATTGCTTCTGTTGTAATCAATTAATCCGCTGAACACCAAGTTTAGGTAGTTTCAGAATTTTGTACCCAACATGTAAGGGAAGGAGCTCAGAAGTTCACAGTCTGCAGAAGTTAACAAAAAGCAGTATTTGTTTCTGTTTATTTCCTCTGTTCTGGGCAAGTTAACTTTTTAATGACACCTCGGAGGGGGAGAGCTTTTGTCTTCTCTTTTTTTTTTTCTCCCTGACATCTGTTAAAATGGAGCCCAGTTGGTAACATCTTTATCTTAGAAATGTAGGCATCTCTGTGAAGCCCCAGCTCAAGGCCAGAGGCCTTGTTCACATATTTTGTGAAAAACTAGTAAGGGGGTGTCTAGCTTAGGAGTGCAGAATTTTTCAGCCAGTGGCAAGTAGAATAGGGCAAGAAGAAAAGAAGTTTATCTACATTGAACTCTTTTATAGGGACTCTTTTGCTGAAAGTCCTAAAGTCAGCCATGGTGAAGACTTTTGGAGAAGGTTAGTTAAGACTTTTCTGTGGTCCTGGAACAGAGGGGGAAGACGTGGAAGCCGGGGAGTGACAGCAGCTCCGCGAATCTGAGAATGAGGAAGGAGAGATGTAAAAGAATAATGGGAAAGGTGTTTGGGATTTTCCTAGCAACAAAAACTTGAGCAGTAGAACAGGTAGGGCAGAGGGGATGATGGGATTGAGTATCCCAAAAAGCCTGTGAGGGACTTTAATTCTCAGTAACCTGTTTTCAGTGTTTACAAAGCAACGTTAAAGGCAATTTTTTTATATCTTGGATAGGGGTCTGAGGGCTCTCCTCAGCCTGTTTGAGCTTTGGGTTAGCTGGTAAGAGGACGTGTGGGACCCGGTGTGGGCACTGAGAGGAAAAGAGAGGAGTGAGTGGGTGGAAGGGTACCTCAGTACCTGCTACCTCAGCAGGGGGGCAATGGTCTGAGAACCGGCGGAGGTTTGAGTATTTGATCTAGTAATTGGAGGGGAGAAATCAGGTTCCTGAGGTGGAATTGACAGGAGAGGGTCTGGAGCAGAAGGCAGAGGGTGAGGATCTATTGGAGAAGCATAGTTCAGGAGGTGAGCGAGGAGTGAAAAGGCCTCCACATAGGGGAATTTCCTTCCACCCTTTTGAGCACTTGCCGAAGTTAAAAAAGTCACGCAGAATTTGAAGATCTAGAGACCCATCTGGGGGCCATCGGTTTTGGTTGTCTAATTGGTAATATGGCAAATGCTGTGTACTGAATTTGATTAGAAGTTTGGGTTCCACCAGGAAGCTCTTATATGCTCATATCACCATGACTTACAGAAGAAGTCGGATTTTCCCTCACACAGCCTTGGCTGTTTGCGGCTTTGATAGTCTGCCGGGTAAACATAGTAATCTAGGCTAGCCAACCTGCATCTGGCTCGCGTGTCCCTACATCCGTAATAGCAAACTCACACACTCTTCCTGATAAACCATAACCCTAATATTACCATTAGATGTATAACTCATTCGAAAGAATGTATGTATATCAATATAAGATTTCCTGTATATTTTCAGATATCAACTCAATCCATTATTTAAAGTTGGAATCAGTTATGTTATTTATTAACAGTATGGTCCTTTCATGCATTATTTCTTTATTCATAGACACAGGGTAAAACTATTCATAACCCCAATACTAATTTATACCTCTTCAAAATATTGCTCTCAGAAATGGTGGAAGAAAAACTCATGTCACCTGATCTACATATGTATTTTATCACAGTAATATTCTGGACACAAAAAACAAAGGTCACACTTATGCTTGTACCATAACCTAAATGGAAAGTGAGCATGGATTACTAAAAACATACACGTTCAGGTTGCCTAATGCTCTCAAATGTCAATCCTATTGGTGACTACATATTTGTTTCTTCCTAAGATTATGTATTCAATAAAACCTGTTGAAAATGTCCAATCCTATCACTCACTTTATACTTTGCCTGATTTCCTAATGTCTGTATTGATATCTGCTTTCCTACATATTTCCACCAGTTCATCATTGTGACTGACTCTTTACATGTGCTGATATTTACACTAATTCTCTACCTGAAACCCTATTGCTAAAGAACTTTTGGTCCAAATCCTATACTCACTCTTCTTGCAAAATCTACCGACTACCTTCCTAATCCTACCGACTATCTCTGTTTGACTGGATGTTCTCTAATACATTCAATCATCCAAGGTAAATGGTCCTATGCCATTGTATGTCGATTTATCTGAGACATCAGTGAAAAACGTAATTCAAAGCTAAGTATCCCAATGAAAAGCCCAATGCCCTTCTGGGCTTCAAATCTTACCTAGATTTCTGTTTTCATACTTATTTTTCACCTCTATATTCTTATAAAAATCGCAGGTTCCCAATACCACTATTCATTTCGCAGAATGATTCCTAACGCAAATTGAACATGTTATTAATCCTAAACATACACTGTTTCCTCAATCTAGCTTTACAGAAGAGCAGGGACAGAGTTAGTCTTACAATTCAGGAATGTAGGGGATCTTCCACCTGCTGAGAACCTCAAAGGTCCATGCAGAAATAATCCCTGGAGAAGATGTATGCAGCTATGGAGGACCTGAGAGAACAAAAGTCATCATCCATGGCAATCAACTTGATTAGAATGAAGGGGTGTGTATGAATGAGCCACTCTCTTCTCAATGTGGAGAAGGTGGAGCAAACCAGGGCTGTGTGGAGAGCTGTTCCAGGGTGCCTATGGTTGATATACCATTCTAACTTGTGAAAGTGTCACAGGAAGTGGGGGCAGCCTCCATCTCATGGGACTCTTGGAAGCAACTGTTAGGACATATGGTTACCAAAGTAGTGACCTCATTCAGTTCCAGAAGGAAGTGACCTCACCTCACTTCCTTGTTGATGGAACTCTCTGAACTTGGGATCCAGGAAGCCAGGCACCCAGAGCCAGTCCCAATCCCAGTTTCAGTGTGATCACTTGTTTGTAATTACCAAAGACAGCGTCAGTCATTCTTGGTACCTACTGATTTGAGGATTGGCAAATGCCAGGAAAGCTCTGAAGAGGAGCCTGTCCTTATAAAGCAGGTAGTGGCTCACCACTGGCTACTGACAACCTCAGAGACTTGGCCAAGGGACCAGATCTGAGACAGAAAAGGTAATTTCAGGGGAAGACTGTATGGCCCACCAGTCAGAGGACACTCTGAATAGGCACAGACCTACTTGGTGTAAGGAGGTGCCTTCGTGGGTGTGGGTGTGAGTTTGTGGTTTTGTCTCATGTTCTGAGAATAGGTAGGAAAGGCGGTTTTTTTTGGTTTGGACTGGACTGTTTCAAGAATGTCGTTTGACAAGGCGAGTGTTTCAATTTCTGTGTATCACAATGTGTCTGTGGATGTAGACATTAGAAAAAAGAATGCATCAGTGGATGTTTCCTGTCTAGTAGACAGCTTTTCAGCATTCATCCTGCCCAATTTATGAATAGAGTGTGACAGGCTTATTTATGTGCAACATCTGCTATCTTCCAGAGTTCCTGTTTTCTTCCTGAATTCTGGCCACTCTCCAGAATAGACTAATGGTTTTGTGTTAAAGATATGTACCACCTCCAAGCTCTGTCACATGGCCATGTACTGGATAGCTGAAGGGAATGGGAGCATCTCAGAAAACTCAGATATCAGTGTGACCAGAAAAGTCTCAGTGGAGAAACCCTGCTTTGCACCATTTTCTTACCTAATGTTCTGTTGCCCTGAATGTCAGGAACGTCTTTGCCTCAGGCCACCCCTTTTTGAAGCCTGAAGAACACTGTTTTCAAAAGGAAATTAAAGAAGTCTTTTGGTGAGCAGAGCTCCACATTTGTGTAGTTTTTACCCTGTCCCTTACTTTTGGAAACTCCTCGACCATCTCCAAGGTTGTAAACTCCTGAGCATTTTCCATTCCAGTTGTGTATTCCCTGATTTTCTAACTCGTTTCCTCTAATTGTGTCTTACTTGGGGCGAAGGTATTGTCAAGGCATTGTTCTTGATGAAATATATATATATATTTTCTCCATATTTTTCAAAATATGAAATATATGCATCTTATTATACACTCCCTAAATTCATTCATGTTCTTGTATGTGGATTTCTAATCAACTATTCACAAGATCATTCTCAGAAATGTTCATCCACCTGAAATACATATTTGTTTCCTAGTACTGAAAAATAAATTCAGTGAATGGTGCACACAAATCGTAATATTTCTACAGTAACTTACCCAGTTTAACATCAATGCAAGTAGATTCCTATGGGACATGATGTGTATTTTGATGTTCATTTTTATTCAACATTGGTACATTAGTATTTCTTCAGTTAATGCACATCATAGTATATATATTTCATCCACAATTTAGCAAATTTATAGGCATTTGTTTCACTTTCAATAACTTCCTGCTTCAGTACACATGTATTCCTCCAGGTTTCTTGATGGGTCTTTTCATGAGACTTCTTTCCAAGCACATTATTTTCGATTTTCATAATCACTTTTGAATCAAAACTCACACACAGTTCATGATAAACCATAACCCTAATATTACCATTAGATGTATAACTGGTTGTAATGAATGATTGTATATAATATAAGAATTCTTATATATTTTCAGATATCGATTCAATCCATTATTTAATGTGACACGTGTTATATTATTTATTCTCCATATGGTCTATTCATTCATTATCTCTATATTCACAGACACAGGGTACACCTCTTTTTTCCCCCAATACTAATTCATAGGTCTTCAAAATATTGCTCCCTGATATGGTGGAAGAAATACTCCTGCCATCTGATCTACATATACATTTTTTTCACAGTAATATTCTGGACACTGAATGCAAAGGTCACATTTATGATTGTACCAAAGCCTAAATTGAAAGTGAACATGGATTACTGAAAACATCGATGTCCAGGTTGCCCAATGCTCTCAAATTTCAATCCTATTGGTGACTACATGTTTGTTTCTTCCTCAGATTATATATTCAAACTCAACCTTGTTAAAAATGTCTAATCCTATCATTCCCTTTATAGTTTGCCTGATTTTGTAATGTCTCTATTATTATCTGCTTTCCTACATATTTTTCAAAGTTCATCATTGTGACTGAATCTTCATATGTGCTGACATTTACATTCACTCTCTAACCAAAACCCTATTGCTAAAGAACTTTTGATCCAAATCCTATATTCACTCTTCTTCCTAAAACTACTGACTATCTCCTGATGCTACCGAATATTTCTTTTTGACTGGATGTTCTCTTCTACATTCAATCATCCATGTTTCATGGTCCTATGCCATTGTATATTGATTTATCTGAGACATCTGTTCAGAACTTAATTCAATGCTAAGCATCCCAGTCAAGTGCCCAATACCCTTATGGGCTTCAAATCTTACCTAGATTTCTGTTTTCATACTTATATTTCACCCATATATTCTTGTAAATATCACAGGTTTCCAATACCATTATTCAACCCTCAGAATGATTCCTCACCCAAATTGAACCTGTTATTAACCCTAATCATACACTCTTCCCTCAATCTAACTTTACAGAAGAGCAGGGACGGAGTTGGTATTTCAATACAGGAATGTAGGTGATCTTCCACCTTTTGAGAACCTAGAATGTCCATACAGAAATGATCCCTGGATAAGTTGTAGGCAGCTATGAAAGACTGAGAGAGCAAAAGTCATCTTCCATGGCAAACAACTTGATCAGGATGAAGGGATGTGTCTGAATCAGCCTCTCTCTTCTTAATGTAGAGAAGATGGACCAAACCAGGCCTGTGTGGAGAGCGGTTCCTGGGTTCGTATGGTTGACATACCATTCAAATTTGTAAAAGCGTCACAGAAAGCAGGGGCAGCCTCCATCTCATGGGACCCTTGGAATCAACTGTTAGGACAAAGTGGTTGCAAAGGCAGTGAACTTTTTCAATTCCTGAAGGAAGTGACTTACCTCATTTTCTTGGAGATGGAACTCTCTGAACTTGGTATCCAGGATGCCAGGCACCCAGAGCCAGTCCCAGTCCCAGTCCCAGTGGTCTCACTTGTTTGGATTTTCCAATGACAGAGTCATTCTTTCTTGATACCTACTGATGTGGGAATGGCCAAATACCAGGAAAGCTCTGAAGAGGGGCCTTTCCTGAGCAAGCAGTTAGGAGCTCACCGCTGGCTCCTGACAACTTCACAGAGTTAGCCAAGGAGACCTAATATGTTACAGGACAGGCCATTTCAGGGGAACATAGTGTGGTCCACCAGTCAGAGGACACTCCGGATAGTCACAGACCCATTTGGGGGAAGGAGGTGCCTTAGTGGGTGTGGGTGTCAGTTTTTTGTTTGTCTCATGTTCTGAGAATATGTAGGAAAGGTGGTTTGTTTGGTTTGGAGTGAACTGTTTTTAATAAGTTGTTTGACAAGGTGAGTGATTCTATGTCTGTGTATCCCACTGTGTCTGTGGTTGTAGACATTAGAAAAGAGAATAATACAATGGATGTATCCTGTCTAGTAGAAAGCTTCCCAGCATTCATCCTGCCAAATTTATGAATGGACTGTGGCTTGCCTTATCAATGGGCAACACCTGCTAATTTCCTAAGTTGCTGTTTTCTTCCAGAATTCTGGCCGCTCTCCAGAAAAGGCTCATGATTTTTTGTCCAAGATATGTACCACCTCCAAGCTCTGTGACATGGCCATGTTCTGGATAGCTGAAGGGAATGGCGAGCATCTCAGAAAACTCAGATAACAGTGTGACCAGAAAAGTCTCAGTGGAGAAATCCTGCTTTGAGTCTTTTGCTTACCTATTGTTCTGTTGCCCTGAATGTCAGGAAGTTCTTTGCTTCAGGCCACCCCTTTGTGAAACCTGAAGGAAACAGTTTTTATATGGAAATGAATGGGCATCACCTGTGGCTCTTTGCTTAATTGCTTTGAAAAGGGATATGTATGAATCAGCCTCTTATCCCTGTGTGAGGCTGCTGATTAAATTATCAGCAGCTGATGGATGTAAAGAAAGATCCCATGTGTGCATCCAAAACCAAAATGGCCAAAACAGCAGTAATTGCAGATGAAGTCTTTCACCTTCCTCTGTAAGGTTCCTGACCTCTATCAAGTGAGAATAGGGAAGATACACCAAAACAATTTCTTGGCTACTTTTGGAAAAATTGTACCAGCGATGACACCATCAGCATAAATACCCCAACACTACCACAAGTCGCTGCACCAACAGATAGTTCACAATGCATACAAGTGAGTACACAATGCATACAAGTGATACATAGTCCAGGCAAGTTCTGCATACAGTTCAGTGATGGCTATTGCAGAAGCTGTAGATTGGTTTTATCTTTGTCTTCACCGGCACTGGGATGAAGATAGGAATTCTGGCAATTATGGCTAAAGAAAAAATTATGTATCATTCCAGAAGGCACTAAAAAAAAAACAATTTTCGTAACAATTTACATTATCTTGAAGATAATTATTAAATATAATGAAAAGGAAAGATGAAGGTAAACAAACAGTTCTGTTAAAATCCTTTTTTTGTTCACATATTAAAACAATCCTCAACAGTTGTTTACCCAATTTAAATTAAACCATTTACATCTCTTGAATAAAAAAAAATATTTGGATCCATTTTTTCATGAGTGCTCATAATATATGATATATGGACATATGTACATTCAAACATATAACACAAACCCAAGTGTGCACACATAATATAATACATACAACACATAAGATAATAGTAAAGGCCTTATAACTTTTTACATGTGAAATCACCATTGGAATGTTTAAAAACACTATAGTCAAAAAATAGAACTGATCAGCAAAACATTAACCTAGGTCTGTATGAGCTCAAAAAAACAAAATAGAACTTCATGATGTGGGAAAGGGCAATAATAAAATAGATATTGAAAAAAGCATCCTGGTTCTGTTGCAGATGTAAGGATAGCCAAATTGGAGTTTTGTATATCAGCTGTTATGGATTTGAGCCAAATAATCTTCTTTTTTGTCTATAGAAATCACTTTAGTTAATCTCTCTGGAATCCAAATCAGCTGCTGTTCTTCCTGAAGATACACACAAACAGAGCCCCAACTCCAGACAATTACTGGGTCAGGACCTTTCTTATGTCCTGTTAGAATATCCTTCCAAAGTACCTTGGGCTAATGCACATTTTTTGGACACATATGCCTTTCTGCAGCACTAAGTCCTAATGAATCCAAATTTAAAAAGTTTAGAGTAAAAAGGGTTATTTTAAGTTTATCTTTGGAAAATATATACCCCTTCCCAATTCTGTCTTTTTGCTTTAATAAGTACATTTTAATAGTTTGATGTGCTCTTTCAACTATACCTTGTCCCTGTGGATTGTATGGGATTCCTGTTATATGAGTAATGCCAAATGATGAGCAAAATTGTTTAAAAGAGGTTGAAGTATAACCAGGGGCATTATCTGTTTTTAACTGTTTAGGAATGCCCACAGTGGCAAAATTTTGTAAGCAATGAGCTATAACATCTTTAGTTTTTTTCTCTGGCATGAAGGGAGAGAATCAAAAATCCAGAAGAAGAATCAACTGTAACATGCAAATATTTTAATTTTCCAAATTCTGGCAAGTGTGTGACGTCCATCTGCCAAATATGGTTGGGTACCAATCCTCTTGGATTGACTCCAAGATTAACTTGTGGTAAAATGGTCACACAATTTTGACATAATTTTATTATTTGTCTAGCTTGTTCCTTAGTCATTTTAAAATAATTTTGTAAAGTATTAGCATTGACATGGAACTTTTAATGAAAATGTATAGCTTCTTCTAGTGTTGAGAAAATATGAATGTATGTCATGTGTAGTTTTATCTGCTAAATCATTGCCCAAACTAAGGGCTCCAGGCAATCCTGTATGTGTCCTGATATGTCCTATAAAGAATGGATCTTTTCTTTCCCAGATTAGACTTTGTATAGTGGAAAGCAAAGAGAAAACAGTAGAGGAAGGGGAAATCCTACCAGCATCTTCAAGGGATACTATAGCATTAACTATATACTGACTATCGGAAAATAAATTAAATACAGAATCTTGAAACATCACAAAAGCTTGTAATACTGTATTAAGCTCTACTTTTGAGCTGATTGTTTGGGTACTAAAAATGTAAAAGTTTGTTCAGGTGTAACTATTGCTGCTGTACCATTATTTGACCCATCAGTGAACATATTTGGAGCATTCATGAGAGGTGATTTTCTTGTCATTTTTGGAAAAATTATAGGATGCGATGACCAAAAAGACAACATAGGATTAGATGGTAAGTGGTTATCAAATGAAACATTAGTTTTACACATGAATATTGCCCAAGTATTTAACTCATTAGCTAATTCATCATTTTGATCCATAGTATATGGAGTAATAATTTTATTGGAAGAAATTCCAAACACTCCCTTTGCTGCTTTTATTCCTATGTGTATTAATTGTCACTCAGGCTCAGGATACCTTGTAATAATAGTGTTAGAAGAATAAGTTAAATGTATCCATAATAATGGACCTTCTTGCCAAAATACTACTGTAGGAATATTTTTTGTAGGTAACACAAGAAATAATAAATGCAAAATTATACCAAATCCTCCCAAATGCATATTTCCCATATATGTTTCAATGATTTTTAATGCCTTTCTTGTTTCAGGCATTAACATTCTGGGTGAATTTGCATCTGATGGACCTTTTAGGATATCAAATAAAGGTCCTAACTCTCCTGTTCGTAAGCCTAGATAAGGCCTTATCCAATTTGTGTCTCCTAATAACTTTTGAAAGTCATCAATTGATTTGAGTTGATCTACTCGTATTTGAATTTTTGGTGGTGGACCATGGTTGAGGATAATAGAACTCCTAAATAAATAATTGGAAAATTTAATTGTACTTTATCTATTGCTATCTCTTGATTACAATTTTTAATAAGTTTGTAAGTGTGCCATAACATTCTAGCAATGGGTTTTTAGCTTTGTGTGCTAATAATACATCATCCATATAGTGATATATTTATAGTTCAGGATTTTGATTTCTAAGTGGCTGGATTACTTTGTTAAAATAAATTTGACACATAGTTGGGCTGTTAACCATCCCTTGAGGGAGTACTTTCCACTCATATCTCTGATCAGGACCTTCGTGATTCAGTGAAGGGATAGTAAATGCAAAACGTGGACTATCCTCAGGATGAATTGGAATTTGAAAACAAAAAAAAACAATCTTTAATATCTATACAGAAAACATACCAAGTTTTTACAAAGCAGACAATTGAGGAATCCCCGATTGAGCAGGTCCCATAATAACCATCTCATTATTAATGGCTCTTAAATCTTGAAATAATCTCCATTTACCAGATTTCTTTTTAATGACAAAAATGGGAGTATTATGGGGAGATACAGAAGGTTGTATATGTCCTTCCACTAATTGTTGTTTGACCAGGTCATGGGCTTCTTGTATCTTTTCTTTAGTCAGGGGCCACTGAGGAACCCATACTGGTCTTTCTGATTTCCAAGTAATTTTTATTGTCTCAGTGGCCCTTTCTGAAAATCCAACCCATGTCTATCTGTTCCATGATCTATTTGTATTGGTGCTGCTATACCTTGTTCTTGTTTTTCTAATCTTTTTCCTTTCCTAAAACCTTGTCTAGCCATAATAGTGGGTGCATTTTGATTGATGTTATTTGTTAATGTCAAAACTAATTGATCTAGGACATCTCATCCCCATAAATTTACGGGAAGATGATCCAATACATATGGCTGTATAGTTCCTTCACATCCTTCAGGATCCTTCCAATCTAATACCATTGCACTTTTATGAGGATTAGTCGCCACTCCTAGGCCTCGAAGCATTTGAGTGGCTTGTTGTAATGGCCAATGTTTTGGCCATTCTTGATGAGAGATGATGCTAAGGTCTGCACCTGTATCCAGTAGCCCATTAAATTCATGTCCTTGAATATTTAGTTTTAGCATGGGGCGAGAATCTAAATTTAAAGAAAGCATAGTCCAATCTACACCTGTGGAGCCTAATCACTTGGAACCTCTTTCTACAGTATGACTGGAAAATTTATCATGTAGGCTGGATATTATTAGTAACCTTGCTATTCTATCTCCTGGTGAAATAACTGATATACCCTTTGGAGAACTGGCTAAAATTTTTATTTCACCTTCATAATTGGGATCAATTACCCCAGGAATTATCATCAGTCTTTTTAGAGTAGAAGAGCTGCGTCCCAATAATAAGCCTACTGTTCCTTTGGGAAGAGGTACTTTCACCCCTTTGGGAATGATTTCAACTCCCAACTCTGGAGTTAGTACTGATCTGGTGGAGGCACAGATGTCCAACCGTGTGCTCCCTCTGGTTTGTCTGATGAGGGATCTGATGGACAATGTGTCCTGGGCACTACCCTGATGAGGTTGCTGGTTTCCTCCAGTTCTCCGTATATTTGTGGTTTTTGGCCCCAGAGCATAGGGCCCCCCTGTCCATTTTTGGGCAAATGGAGCCAGATGGCTTTCTCCATGATATTGTGGATAAACACCTGGTCCTTGTTTGTTTCTTGATAATGAAGTACCCTCTATGGTGGTTTGAGAACTGCATTCATTAGCCCATCATGGCCAAATACCCGGTATTCTACTCCTTTGATAACTAGTTTTGTTAAACCCTCCTCCTATGGGGCAATTCCTTTTAAAAAGTCCTGTTTGTTTACAATTGTAGCATGTTCTTGGCCTGGCATCTAAAGCCTGTTTTACTGCAGCTACCACGACTTGCACTTGTTCATTAATGTCTCTGCACAAATTAATATATGTGTTTCAATCCTCGTGTTTCCATGGTCTAATGATGTCTCTGCACCCACAATTCACTTGGTTATAAGCCAGTTGTTTTATTAATGGCATTGCTTGTTCTGTATTCCCAAAAACTCTGGTAGCTGTTGGAATAAGCCTATCTACAAATTAAGTGAAAGATTCATTAGCTCCTTGTATTACCTTAGATAATTGACCTTGTAAACCTCCATGTCCTTGTAAAGTCTTCCATGCCCTAACCGCCTCTACAGCAATTTGTGGGTATACGACAGGATCATATGCAATGAGTTGTTGCTGATCCTCATAAGGTCTCCTTTCTAACAACACATCTAGATTTCTCTGAGGATAACCAGCTGCTGCATTTTGCCTAGCCGTCTTCTTGCAAAATTCCTCATTGGTAACCTTCCATAACAGATATTGACCTCCATTTAGCACAGCTTTACACATATTAGCCCAATCTGCTGGCGTCATATTCAAGTTGTTAATGGATTCAACCAAGCTTACAATGAAGTGTGCTTGAGGACCATAGGTTGTTACAGCCTCTTTTAGCTGTTTCACTATTTTGAAATTTAAAGCATGGTGAATTCGCTGCCCTCCTACCTCAAATACAGGGCATGTTTATACTTGAGATCCTGTCTCAGGATCCAAACTATCAACTGTGGGGGTTGGGGGCCCCCCAGCATATGGAGGTGGCCTTGTTAGTTGGACATTTACATCCTCTGGTGATAGAAAGGTGTTAGTAACAGTCTCCTGTAGAGGTGGCACTGTTGGTTGGGCACTTACCCCCTCTAGTGATAGAAAGTTGTTAATAGCAGTCTCCTTTTGTAACTTTCCCCCTGATGGCTTTTTCTGATCTAAGCTTTGTTCCTCTATCTTTGTCTGAACTGAAGGCTTTGGACTAAGCAAACCAGATATGAACGTCCACAATGGCAATGTGCCAACTGGCAGAGTCCCTTTTCTATTATTTTTATATCTTCACCATGTTGGATCCATTGTGATATACTTAACAACTCCTCCTAAATAAGCCATGGGCTACATTTTCATATTGTATCAACTTATGCCCTGACTGTTCTTGATTTTAGTGAGATGCCTCTTTCCTCTAACAATTTACTTAACGCTCTTTAAGTTTGTTTTTTAGTAATGTTTGATTCCGCATTTCTACTATAATACAACCCAACAAGATGACGCCAAACAAAACCGAGACAGAATGAAATAAAAAGGGAACAACAAAAAGTCATTATAGCCTTTCTATCATCCTGACATGTGCACCCGTCCTTTATCACTCTCTGTTCCTCAGATGTAAATAGTTTTTCCTCAGATGTGAACGGTTTTTCTTTCATCTCACTCATCTTCAGGGACAGGCAACTTAAAACAAAAGTGAGGCAAAACTAAAGAGGAATCTTAAAATGGCTACCCATCCTCTCGCTCTGCCCTCAGGGGCGAGCAGTTTACCTTACGACTTACCCTCAGTCACTCCCCATGGGAGCCACCAAATGCTTCAGTCTGGCTGGGCATGATTAAGGAGCCACTTGTCAGAAGAAACAAACTTAATTTTTAGAACCACACATACCAAACAAAACAGCTCCTCAGGGAAAACCCTCAGAGCCCAATTGCCACCACTGGCTTCCTTGTAAAGTCTCTCTCACACCCACAAGCCTCTCCACCTCACAAAATCCTTCTGCTCTTGAGGCCGATTGTCTGGGTCACAAAGGTGGAGCCAAAATTTTCCCAATGAGCAGCTCCGTGGACAGAAAGAGCAGGGAAACAGCTCAATGAGCACCACGGCAGAGGAGCCAATCAGCTAGATGTTGCTGGGGCCGCTGTGAGCCAATAATTAGTAGGCAGCGGGAAATTTTCTGACAGCTGGAAGTTTGCTGGGACCCCTTCAGCTGTGGCTCTCAACAAATTCCTGTCTCCTTTCTCTGTAGCCTATTCAGCACATGTATTTTTATATTCACATATAGAATCCTACCTGTTATCACACGTACATTTTTGTGAGGTGGCTGACTTGGAAGATACAAATTGTGAGAAGAGACCACTCCTCCTAAACGCTGTTGGAACTGAAAATTCAACATATGGGTGAGCTTCCTATTTGAACAACATAATATATAAATCCATGTTCAGCGAAATGAATATTTTTGCATTTGTGGATGATATATATTTCATGGTGAATTTCCATTGGAATATATATTGCTATTTTTAATGTCTCTCTGTGTGTGTTTGTATATATATATATATATATATATATATATATATATATATATATATATACATATATATATATACTCTCAATATTTTTCAAAATATGAGAAATGGATCTTATTATACACTCCCTAAATTCATTCATATTCATGTATGTGGATGTATAATCAACTTTTCACAAGATTATTCTCAGAAATATTCATCCATCTGACATACATATTTGTTTCCTAGTACTGAGAAAAAACTTCAGTGAATGGTGCATACAAATCCTAATTATTCTATAGTAACTGACCAAGTCTATCATCAATGCAAGTAGATTCCGATGGGACATGATATGTAGTTTGATGTTTATTTTTATTCAACACTGGTACATTACTATTTCTTCAGTTTATGCACATCATAGGAAATATATATATTTCATCCACAGATAGCAAATTTATAGGCATTTGTTTCACATTCAATCACTTCCTGCTTCAGAACACATGTATTCCTCCATGTTTCCTGGCTTGTATTTTTATGAGACTTCTTTCCACACACATTATTTTTGATTTCAATAATGCCTTTTGAAGCAAAACTCACACAACTTCATGATAAACCATAACCCAAATATTACCATTAGTTGTATAACTGGTTGGAATGAATGATTGAATATCAATATAAGATTTCTTATAAGTTTTTAGATATCAATTCAAACCATTATTTAAAGTGGAACAAGTTATATTATTTATTCACAGTAATGTCTATTCATGCATTATCTCTATATTCATAGACACAGGGTACACTTCTTTTTTTCCCCAATACGAATTATAAGTCTTCAGAATATTGCTCCCAGATATGATGGAAGAAGTACTCATGTCACCTGATCTATATATATATATATATATATATATATATATATATATATATATATATATATAATCACAGTAATATTCTGGACACAAAATGCAAATGTCACGCTTATGATTGTACCAAAGCCTAAATGGAAAGTGAATATGGATTACTAAAAACATCCATGTCCAGGTTTCCTAATGCTCTCAAATGTCAATCCTATGGAGACTGCATATTTGTTTCTTCCTAAGATTATATTTTCAATCTCAACGCTCTTGAAAATGTCTAATCCTGTCACTCACTTTATACTTTGACTGATTTCATAATGTCTCTATTGATATCTGCTTTCCTACATATTTTCCTGAGTTCATCATTGTGACTGACTCTTCAAGTGTGGTGAAATTTAACTTCACTCTCTAACTGAAACACTATTGCTAAAGAACTTTTGTTCCAAATACTATACTCACCCTTCTTCCTAAACCTACCAACTATCTTCCTAATCCTACCGACTATCCCTTTTTGACTGGATGTTTTCTTCTACATTCAATCATCCAATAATATTCGGGCGAGCATCAGAGGAAGAGACCACCAAGAGACTGTGCTATGCAACAGCTAAGGGTTTATTGGGGGTCCAGCATACTGGAGCTCAGAGCTCCCTTGAATAGGGCAGAGAGCCCTGAGAACAGCTTAAGCAGATCTTATATACTTTCTTTGGAGACGGAAGGGATAGAAGTTTATTGATGGGTCAGGGCGAGTTTTCGGTTTGCGTTCAAACGGGTGAGGGAGCACATTGTGCAATTTGGCAGTTGGGGATAGCACATTCTGGGAACAAGATTAGCAAACAGTTGTCAATATTTCAACAGTGCTTTTCTAATCATACAGAAAAAGAGGAAGTGACAAGTACCTATTTGATTAACCTTTCATTCCCCACTTTTTCTTTTGGCTACTTTTAAAAATGAAAGTGATCATTGGGGGGTGTTCATTCTATGTCTGCTAGTGGGGTATTGCCATATGTTTAACTTGTCCAATTTGAGCTTGGAGAAAAGAAATTACACGGTTGAGCAAACAGGGTTTTATAGTTCGCAATAATATGAGGATTATTATTGGACCGGCCAGGGTTGATAAAAGCATAGTTAACCGGGGTGACTGTGTGAAAAAAAGACTCAAACCACCCTTTTTGGGCCTCTCTCTCTCGTTGATGCTCTGCAAGGCGTGTTTTTAATTTACTCATAGATTTTTTTTTACAACTCCAGTATGGTCAGCATAAAAACAATATTCTTCCCTCAATGCAGCACAAAGGCCCCCTTCTCTCATAAAGAGGAGGTCCAACCCTCGAGTGTTCTGTAAAACAACTTCAGATAGAGAGGTAAAAGATTCCTGCAAAGCTGTGATGGAGGTTTCCAATATCTTTATGTATTGGTATATTGCTGCTTCTAATTGGGTCACTTGTTGTGTCCCATGGACCAGGGCACTGGTTCCTGTGCCCACCCCTGCAGCAACCCCTATTCCTAATAGTATGGCTAAAGTGAGAGTATATGTTCCCAGGGGAACCAGTTTGTATGCCCCCCTATTTGATCTTCAAATGAACCTGCATCATGATAGTGCACTCTGGGAAACATCTGCACCATTACACAATTAATCACATCGGTTGACCATTTCATGAAAACATAAATAATGTTTAAGTATATAGAATTATACTGTTGTAGGGAAGAACAAGGCAAGGCATCTAAAATAGCACTGAAGACAGGGAAACAGTTCTATTTGCTTGCAACCCAATTCAGAGGGCTTTGTTTCTGTGGTAATCAATTAATCCCCTGAACCCCAAGTTTAGATAGTTTCAGAATTTTGTACTGAACACGTAAGGGACGGGGCTCAAAAGTTCACAGTCCTCAGAAGTTCACAAAAAGCAGTTTTTGTTTCTTTTTTTTTCCTCTGTTCTGGGCAAGTTAACTTTTCAAAGACACCTGGGAGGGGGACAGCTTTTCCTTGCCTTTCTTTTTTCTTCCTGCCAGCTGTTACAATGGAGTCCAGTTGGTAACTTCTTAATCTTAGAAATGTAGCCATCTCTGTGAAGCCCCAGCTCAAGTCCAGAGGCCTTGTTCACATAATTTGTGATAAACTAGTAAGGGGGTGTCTAGCTTAGAAGTGCTGAGTTTTTTATCCAGTGGCCAAGTAGAACAGGGCAACACAAAAAGAGAAAGTTTATCTACATTGAACTCTTTTATAGGGACTCTTTTGCTGAAAGTTTTAAAGTCAGCCATGGTGAAGGCTTCTGGAGAAGGTCAGTTAAAACTTTTCTGTAGGCCTGGTACAGTGGGGGAAGATGGGAAAGGTATGGCTGAGAGCAGCTCTGAGGATCCGTGAATGAGGAAGGGGAGATGTAAAAGAATAATGGAAAAGGGGTTTGGGATTTTCCAGGCAACAAAAACTTGAGCAGTAGAACAGTTAGAGCAAAGGGGAAGACGGGAGTGAGTATCCCAAAATCCTGTGAGGGACTTTAAATTCTTAGTAACCTGTTTTCAGTGATGACAAAGCAACATTAAAGGCCATTTTCATTACATCTTGGATAAGGGTCTGAGGAATCTCCTCAGCTGGTTTGAGCTTTGGGTTAGCTGGTAAGAGGACCTGGTGGGACCCGGTGTGGGCACTGACAGGAGAAGAGAGGAATGAGTGGGTGGATGGGTACATCAGTACCTGCTACCTCAGCAAGGGGGAAGTGGTCTCAAAACCAGCGGAGGTTTGGGTTTTTGATCTAGTAATTGGAGGGGAGAAATCAGGTTGCTGAGGTGGGAGTGGCAGCAGAGAATCTGGAGCAGAAGGCTGAGTGTGAGGATCTATTGGAGAAGCATAGTTCAGAATGTGAGTGAAGGAGGGAAAAGGCTTCCACATAGGGGAATCTCCTTTCACCCTTTTGAGCACTTGCAGAAGTTAAAAAGTTCATGCAGAATTTGAGGATCTAGAGACCCCTCTGGGGGCCATCTATTGTGGTTATCTAATTGGTAATATGGCCAAGGCTGTGTACTGAATTTGATGAGGAGTTTGGGTTCCATTAGGCAGCCCCTGTATGCTCACATCCCCATGACATACAGAAGAAGTCTGTTTTTCTCCCACATCACCATGACTGTTTGTGGCTTTGATAGTCCGCCGGGCAAACATAGTAATCTGGACTAGCCAAACTGCATCTGGCTCTCGTGTCCCTACATCTATAAGGTTTGTTTCCATTATCTATGTTACGGAAGTGATTTAATGGAATTTTAGTGGGATCCTCTTCATCAGGGATATCCCAATAGGAAATACCTACAGCCAGCTGACAAATGTCTGTATGGAGAGATGGCCACCAGGTCCCTAAGTGGGTTGTATGCGAGATAGATTATACTTCTTTTCCAGTAGGATTTGTGATCACCCATCGCTGCTGAACTTACTGATGAGGGTTAGGACTACTGGTGGCCAAGGGGAGAGTCTATAGCCTTATCCACACAGCGAATACCCAATTTGAAAGTGTAACCAGTCTTTTCTAGTTTCCTGCCAGAGTTTGGACAGGGAGAAGGCTTGAGATGAGAGGCATGGATCCAGAAAGTGATTCCATCTACCTTTACAACTGTAGGTGTTATAAGTAGCACCTGCTATGGTCCTTCCCAGCGGGGTTCCAGGGATGACACCTAATGTCGTCTTACGTAGATGAAGTCTCTTACTTTATATCGATGTGGAGTCCCCTCGTTCCCAGGTTGGTAGAAAGTGGCCAGCTGTTTTCACAGGTATTTCTGAGTTCTTTCAAGAGCTTTAAGTCTGTCAAGCAAGGGGGTTTGGATGGGATCGCTAGATGTTAGAGTTGGGGTTAGGTCCCTTACTGGAGGAGGTGCACAATAAAGAATTTCATAGGGGGTGAGATTACACGAAGAAACAGAGGGAGTATCTCTTGCATGCCTCATTGCATATGGCAGGAACATAGTCCAATCTATTATGCCGGTCTCTAACCTTAATTTCGTTAAGGTCTGTTTAATGGTTCTATTCATTCTTTCTACCTGTCCTGAACTCTGGGGTCTATAAGCACAATGTAACTTCCAATTAATCCCCAGGGTCCTGGTTAACCCTGAATTACCTGGGCCACAAACCCCAGTCCATTATGAGACCCTATTACCTTAGGCAGGCCGTATCTTGGAAAAACATCTTGCAGGATCTTCTTGACAACCATTTGTGCTGTTTCTTTTTTCTTTTTTTTTTTTTGTGGGGAAGGTTTCAATCCATACTGAAATGTATCTACAAAGACTAGGAGATATTTAAGTCCATACCTTGCTGGCTTAATTTCAGTAAAGTCCAGTTCCCAGAATTGTCCTGGTTTGGCTCCTCGTAGGTGCTTTCCTGCAGGAAGCTTGGATGTGTAAGCATTAACCAAAATGGACCTGACAGGGTTTTGTTAACCATTCCGTTATTTCATTTTGCTGTGAGTCGGTTAGTTTAAATCTCTGTTCTTGATCCTTCAGGAATGCCTGCAGTTTCTTGGAACCAAGGTGAGTGAGTTGATGCACATTTTCTACTGACATAGTTTGAGCCATGGCTATAGGAATAGTTACTGAAGGATTTAGAAATTCCACTTGGGGGCCTTCAGTGTTAAAAGTTATTTTGCCCCGGAGCTTGGTGAGCTGATCTCTGCCCATCAATGGGGCAGGGCATTCTGGGTTTACTAGGAAGGAGTGATGGATTTTTCCTCTTCCCAGGTCCATGGTCCTCTAAGTTGTCTAAGCCAGATATTTACTGCCATTAGCCCCTTGAACTAGAGACCTTTTATTTGATAGAGGGCCAAATGGGGCCTTAAGGGCTGAGTATATTGCCCCTGAATCCACTTCAAAGTTTACTGGGGTCCCTTCCACTTCAAGTTACCCTGAGCTCGGGGAGGGGATCTGAGCCCCAACTTTCATATTCATCCTCCAGAGTCAGAATGGCTGGCTGATGTGGCTGTCTATTTCTGGGGCACTCTTTGGCCCAGTGTCCTTTTTCTTTACAGTAGGCACATTGATCTGAGGCCAGGGGTGGCCTCTGGCATGGGGCCAGGTATCCCTTTCTGTCTCCCTGTTTCTTAATTTCTGGCCTATTTGTTGTTGTGACCAGGACCTTAGTCAATGCCTTAGTTTGTATTAGTTTCGTTTATCCTCCCTTTGCTCCCTTCTCTTCCTCAGTTTCTTTCTTATAGTATACTTTCTCGGCTTCTCTGACTAAATCTCTCAAATTCATATCTTGTAATCCATCTAAGTGTTGTAACTTTCTTTTACTATTCAGGCCACCTTGCCCAATAAAGGCCATCGTGACAGATGGCTTTTGATCCTCTGCCTGAGAATCGAAAGGAGTATATCTCCTATATACCTCCATAATTCTCTCTAGGAGCATAGAGGGAGATTCATCAGGCTCTTGAATAATCTCTCTTACCTTTGCCAAAATATCTGGTCACCTAGTGGCCACTTGGAAACCCACTATTAGAGCCCGGCAATAAATGGACAGATTCTCCCTACCTTCAAAGGTGTTCTGGTCCCAGTTGGGTCACTTCAAGAGAGAGCCGGGTTTTATTATGTTGGGAAGTTTTGTTGGTCGACCATCTGGTCTGAGGATATTTTTTTCTAGCTTGCAGGAGGATTCTCTTTTGTTCCTCTCTCATGAAGAGAGTCCTTAGGAGTTGTTGGCAGTCATCCCAAGTAGGCTGGTGTGAAAACATCAATGACTCGACCAGACCTGTGAGCTGGGTTGGTTCCTCGGAAAAAGGGGGATTGTTATTTTTCCAGTTATAGAGGTCTGAAGAGGAGAAAGGCCAATATTGGTAGGCCTGCATTTTTCCCCCATGGCCACCGTCAATTGTTGGCCCATAGGGACGGAGGTGGTGCATCATGGGAGTTCCAGGGTTTTCAATCATTCACCGCCGGCGAGTTCCTTTAGCTGGGCCAGCTTCCTCCAGGGGAGGAGAGTATGTGTGTGCCACGAGGGAGTTATCTGGAGGGCGCTGGGCTGGTTTAGCTTCCTCCAATGGCAGAGAGGCTGAGTTAGCAGAAGGAGAATCACTTAGAGGGTGTTGTGGGTTAGGGGAGGAGGGCAAGGGATAAGGAGGGGGAGGAGAGTCCAGTAGAGTCAAATCTTGTGACTCAGGGAGAACAGATGGTGGAGGAGGGGGAGGAGCAGAGGGTTTGAGAGATCATGGGGGAAGGAGTAGGAGCAGGGGCAGGGGCAAGGAAAGGCTTCACCCATGGAGGAAGAGATTTGCAGAGGTCCTGCCAAGTTAAGATATATGGCTGTTGATCAGGATGGCTATGTGACCCCGGCTGAAAGACAATATCTCTGACTTTTTAAATTAGTGGGAAGTAGAATGATCATTCTAGGGGCCATCCAAATCCAAAGTTGGGCCATTCTGAGGCACAGAGAGTCTGGCAGGTCTGGCGTTTTACTGAAAAAGAATGATTCTGAGCCCTTAAGCGGACTTTGGTCCAGTGATCAAGAGTCCGGGACAGAGGCATTGAAGTGCTCTGTCCTATAATGAAAGGTACACAAACAGTAAAAGCAACGACACAGGACACAGACAAGACAAGACAATACAGACAGGCAATGGACGTCCAACACTGAGACCAGGAATGAGTAGCCGGCAAAATCCGATGGGATGGCAATACCGAATCTGAAACAAAATATCACTGAGTCGAGGAGACTATTGTTCCTTGATTTCCCAAGTCCTCTGGGGCGTCCCCCAGGGATGTGCCCTGTGTCTCTGTGACATGTCTCTAAGACACCGTTGGAGAGAGCTCAGGCTCTTCATCGCCAGCGATTTTGCCAAGCCCTAACCTGAAATATGAAACCAGAAAGAGGCGCCTTACTTTCCCCAAGAGGACCCCGTTGGGGTCTCACATCCGCCGCTCCTGGAACTCGGTGGAACCTCAATACGTATAGGTCATGCTAGCTTCGGATGAAGAAACCACCAAGAGACTGTCTCATGCAAAAGCACAGGGTTTATTTGGGGTCCAACATGGTGGGCCTCATGGCTCACTTGGATAGAGCAGAGAGCATGGAGAACAGCTTAAGCAGAGCTTATATACTTTCCTTGGAGAGGGAAGGGAGGGAAGTTCACTGATAGGTAAGGGCAATTGGGCGGTTTGCCTGACACCGAGTGAGGGAGTACATTCTGCAGTTTGGCATGTGGGAACAGCACATTTTGAAAAAAAGATTAGCAAACATTTCTCATCAGAGTTTTGGTAAGCATACAGAAAAACAGAAAGTGACAAGTACCTATTTTATTAAGCTTTCACTACCGACTATCCCTTTTTGACTGAATGTTCTCTTCTACATTTAATCATCCAAGGTACAAGGTCCTATGCCATTGTATATCGATGTATCTGAGACATCTGTGCAGAACGTAATTCAACACTGCGTATCCCAATCAAGGGCCCAATGCCTTCTGGGCTTAAAATCTTACTTATATTTCTGTTTTTATACATATATTTCACCTATATATTCTTATACATATCGCAGGTGACCAATACAATTATTCATCCAGCAGAATGATTTCTAGCCTATACCGAACATGTTATTAATTATAACCATACACTGTTCCCTCAGAAGAGCAGGGAAAGAGTTGGTCTTACAATACAGGAATGTAGGGGATCTTCCACCTGCTGAGAACCTCAAAGGTCCATGCAGAAATAATCCCTGGAGAAGATGTAGGCAGTTATGAAGGACCTGAGTGAGCAAAAGTCATCTTCCATGGCAAACAACCTGGTCAGGATAAAGGGTTGTTTCTGAATCAGTTTCTCTTCTTAATGTAGAGAAGATGGACCAAACCAGGCATGTGTGGAGATCTGTTCCTGGGTGACTATGGTTGATATACCATTCTAACTTGTGAAAGTGTCACAGGAAGCTCTGAAGAGGGACCATTCAAGATAAAGCAGGGAGTGTCTCACCGGTGGCTCCTGACAACATCACAGTTTTGGCCAAGTAGACCAGATCTGAGACAGGACAGACCATTTCGGGGGAACATAGTATGGCCCACCAGTCAGAGGACACTCCGGAGAGTCACAGACCTACTTGGGGGAAGGAGGTACCTTTGTGGGTGTGATTGTGGGTTTGTAGTTTTGTCTCATGTTCTGAGAATAGGTAGGAAATTCGGTTTGTTTGGTTTGGAGTGGATTGTTTCTAGTAAGTCGTTTGACAAGGTGAGTGTTTCTATATCTGTGTATCCCATTGTGTCCATGGTTGTAGACATTAGAAAAGAGAATGCATCAATGGATGTGTCCTGTCTAGTAGAAAGCTTCCCATCATTCATCCTGCCCCATTTATGAATAAACTGCAGCTTGTCTTATCGATGGGCAACCCCTGATATCTAGCGAAGTTCCTGATGTTCCTGAATTCTGGCAACTCTCCAGAATAGGCCCATGATTTTGTGTCCAGGATATATACCACCTCCAAGCTCTGTGACATGGACATGAACTGGATAGCTGAAGGGAATGGCGAGCATCTCAGAAAACTCAGATATCAATGTAACTAGGAGAGTCTCAGTGGAGAAACCCTGCTTTGGGCCTTTTGCTTACCTATTGTTCTGTTGTCCTGAATGTCAGGAAGGTCTTTGCCTCAGGCCACCCCTTTGTGAAGCCTGAAGAAAAAAGTTTTCAAATGGAAATGAATGGGCATACCGGTGGCTCTTTGCTTAATTTCTTTGCAAAGGGATGTGTCTAAATCAGCCCTTGGGCCCTGTGTGAGGCTGTGGCTTAGATTCTCAGCACCCGATGGATCTAAAGAAAGATCCCATGCCTGCATCCAAAACCAAAATGGCCAAAAGAGCAGTCTTGGGGATGAAGTCTCTCGTCTTCCTCTGTAAGGTTCCCGACCTCCATCAAGTGAGAATAGGGATCCTTTGGGTCAAATGAGTACTTCAAAACCTGCAGAGGCTAGGCCATAGGTGCTTGGGTTTTCTCATGACTCCAATTCACATAAAGAATCTAAACCCCACAGGAAGTAGGCCTCAAATTGGTAAAGTGGAGCAGTATTAAGGGCAGGCCTATTTGATCACTCCTGGTTCACAGAAAGTGTGTCCAAGCCACCCTAACTTTAGGCAAATGAAGGGCAAGGGAGCTTATTTTGGACAGTGTCTTGGTCTGCGCCCCTCATGGAAACCTCCAGCCAGAGGTTATGATGAGTGTCTATACGGAAGAAGATGAGGGCCATGTGGGAGTGTTTTGGTTTTTAATTGTGGTCATTTTTGTGGCTGTTGGAAGTGATTACTGGGTCCACCTGGGCTTTAAATCTGGTGTGATTCCCCTTACAGACTGAATTCTGGACCTGACCTCAGAGAAGTATTGCAATAAATAGTGTTGGAATTTTAGGAGGCCACACATGAGAATTGCTCTTGCAACCTGAGTTCTAGGCCCAGGTTGGCTTTCCACAGAGCTCGGGGAATCTAAGCCAGGATATCACATGATTTTATTCTTAAAGACTTGGCAGCCATAGTTGGGAGTCCAAACACACATGGACCTCACATTGTAGACCTCAATGGGCCTGGATTTTTGTGACCTCTTGGCCACTCTTTGGAAAGGCTTGCCTGTGAGTGCTCTCCAGAGCTTTCTTTGAAATGAGCTTCCTCACCTTTTAATGGTTCCTGAATCAATTGAAACCCACAGTGCCTCCAACTTCATCCTTGAAAAATGGCTAGATAAATACCATGAAATTTTTCAAATTCCCATGACCAAGTGGCACTGGAGAACTTTGGATATCCTGTTGCTGATCATGAGTGTACCAGACAGTGCCTTGATTGACTGGGTTTTGAGATAATGGTGTAGAACAGAGATGCCAGTAAGTTGGAGCCTGCTGAGTAGTGGGCGTAGAGCAGTGAACTGTAGGTGTGTGAATAAATATTTTTGGTAGGACCACCTGGATCTGCCATTGACTTCCGAAATACTTGAGACTGACATGGTGCAGGCAGCAGACCCTTATATGTAAAGGCATCTTTTTACATGGAGAGGTTTCAGGGCAATGTTCACAGTCAGGTTGCTATAGTCAAGGGGGAAAGCTATGTGGGATAGGATCCTGGTTCATTCATTCTCATGGAGACCCTGACCAACCACACGTGAAAGAACTCCGTCCAGCATTGTGTCCCAGTTGAACTCCTTGTATTTCGTAAAGCCAATACCAAATTCCCAGTGCAGCAGTAAGAAACACCACGAGAAATGAGGATGACCAAATGGCTTCAAAAACCACACAGGAAAACACTTAGATCCCAGTGGCCACAGTTTATTTACAAAGAGAGAATTCAGAACTTCTGTCTCATGTTCATTAGAAAATAAGAAACCATGTCCTCCAGGTCACATAAATGCTGACCAAGATATGATGGTGTCACTACAAAGCAAGCTATATCTCCTGACAATTACATATATTTCATGTGCTCAACCTCAGTGGAAGTTTCTCAAGAAGTCTTTAGGCCAGCAGAGTTCCATGTTTCTGGAGTGTTTACCCTCTCCCTTACTTTTGGAAACTGTTCTACCACGTCCAGTGTTGTGAACTCCTGAGCAATTTCCATTCCACATATGTATTTACAGATTTTATAACTCCTCTCTTCTAATTGTGTCTTACTTGGAGCAATGGTTATGTCAAACATTGTTCTGGATGAGAGTGGGAAGATTTTTGTGTACCACATGTTTGCATACACATTAGATTCATTTTCCTATTTTCCATTTGAAATACTGAATCCCTGACACTAACCCATACCCTACTAGACTCTGACTACTAATCCTTATATGATGGAGAAAAAAAAAAAAAACTAACTGAATAGAAATACAGGCCTTTCATAGGAAGCATGGTGTATACTTGGATTTGCCTTCTGCTTTATCAAGAGTATGTGTTATAAATCTAGTCAAATTTTCATTGTAATATTTCTCCTTGAGTTTTTAAAGTAAACACATAAGATAATTCCTGTCTCTCTTTCTCGGTAGCCTATTCAGCAAATGTATTTTTTATGCATATATAGTATCCTACCTGGTATCACACATACATTCTGTGAGCTCACTGACTTTTGAATATAAAAATTGTGAGAAGAGATGACTCCCCCTAAATACTGATGGAACTGAAAATTCAACCTGTGGGTGAGCTTCCTAGTGAATAACTTTATACATAATTAATATAAATCCATGTTCAGTACAATGAATATTTTTGGATATGTGGATGAATTATATTTCATGATCAATTTTGATTTTCATACATATTGCTACATATTAAAGTGTGTGTGTGTGTGTGTGTGTGTGTGTGTGTGTGTATTCTCCAGATTTTCCAAAATATGAAATATATGTATCTTATTATACACTCCTTAAATTCATTCATGTTCCTGTATGTGTATTTATAAACTACATTTCACAAGATTATTCTCAGAAATACTCAACCACCTGAAATACATATTGGTTTCCTAGTACTGAAAACTAACTTCAGTGATTGGTGCTTAGAAATCCTAATATTTCTACAGTAACCGACCCAGTTTAACAACAATGCGAGTCGATTCCTATGGAACATGATGTGTATTTTGAAGTTCATCTTTATTCAACACTTGTACATTACAATTTCTTCAGTTTATGGACATTATAGGATATATTTTTTCATCCACAAGTTCACACATTTATAGGCATTTGGTTCATTTTCAATCACTTCCTACTTCAGAACACATGTATTCCTCCATGTTTCTTTACTGGTCTTTTCACTAGACTTCTTTCTGAACACATTATTTTTGATTCCATAATCATTTTTGAAGTAAAACTCACAGACTCTTCATGATAAACTGTAACCCTAATATTACCATTTGATATATAACTCGTTGGAATGATTTTATATATATCAATATAAGATTTTTGATATATTTTCAGAGGTAAATTCAATCCATTATTTAAAGTTGGAAACAGTTATATACTTTATTCACAATATGGTCTATTCATGCATCATCTCTATAATCATCAACATAGGGTACACCTATTTGTATCCCCAGTACTAATTTATAATTTTTCAGAATTTTGCTCCCCGTAATGGTGGAAGAAATACTCATGTCACCTGATCTACATATACATTTTACCACAGTAGTATTCTGGACAAAAAATACAAAGGTCACACTTATGATTGTACCAAAGCCTAAATGGAAAAAGAGCATGGATTACTAAAAACATCCATGTCCATGTTGCCTAATGCTCTCAAATGTCAATCCTATTGGTGTCTACATGTTTGTTTCTTCCTAAGATTATATATTCAACCTCAAGCCTGTTGAAAATATCTTATCCTATCACTGACTTTATACTTTGCCTGATTTTCTAATATCCCTTTTGATGTCTGCTTTCCTACATATTTTCCCCAGTTCATCATTGTGACAGTCTCTTCACATGTGCTGACATTCACATTCTCTCTCTAACTGAAACCCTATTGCTAAAGAACTTTTGGTGCAACTCCTAGACTCACTCTTCATCCTAAACATACTGACTATCTTCCTAATCCTACGGACTATCCCTTTTTGACTGGATGTTCTCTTCTACATTCAATCAACCAAGGTACACGGTCCTATGCCATTGTGTATCAATTTATCTGAAACCTTGGTGCAGAACATAATTCAAGCTAAGTATCCCAATCAAGGGCCCAATGCCTTTCTGTGCTTCAAATATTTCCTAGATCTCTGTTCTCATACATATATTTCACGTCTGTATTCTTATAAATATCACAGGTTCCCAATACCATTATTCATCCAGCAGAATGATTCCTAACCAAGATCAAACATGCTTTTAACCCTAACCATGCACTGTTCACTTAATCTCACTTTACAGAAGAGCAGGGGCAGAGTTGTTCTTACAATACAGGAAGGTAGGGGATCTTCCACCAGCTGGGAACCTCAAAAGTCCATGCAGAAAAAAACCCTGGAGAAGATGTAGGCAGCTACGAAGGACCTGAGAGAGCAAAAGTTATCTTCCATGGCAAACAACCTGGTCAGGATGAAAGGATGTGTCTGAATCAGTCTCTCTCTTCTTAATGTAGGGAAGAAGGAGAAACCAAGACTGGGTGAAGAGGTGTTCCCAGGCACTGATGGTTTCTATACCATTCTAACTTGTGAAAGTGTCACAGGAAGTAGGGGCAGCCTCCATCTCAGAGACCATACGAAGCAACTGTTAGGACAAAGTGGTGGCCAAGGCAGTGACCACATTCAGTTCCTGAAGAAAGTGACCTCACCTACTTCCTTGGGGATGAAACTCTGTGAACTTGGGATCCAGGAAGCAAGGCACACAGAGCCAGTACCAGTCCCAGTTCCAGTGAGCTCACTTGTTTGGTTTTACCAAGGAGACAGTCAGTCTTTCTTGGTACCTACTGATGTTAGGGTGGCCAAATGCCAGGATAGCTCTGAAGAGGGGCCTTTCCTGAGAGGACAGGAAGTGGCTTACCGCTGGCTCCTGACAACTTCACAGAATTGACAAAGGAGACCAGATTTATGACAGGAAAGGCCATTTTTGAGGAACATCATATGGCCTAGCAGTCAGAGGACACTCCGGATAGTCACAGACCAACTTGGGGGAAAATGTGCCTTGGTGTGTTGACGACAGTTTGTGGTTTTGTCTCATGTTCTGAGAATAGGTAAAAAAGTCAGTTTGTTTGTTCTGGAGTGGAATGTTTCAAATAAGTTATTGACAAGGGGAGTGTTTCTATGTCTCTGTATCCCCCTGTCTCCGTGGTTGTAGACATTAGAAAAAAGAATGCCGCAGTGGGTGTGTCCTGTCTAGTAGAAAGCTTCCCAGCATTCATCTTGCCCAATTTATGAATAGACTGCAGCTTGCCTTATCCATGTTCAAGACCTACTATCATCCTAAATTCCTGTGTTCTTCCTGAATTCTGGCCACTCTCCATAATAGTCTCATGGTTTTGTGTCCAAGATATGTACCACCTCCAAGCTCTGTGACATGGCCATGTATTGGATAGCTGAAAGGAATGGCGAGCATCTCAGAAAACTCAAATATCAGTGTGACCAGGAAAGTCTCAGTGGAGAAACCCTGCTTTGAGCCTTTTGCTTACCTATTCTTCTGTTGCCCTGAATGTCAGGAAGGTCTTTGCCTCAGGCCACCCCTTTTTGAAGCCTGAAGAAAACAGTTTTCAAATGGAAATGAATGGACATCAGCTTTGGCTCTTTGCTTAATTGCTTTGGAAAGGGATGTGTCTGAATCAGGCTTGTGGCCCTGTGTTAGGCTGTGGCTTAGATTCTCAGCACCTGATGTATGTACAGAGAGATCCCATGTGTACATCCAAAACCAAAATGGCCAAAAGAGCAGTTATTGTAGATGAAGTCTCTCACCTTCCTCTGTAAGGTTCCTGACATACATCAAGTGAGAATAGGGATCCTTTGGGTCAATTGAGTTCTTCAAACCCTGCAGAGGCTAGCCCTTAGGTGCTTGGGTTCTCTCATGACTCCAATTCACATAAAGAATCTAAACCCCACAGTCAGTAGGCCTCAGATTGGAGAAGTGAAGCAGTATTAACTGCAGGTCTATTTGATCACTCCTTGTTCACAGGAAGGGTATCAGGGCACACTGACTTTAAGCAAATGAAGGGCAAGGGAGCTTATTTTGGACACTGTCATTGACTGCGCCCCTCATGGAAACCTCCAGCCAGAGGTTATGATGAGTGTCTATATGGAAGAAGATGAGAGACATGTGGGAGTGTTTTGGTTTTAATTTTGGTCATTGGTGTGGTGGTTGGAAGAGATGACTGGGTCCACCTGGGGTTGAACTCTGGTGTGATTCCCCTAAGATACTGAGTTTGGAAATGACCTCAGAGAAGTATTGCCATGAATTGTGTTGGGATATTAGGAGGCCACGCATGAGCATCACCCACGCATGACAGTAGGCCTCAAATTGGAGAAGCAAAACTTGTTGTCCAAATCCTTTACTCATTCTTTTTTCTAATCCTACTGACTATCTTCCTAATCCTACCGACTATACCTTTTTGACTGGATGTTCTCTTTGACATTCAATCATCCAAGGTACAAGGTCCTGTGCCATTGTATATTGATTTATCTGAGACACCTCTGCAGAACATAATTCAAATCTAAGTATCACAATCAAGGGCCCGATGTTCTTCTGGGCTTCAAATCTTACCTAGGCTTATGTTTTCATACTTATATTTCACCTATATATGCATGTTAAGTAAAATGAATATTTTTGGATCTGTGGATAATATATATTTCATGATGAATTTTCTACTCACATGATATACATATACATTTCATCTCAGTAATATTTCTGACACAAAATACAAGGGTCACACTTATGATTGTACCAGTCTAAATTGAATGTGACCATGTATTACTAGCAACATCCATGTCCTGGTTCCCTAATGCTCTCAAATATCATTCCTATTGGTGAGTACATATTTCTTTCTTCCTAAGATTATATATTCAAGCTCAACCCTTTTAAAAATGTCTTTTCCTATCACACACTTTGTACTTTGCCTGATTTCCTAATGTCTCTATTGATATCTGCTTTCCTACACCTTTTCTCCAGTTAATCATTGTGAATGTCTCTTCACATGTGTTGACATTGACATTCACTCTCTAACTGAATCAACATTGCTAAAGAACTTTTGGTCCAAATGGTTTACTCACTCTTCTTTTGAAACCTACCAACTATCTTCCTAATCCTACCAACTATCCCTGTTTTAGTGGATGTTCTCTTCTACATTCAGTGATCCGAGGTACAAGGTCCTATGCCATTGATTATTTATTTATCTGAAACATCTGTGCAGAACGTAATTCAAAGCTAAGTAAACCAATCAAGTTCCCAATGACCTTCTGGGCTACAAATCATTCCTTGTTTTCTGTTTTCATACTTATATTTCTCCTCTAGAGTCTTATAAATATTGCAGGTTCCCAATACCATTATTCATCCAGCAGAATGATTTCTAACCCAAATCGAACATGTTATTAACCATCACCATACACTGTTCCCTCAATCTAACTTTACAGAAGAGCAGGGAAAGAGTTGGTCTTACAATACGCAATGTAGGGGGTCTTCCACCTGGTGAGAACTTCAAACGTCCATGCAGCAATGATCCCTGTAGAAAATGTAGGGAGCTATGAAAGACCTGAGAGAGTAGAGTCATCTTCCATGGCAAAAACCTGGTCAGGATGAAGGGTTGTGTCTGAATCAGCCTCTCTCTTCTTAATGTAGAGAAGATGGACCAAAGCAGGCCTGTGTGGAGAGCTGTTCCCGAGTGCCTATAGTTGATAAAGCCTTCTAACTTGTGAAAGTGTCACAGGAAGTAGGGACAGCCTCTATCTCATGGGACACTTGGAAGCAAGTCTTAGCACAATGTGGTTGCCAAGGCAGTGACCTCATTCAGTTCCTGAAGGACGTGACCTCACCTCACTTCCTTGATGATCGAACTCTCTGAACATGGGATCCAGGAAGTCAGGCACCAAGAGCCATTCCCAGTCCCAGTCTCAATGGTCTCACTTGTTTGGATTTATCAAGGACAGAGGCAGTCTTTCTTGGTACCTACTGATGTGAGGATGGCCAAATGCCAGGAAAGCTCTGAAGAGGGGCCTTTCCTGAGAAAACAGGTAGTGGCTCACACCTGGCTCCTGTCAACTTCAAAGAGTTGGACAAGGAGAACAGATCTGAGAGAGGACAGGCCATTTCGGGGGAACATAGAATGGCCAACCAGTCAGAGGACACTCCGGATAGTCACAGACCTACTTGAGGGAAGGATGTGCCTTTGTGGGTTTGGTGTGGATTTGTGGTTTTGTCTCATGTTCTGAGAATAGGTAAGAAAGGCACTTTGTTTGGTTTGGAGTGAACTGATTCTAGTAAGTCGTTTGACAAGGCAAGTGTTTCTGGGTCTGTGTATCCCACTGTGTCCGTGGTTGTAGACATTAGAAAACAGAATGCATCAATGGATGTGTCCTGTCTAGTGGAAAGCTTCCCAGGATTAATTCTTCCCAATTTTTGAATGGACTGCGGCTTGACTTATGGATGGGCAACATCTACAATCTTCCGAAGTTCCTGATTTCTTCCTGAATTCTGGCCACTCTCCAGAATAGGCTCATGGTTTTGTGTCCAATATATGTACCACCTCCAAGCTCTGTGACATGGCCATGTACTGGATAGTTGAAGAGAATGGGGAGCATCTCAGAAAACTCAGATATCAGTGTGACCAGGAAAGTCTCAATGAAGAAACCCTGCTTTGGGCATTTTGCTTACCTATTGTTCTGTTGCACTGAATTTCAGAAAGGTCTTTGCCTCAAGCCACTCCTTTGTGAAATCAGAAAAAAACAGTTTTCAAATGGAAATGAATGGGCATCACCTGTGGCTCTTTGCTTAATTGCTTTGGAAAGGGATGTGTCTGAATCAGGCTCTAGGTCCTGTATGAGGCTGTGGCTTAGTTTCTCAGCACATGTTGGATGTAAAGAAAGATCCCATGTGTGCATCCAAAACCAAATTGGTCAAAAGAGCAGTCATTGTGGAAGAAGTCTCTCGCCTTCCTCTGTAAGGTTCCTGACCTCCATCAAGTGAGAATAGGAACATTTGGTTCAAATGAGTTCTTCAAAGCCCTGCAGCGGCTTGCACATAGGTGCTTGGGTTTTCTCCAGAATCCAAATCACATAAAGAATCTATAACTCACAATCAGTAGGAATCAAATTGGAGAAGCAGAGCAGTATTTACAGCAGGCCAATATGATCACTCCTGGTTTCCGGACGAGTGTCAGGCCACCCTGACTTTAGGCAAATGAGGGGCAAGGGAGTATATTTTGGACACTGTCTTGGGCTGCATCCCTTTTTGAAACCTCCAGCCAGAGGTTATGATCAGTGTCTATATGGAAGAAGATGAGGGCCATGTGGGAGTGTTTTGGTTTTAATTGTGGTCAATTGTGTGGTGGTTGGAATAGATGACTGGGTCCACCTGGGCTTGAACTTTGGTGTGATTTCCCTTAGTGACTGAGTTCTGGAACTGACCTCAGAGAAGTATTGCCGAGAATTGTGTTGGGATTTTAGGAGGCTTCGCAAGAATTCACCTTGGAAACTGAGATCAAGGCCCAGGGTGGCTTTTCACAGAGCACTGGGTATCTCAGCCCGGATTCACATGATTTTATTCTGAAAGACTTGGCAGCCATAGTTGAGAGTCAAAACACACATGGACGTCACATTGTAGACCTCAATGGGCCTGGATTCATGTGATATTTTGGCCAGTATTTGGGAAGCCTTGCCTGTGAGTGTTCTCCAGAGATTTCATTGAAATTCCTCACCATTTAATGGTTCCAGAGTGAATTGAAACCCACAGTGACTCCAACTTCATCCTTGAAAAATGGCTAGATAAATACCATGGAATTTTTGAAATTCCCATGACCAGGTGGCACTGGAGAATCTTTGAATATCCTTTGGCTGATCATGAGTATACCAGACAGTGCCTTGATTGACTGGTTTTCAAGAAAATGGTGCAGAACACAGATGCTAGGAAGTTAGAGCCTGCTGAGGAGTGGGCCTAGAGCAGTGGTGTCCAGGTGTGTGTTAAAACAACTGTGGTGGGGCCATGTGGATCTCCCATTGGCTTCCAAATGGCTTGTGACTAACATTGTGCAGCAAGCAGACCATTATATGTAAAGGCATCTTGTAATACGGAGAAGTTTCAGGTCAGTGTTTGGAATCAGGTTGCTACAGTCAGGGGGCAAGCTATGAGGGATATAACCCTGGTTGGTGCATTCTCCAGCAGACCCTGACCTACCATGCGTGACAGAACTCCCTCACGGACCGGGTAATAGTATATATATTTCATCCACAATTTCGCAAATTTATAGGCATTTGTTTCATTTTCAAACACTTTCTTCTTCAGAACACATGTATTCCTCCATGTTTCTTGACTGGTCTTTTCATGAGACTTCTTTCCAAACACATTATTTTCGATTTCCATGATCATTTTGAAGCAAAACTCACACACACTTCATGATAAACCCTAACCCTAATATTACCAGTAGATGTATTCCTGGTTGGAATGAATGATTGTATATCAATATATGATTTCTTATACATTTTCAGATATCAATTCAATCCATTATTTAAAGTGGGACCAGTTATTTTATTTATTCACAATGTGGTCTCTTCATGCATCATCTCTATATTCATAGACACAGGGTACACCTCTTTGTAAACCCAATACTAATTTATAGGACTTCAAATCATTGCTCCCAGAAATGCTGGAAGAAATACTTATGTCACGTGATCTACATATATATTTAATCACAGTAATATTCTGGACACAAAATGCAAAGTTCACAATTATGATTGTACCAAAGCCTAAAAGTAAAGTCATCATGGATTACTAAAAACATCTGTGTTCAGGTTGCCCAGTGCTCTCAAATGTCAATTCCATTGGTGACTACATATTTGTTTCTTCCTAAGATTATATATTCAAACTCAACCCTGTTCAAAATGTCTAATACTATCACTCAAATTATACTTTGCCTGATTTTGTAATGTCTCTATTGTTATCTGCTTTCCTACATATTTTCCAGAGTTCATCATTGTGACTGAATCTTCATATGTGCTGACATTTACATTCACTCTCTAACTGAAACCCTATTGCTAAAGAACTTTTGGTCCAAATCCTATACTCACTCTTCTTCCTAAACCTACCGACTATCTTTCTAATCCTACCGACTATCCCTTTTTGACTGGATGTTCTCTTCCACATTCAATCATTCAATGTACAAGGTCCTATGGCATTGTATATGGATTTATCTGAGACATCTTTGCAGAAGGTAATTCAACACTAAGTATCACAATCAAGTTCCCAATGCCCTTCTGGGCTTCAAATCTTAGATTTCTGTTTTCATACATATATTTCACCTATATATTCTTATAAATATCACAGGTTTTCAATACCATTATTCATCCAGCAGAATGATTCATAACACAAATCACACATGTTATTAAACCTAACCATACACACTTCCCTCAATCTAACTTTACAGAAGAGCAGGAACAGAGTTGGTCTTACAAAACAGGAATGTAGAGAATCTTCCACCTGCTGAGACCTCTAAGGTCCTTTCAGAAATGATCCCTGGAGAAGATGTAGGCAGCTATGGAGGACCTGAGTGAGCAAAAGTCATCTTCCATGGAAAACAACCTGGTCAGGATGAAGGGTTGTGTTGGAATCAGCCACTCACTTCTTAATATCGAGAAGATGGACCAAACCAGGCCTGTGAGGAGAGCTGTTCTCGGGTGGCTATGTTTGATATACCATTCTAAATTGTGAATGTGTCACAGGAAGTAGGTGCAGCCCCCATCTCATTTGACCCTTGGAAGCAACTGTTAGGACATAGTGGTTGCCAAGGTAGTGACCTCATTCAGTTCCTGAAGGAAGTGACCTCACTTTACTTTCTTGGTCATGGAACTCTCTGAACTTGTGATCCATGAACCAGGCACCCAGAGCCACTCCCAGTCCAAGCCCAGTGGTCAAACTCTTTTGTATTTACCAAGGATAGAGTCAGTCTTTATTGGTACCTACTTATGTGAGGATGGCCAAATGCCGGGAAGGTCCAAAAAGGAGCCTTTCCTGTGAAAGCAGGTAGTAGCTCACCTCTGGCTCCTGACAGCTTCACAGAGTTGGCCACGAAGACCAGATCTAAGACAGGACAGCCCATTATGGGGGAATATATTATGGCCCACCAGTGAAAGAACACTTCATATTGTCACAGACCTACTTGGGGGGCTGAGTGGTTGTGGGTGTCAGTGTGGGTTTGTGGTTTTGTCTCATGTTCTGAGAAGAGGTAGTAAGTCGATTTGTTTGGTTTGTTGTGAATTGTTTCTAGTAAGTCGTTTGACAAGGTGAGTGTTTCTATGTCTGTGTATCCCACTGTGTTCGTGGTTGTAGACATTAGAAAAGAGAATGCATCAATACATGTATCCTGTCTAGTAAAAATTTTCCCAGCATTCATCCTCCCAAATTTATGAATGGTCTGCAGCTTGCCTTATGGATGGGGAACACCTAATATCTTCCTAAGTTCCTGTTTTCTTCCTGAATTCTGACCTATCTCCAGAATAAGCTCATGGTTTTGTTTCCAAGATATTTACCACCTCCAAGCTCTGTGACATGGCCATGTACTGGATAGCTGAAGGGAATGGTGAGCATCTCAGAAAACTCAGATATCAGTTTGACCAGGAAAGTCTCTTTAGAGAACCCCTGCTTTGGGCCTTTTGCTTACCTATTCTTCTGTTGCCCTGAATGTCAGAAAGGTCTTGCCTCAGGCCACCCCTTTGTTAAGCCCGAAGAAATCAGTTTTCCAAGGGAAATGAGTGGACATACCCTGTGGCTCTTTGCTTAAATGTTTTGGAAAGGGATGTGTCTGAATTAGCCTCTTGGCCCTGTGTGAGCCTGTGGCTTAGATTCTCAGCACCTAATGGATCTAAAAAAAAATCCCATGTGTGCATCCAAAACCAAAATAGCCAAATGAGCAGTCATTGTGGATGAAGTCTCTCGCCTTCCTCTGTAAGGTTCCTGACCTCCATCATTGAAAACAGGAATCCTTTGGGTAAAATGAGTTCTTCAAAGACCTGCAGAGTCTAGTCCATAGGTGCTTGGGTTTCCTCATGACTCCAATTAATATAAAGAATCTAAAGCCCACAGTCAGTAGGCCTCAAAAATGAGAAACAGAGCAGTATGAATTGCAGGCCTCTTTGATCACTCCTGGTTCACAGGAATGGTGTCCCGGCCACACTGAATTTAGAAAAATGGGGGCAAGGAAGCTTATTTTGGACACTGTCTTTAGATGCGTCCTTCATGGAAACCTACAGCCTGAGGTTATGTTGAGTGTCTATATGGAAGAAGTTGAGGGCCATGTGGGAGTGTTTTGGTCTTAATTGTGGTCATTTGTGTGGCCTTTGGAAAAGATGACTGGGTACACCTGGGCTTGAACACTGGTGTGATTCCCCTAGAGACTGAGTTCTGGAACTGACCTCCAAGAAGTATTGCTGTGTATTGTGTTGGCATTTTAGGAGGCCACGCATGAGAGTCGCCCTTGGAAACTGAGACCTAGGCCGAGGGTGGCTTTCAACAGAGAACTGGGAATCTCAGGAAGGATATCACATGATTTTATTCTTAAAGACGTGGCAGCCACAATTGCAAGTCAAATCACACATGGACCTCACATTGTAGACCTCAATGGGCCTGGCTTCATGTGACCTTTTGGCCTGTCTTTGAGAAGCCTTGCCTGTTAATGTTTTCCAGAGCTTTCATTGAAATGAGCTTCCTCTCTCTTCAATGGTCCCTGAATAAATTGAAACCCACAGTGCCTCCAATGTCATCGTTGAAAAATGGCAAGATAAATACCAATAATTTTTGAGTTCCCAAGACCAGGTGGCACTGGAGAAACTTTATATGTCCTATTGATGATCATGAATGTACCACATAGTGCCTTGATTGACTGGTGTTCACTAAAATGGTGTAGAAGATAGATGCCAGTAATTTGGAACCTGATGAGTAGTCGGCCTAGAGCAGTGGTGTGCAGGTGTGTGTTAAAACATGTGTGGTGGGCTCATGTGAATCTGCCATTGGCTTCCAAATGGTTTGTGACTGATATAGTGAAGCCCCTAGACCCTTGTATGTAAAGGCATCTTGTTATATGCAGAGGTTTCAGTGCAATGTTTAGAATCAGATTCCTATGGTCAAGGTCGCAAGCTATGTGGGATAGAAGCCTGGTTGGTTCATTCTCATGCAGACCCTTACCCACCACACGTGACAGAACTCCCTCCAGCACTGTGTCCCAGTTGAACTTTTTGTATTTCGAGAAGCAAATACCAAACTCCCAGTGCGGCTGCAAGAAACACCATGAAAAGTGGAGGATGATTAAATGGCTTCACAGTCCACACTGGGAGACACTTAGCCCCTAGTGGCAACAGTTTACCTACAAAGAGAGAATTCATCACTGCTGCCTCATGTCCATTGGAAAATAAGAAAGCATGTCCTCCAGGTCACATAGATGCAGACCCAGCTTTGATGGTCTCACTACAAAGGAAGCTAAAGCTCCAGACAACAACATATATTTCAAGTGCCCAACCTCAGAGGCAGTTTCTCAAGAAATCTTTAGGCCGGCAGAGCTCCATGTTTGTGGAGTTTATACCCTTTCCCTTACTTTTGGAAACTCCTCTACCACCTCCAAGTTTGTGAACTCCTGAGCATTTTTCATTCCAGATGTGTATTCACAGATTTTCTAACTCTTCTCCTCTAATTGTGTCTTACTTGTGGTGAAGGTAATGTCAAGGCATTGTTCTGAATGAGAGTGGGAAGATTTTTGGGTAGCACATATTTGCATACACATTGCATTTTTTTTTCCAATTTTCCACTCGAAATACTGAATCCCTGACTGTCAGGGGTAGAAGGAATTCTCCTTCAATGAATAGCCTGACACTTAAAAGAAACAGCACCCAGGGAGTCATCCTGTCTTGGATACATCCTGTAGCCATCTGTGTCCCTGAGACATCCTGTGGCCATCGGTCTTCCTGAAATATCCTGAGGTTATCTCACCTTGTGAAGACATCCAAGAACTGCCGATAAGAGAGCTTTCTCATCTCCAGCATATAAATTCCCCTGTGTGAACAATGAATTTTGCAGCTTGATCAGAATTCCTGTCTTGATGTCATCTCTCCTGTCTCTTGTCCCTTCATTCCTCCCCATCTAGGTTCGCTGCCCACTTGATGTGTCCTGCCAGCCGGGTCATCTGGTGCCCACTGACTGGGGCTGGAGCCTTTGAGTGATAGGGAACCCCATCCTCATGGAAGACTTGGTCAAGCGGAGCTCACGATTGCCTCAGAAAACACCACCGAGAGACAAATCCAGGAGGAGAGTGGGGATGACGCATGGGGAGTAACCCACCATGGGACAAGCAGTTTCATCACATGATTTGTTTTTGTCAGGCCTCAAGGAGTCCTTCAAGACATGGGGGTGGTGTGTGTTAAGAAAAAGGACTTCAAATTTTTCTTTTCATACATAGGAAAATTGTGTTCATGATTTCCCCTTAAAGGGATCATTGATGGTAAAATATGGCTTAGAGTAGGAGACTGTTTAAAAGATTATTATGAATACTTTGGCCAGAAAAAGTGCCTGTTCCCTCCTTTTCTTACTGGAAATTAATTAATGAATTTCTTAAAAGTTCACCCTTTGACAATGGTACCTTGCAACTTTTCAGGATTGGGGAAGAGACTATGCAAAAGACCTCTTGTCCCCCCTTGCATGCCCATCAGTTAGTATAGACATAGACCATTCTCAGTCTCCCCAGGACCCTGGGAATCTTCCTGGTCCCCCTCAATATACCACCCTAATGAATAGGGCTCGAATGGTTACCAACCGCCTTTTTCAGTTTTAAATCCTGGATACACATTGACCTCTGGGGAGGAGGCTAACTTGGAGAAGGAAGCAGCTCCCTATGATTCAGAAGACGCGCCACCACTTAGGACCCTGCCACAGCCTATAGAACTTACACATCCACCTCCCTCCTATATCTCTCCTGCCTTTTGTGCTCCAGCCCTTCAAGGGCCAAATCCCCCCACCAGATATTTTTTCCCCATTTCCCTTGCCTAACCTGGCTCCCTTGGGAGAGTCTCTCCAACATAGACTGGAAGAGTTCCAACTTTTAAAATAATTAAGATCCCTTGGCTCTGAGCTCTGTTCATTACCCTGAGGCATGGAGTCAATGCAAACTGGCCCAAGGTGGTCTAATACAAAGGCTAAGCCGCTCCATTGGACTGTTCTTGCCTTCTCAGGCACCCGCAGTCAGATAGATAAGCCTGCTCAGGTTGAGGTCAAAGACTTAGACGAGGATCAAGAGGAGGAAGCGGGGGAAATGGATAAAGGATATCAGGACTCAGAAGATGAGGAGATCATCCCTAGGAAGGAAGAAACCCAGAGTGTCTACAAAAAATTAAGCCTGCGTTTTCATGAAAAAACTTAGAAAGTCTTGTGCTCACTATGGACCCACTGTGCCCTACAGGTAGGCTTTATTAGAAAGACACAGCAAACAATGTCTTACTCCCAATGATTGGAAATTTTTTGACCAAGCTATTCTCAGTGCCGGAGACTTCCTGTTATGGAATGCAGATTTCAGAGAGCAACGTCAGGAAACTGCTCAAAACAATTTAACTAAGCCCTTCTCTAAATCCTGGACTTACGTTAAGCTAGTGGGCAATGCGCCTTTCGACACTAAAACTAAACAGGCATGGTTCCCTGCTTAACTTTTGGCGCAGATTCAGATGGCTGGCTTACATGCTTGGAGACACCTCCCTCAAAAGGCCTCCGCTACCACTTCCCTGGCAAAAATTTGACAAGGGCCCGACAAGCCTTATAGCGACTTTGTTCCCAGGCTTAACCTAGCTGCGGAATGCTTGCTTGGATGAAGCAAAAGCGAAAGCACCTTTGTAAAACATCTTGCCTTTGAAAACACCAACCCGGCATTTCAGGATGTTCTTTGACCACATAAGGATAAAGTTAAACTTTCTGACTTATATTAGACTCTGTCCAGGGGTGGTAGCAGCCCTTGCCATGGGTCTCGCCCTAGGTGCCGCCTTTACCAAGGCCTTTCACAATCCTGGCTCATGTACTTCCTTTACTTGTAAACAACCTGGCCATTTTGCAAGTGAGTGTCCGACAGGCAAACAAAGCCTAGGAATAGAGTCTCCTCAAACTGGGGCTAAACCGCCCCCAGCTACCCTTTGCCCTAGATGTGGTAAAGGTCATCACTGTGCCAGTGAGTGTAGATCTAAGACAAATGCCCTCAGCCGCCAATCTCAAAATCCTTCTCCACAATTGAATCCCTCCAACTAGCCACCCCAGGCAGCGCAGGATTGGACCTTTTTGCCGCTACCAATACAATATTAGACTCAATGCAAGGGCTCCAGATAATACCAACTGAAATTATGGGTCCCACTCCATCTCATACGTGTGCCCTTATTCTTGGAAGAGCCTCTACTACCTTACAAGGTGTTCAGGTCTTCCCTGGCATTAATGATAAAGATTTCACTGGAGAAATAAAAATGCTGGCCACAGATATTAATGGAGTTGTGGCCATCTCAGCAGAAACAAGACTTGCACAATTAATACTCCTTCCCTTGGATTCAGGAGGCAATTCCACCACCCAAACCTACCGAGGGGGACTACCTCTTTGGGCTCCTCTGACATATATTGTGTTCAGATCATTTCTCACAATAGACCCACCCTTACCTTACTTATTGAAGGAAAGGAATTCCAAGGAATTCTTGATACTGGAGCTGAAGCCACAATTATTTCTCAAAAATACTGGCCAACAGGATGGCCCCTCACCCCATCCTTGACAGACCTTAAAGGGATAGGACAGTCAAAAAATACTCTGGTCAGCTCTAGGGCTCTTAGCTGCACTGATAAAGAGGGTAATAAGGGAACTGTCACTCCTTTCTTTGTTCCTGACCTCCCTGTTAACCTATGGGGCCGAGATATTTTGAGTCAAACGGAAGTTATTCTTTCCAGTCCCAATTCCATGGTGACTCATCAAATGCTTCGTATAAATTTTGTCCCTGGTACTGGCCTTGTGAGACTGAGACAAGGATTGGTTGAGCCTATACAACCCATACAGAAAACAAATACATATGGGCTTGGGTATTCGGATTTTTAATGTCGGTCCCTGACCCTCCGGTACCCCATGCAGATAAAATTATTTGGGAGACTCAGACTCTTGTGTGGGTGGATCAGTGGCCCCTTACCCAAGAAAATTTGGAGGCTGCCTCCATGTTAATGCAGGAACAGCTGGCAGCCAGCCATTTAGATCCCCCAACCTCACCATGGAATACTCCAATTTTTGTTATCAAGAAAAAATCAGGCATGTGGCGCCTTTTACAATATTTGTGTGCCATTAATAAAGTTATGTGCCTGATGGGAGCACTACGGCCAGGCATTCCCACACCAGTGTCTATTCCCAAAACTATTGTAAAATGGTTATTGACTTAAAAGATTGATTTTTTACCATTCCTTTACATCCTGAGAATAGACCCTATTTTGCCTTTACTCTCCCTCGCATAAATTTTCAGGGCCCTATGCAGAGATTTCAATGGAAGGTTCTTCCCCAAGGTATGGCCAACAGCCCTAGTCTTTGTCAAAAATATGTTGCTCAAGCAGTAGACCCTGTGATAGAGCCATGGCCACAAATTTATATTTTACATTATATGGATGATTTGTTAATTGATGCACCTAATACCCATGACCTTAATAATTGTTACTTGAACCTTTACAAAACCCTCACTACCTTGGGACTACAGATAGCTCCTGATAAGGTTCAAACACAGGACCCTTATACCTATTTGGGCCTTTAACTTCAAGATAATCAGATCCAAATTCCTAAAATACAACTATGTGTGGACCATCTTCATAACCTTAATGATTTTCAAAAATTACTGGGGGATATTCAATGGCTAAGAACATATTTAAAATTTTCCACTTGTGTAATTTTGCCCCTTAATGATATTGTGACATGTAATTCCCACCCCTCCTACCCTCAAAAGCTTACTCCCAAGGCATGACAGGCATTAAACAAAGTCACAGAAGCCATTGCCCAACAGTTTGTTACACAAATTTCTTATAACCTTCCTCTGGTTCTGGTTATTTTTCAAATTCCTTATACACCCACAGGAATATTTTGGCAGCGAGATCCACATTTTAAAAATAAAGGCTGCCCCTTGCTTTGGGTCCATTTACCCACTACATCCTCCAAGGTTATTACTATTTATCTTGCTCAGGTAGCTTCTATTTTTATTAAAGGTCGTTTGCTTTCTCGACAACATTTTGGCAAAGAACCTGATAATATTTTAATTCCATATATGAAAGACCAAACCCAATTTTTACTACAGACATGGGATAAATGGGGTATTGCCCTATCAGGCTTTTTGGGAACAATTGATAACCACCTCCCCAACGACCCCCTTTTACATTTTGTCCAGTTACATCCATTTATTTTTTTCCCAATATTACTCAAAAGGCTCCCATTCCTCAGGCCCTTACTGTCTTTACAGAGGGTTCCAGTAATGGCCGAGCGCACTTTGTTGTCAATAACCAGACTACCACCTTTGATACTATCTATCAGTCAGCACAGTTTGTGAAATTTTTTGCCATAACACAAGTTTTTATAACATTTTTTATAATCCTGTTAATATTTATACAGACAGTGCCTACATTGCACATTCTGTGCCCCTGCTGGAGATTTCACCTGGCATTAAGGCTTCTTCCAAGGTGGCCTTTCTGTTTCCCAGCTTCAACAGCTATTTCAGGCCAGACAACACCCATTTTTCTTAGGACACATCAGGACACATTCTGATCTTCCCGGGCCTCTAACACAAGGTAATGCCCAAGCTGATGCAGCAACTCGTTCCATCTTTCCAATTTTTCTTGGCTCCATTCAAAAGGCCACGGAGTTACACAATCTTCACCATCTAAATTCCAAGAGCCTTCCATAACATTGTAAAGTTACCAGGAAACAGGCATGAGAAATAGTAAAAGCATGCCCTGGTTGCGCTGTCTCCCTCCCCATTCAACACTTGAGAGTTAACCCCCAAGATTACTGCCCAATCAGTTTTGGCAAATGGATGTTACTCATTTTCCTGAATTTGGAATCACCAAATATATACACGTTTCTATAGATACCTTCAGTGACTTTATTTTTGCATCACCACATTCTGGAGAGGCTACCAAAGATGTCCTTTCTCCGATTGTTTCAGCCTTTTCCGAAATGGGTAATCCAATACATATTAAAACAGATAATTATCGTGCATATACCTGTGCCAAGTTTAAATAATTTTGTGCTACCTTGCAAATTTGTCATACTACTGGAATTCCATACAACCCTCAGGGCCAAGGCATTGTGGAACGTTCCCACCTTACCATAAAGACTTGGCTAACCCTCCATAAGGCTTCCGCTCTTGTATTTACCACTCCCAGACATTGCCTTAACCATGCATTATTTGCCCTTATTTTTATTACCCTAGACAGTGAAGACCATTCGGCCGCAGACAGACACTGGCATCCCTCGTCCAATTCTGTTCGCCCACCTGTTATGTGGTTCAATCTTCTTACAAATAAATGGAAAGGTCCACATCCTGTCCTCATCTGGGGACGAGGCTCAGCTTGTGTTTTGGACCAAGAGCAAGCAGCCCCAAGATGGTTACCAGAATGCCTGGTTAAACAGGTTAATGACTTACCTCAACTCAGGGATGGAGGCCCTCCCCCTGAGGACAAATTTTCCTCTTTTTCAGATGAAGCCAACAATCTGTGTGAGGATCCTGCTTTAGGCACTTTTGCTGAACAGGTTTGTACATGGAGGCCTTGGCCCTCAACGTTCCAACATCATGGAGTAAGTTTTTGGTCCCCCCTGCGAATGAAAGGGAGGATCTTGGACTCAGGCTCCCACTAGTTGTACCCAGACTGCTGACTGCATGACTAAGGTGGCTTACCTCCATGCCGAGGTTGACCATAAACTCGGAGGAGTTCATCAGCCTAAATGGGTATGTGTTAAAAAGCCAAAGTTTATTCCCCCTAGTACAAGTAAAGCTCTCCAAAATTCTTCTGCAACCTGTATGCATACCCAGGCGTTGCATGACTTTTGTTATGTGTCACTCTCAATTTGTGTATATAAGCAGGGAGAATAATTTTTTTGAATCCTCCCAAACTAAAACTCATGCAGCAGGGGGGACCACTATTTATTATACCTCTGTTCTCTTTGACCGGGGAGGAGAAGGCAAATACACAAAGCTACAGTCAGCTGGTTACCAAGGCCCTGTCGGTAAACCTTCCTGCTGGCCCTTTAAGGCCCCTACAGGGGTCTCTGATAGTGGAAGAACCACTGATGCTCTCAAGCATCCTCAGATAATCAAACTTTTAAAACCCCAAATCCCTGAGCTCACATATCATCCCTTAATGTAGCCTAAATCACAGCTCCCAGGTTTAGATAACAATACATTAGATATTTTGGAAACTACCTTCTCCTTGCTTAATAATTCCAACCCCACTCTTGCTGGTGATTGCTGGCTCTGCATGACAACAGGGGCAATCATGCCTATGGCAGTTCCTATTGATTCTATCATAGACAATGATAATACATGCCAACCCGGATTTCCTTTTAAAGTACAGCCTATAGGCACTTTTACATTATGTCTTTTAGGCTCGATGCAGAATAATACCTATGATATTGATGTTGGAGTTACTTCCTTTGGAAATTTCTCAACATACAAAATTATTCCTAACCCACCCCAACTCTTTTTCCCCCCAATGGCAGAGTTTTGATGTGTGAAGGAACCTTGGCCTTCCCCAGGCTTCCAGTGAATTGGACCAGTGGCTGTGTTCTTGCCTTATTACTCCCTGATATATCTATAGTCCCAGGAGATGAACATTTACCCATTCCTAGCCTAGACACCTTAGTCAAAAGACACAGGCGGGCAATACAGGCCTTACCACTCATTGCCAGCCTTGGAATAACAGCTGCTGTGGGCACAGGTACACTGGCTTAGGCACGGCTATACACTCTTACCATCGCCTGTCTCAACAATTTATAAATGATGTACAAACGCTATCAGGAACCATTAAAGATCTACAGGACCAAATAGACTCCCAGGCAGAAGTGTTCCTTCAAAAAGACGAAGCTTCGATTTGCTGACAGATAACCAGGGAGGTATTTGCTTGGGCTTTTCTGCCAATAAATCAGGCATAGTATGCACTAAAATTAAGCAGCTTCAAAAAGATCTAGAAAAGAGATGAAGGGAACTATTTGATAATCCCTTCTGGACTGGGCTTAATGGATTTCTACCCTACCTTCTTCCCCTATTAGGCCCTTTGTTGGGTTTACTTATAATGGTGTCCATAGGCCCCTGCAGTATAAACAGGCTGGTACAACTTATTAAAGAACAGACTAATATTTTGGCCTCTAAGCCCATACAGGTCCATCATCATCTGGAGATGAAAGACCGTGCTGCCGTGCTGCCAACATTTAAAAGGATGTTCTTCCCTTCTCACAGGCTTATTTCTTAAGTTTACATCCCCACAGATTTCTCTTTCTTATATTAAAGTATGAGTAACAGCTCTGACCAACCATCTTCTACCCTTGCCATAAGGGTTCGTCCCCCTTGGGCCCCTCCACTTGGGGGAGGACGCACCCATGGAGTGAGGATGTTATCCCAGTTCATTATTGTGACTGACTCTTCACATGTGCTGACATTTACATTCACTATCTACCCAAAGCCGATTGCTAAAGAACTTTTGGTCCCACTCCTATAATCACTCTTCTTTCTAGCCATTTTTCAAGGATGTAGTTGGAGGCACTGTGGGTTTTAATTCATTCAGGAACCATTAAATTTTGAGGAAGCTCATTTCAATGAAAGCTCTGGAGAACTCTCACAGGCAAGTCTTCCCAAAGAGTGGCCAAATGGTCACATGAAGCCAGGCCCATTGAGGTCTACAATATGAGTTCCATGTGTGTTTTGACTCTCAAATATGGTTCCCAAGTCTTTCAGAATAAAATCATATGATGTTTTGGCTGAGATTCCCAGTGGTCTGTGGAAAGCCACCCTGGGCCTAGATCTCAGTTTCCAAGAGTGAGTCTCATGCGTGGCCTCCTAAACTCCCAACACAATTCATGGCAATACTTCTCTGAGGTCAGTTTCAGAACTCAGTTTCTAAGGGGAATCACACCAGAGTTTAAGCCCAGGTGGACCCAGTCATCCCTTCCAACTGCCACAAAAATGACCACAATTAAAATCAAATCACTCCCACAGGGCCATCATCTTCTTCCATGTAGACACTCATCATTACCTCTAGCTGGAGGTTTCGATGAGCCCAACGTAGTGTCCAAATAAGCTCACTTGCCCCTCATTTGCCTAAAATCATGGTGGCCTGAACACTATTCCTGTGAACCAGGAGTGATCAAATATTCCTGCTGTTAAAGTGTTCCGCTTCTCCAATTTGAGGCCTACTGGCTGTAGTGTATACATTCTTTATGTGATTTGGAGTCATGAGAAAACCCAAGCACATATGGGCTAACCTCTGCAGGGATTTCAAAAACTCATTTCACCCAAAGGATCCCTATTCTCACTTTATGGAGGTCAGGAACCTAAAACAAGAAGGCAAAAATATTCATCCACAATGACTGCTCTTTTGGTCATTTTGGTTTTGGAAGCACATGGGATCTTTCTTTAGATCCATCAGGTGCTGAGAATCTAAGCCACAACCTCATACAAGGACAAGAGGCTGATTCAGACACATCCCATTCCAAAGCAATTAAGCAAAGAGCCACAGGTGATGTCCATTCATTTCCAAATGAAAACAGTTTTCTTAAGGCTACACAAAGGGGTGGCCTGATACAAAGACCTTCCTGACATTCAGGGTAATTGAAACAGAAGTAAGCAAATGGCCCAAAGAAGTGTTTCACCACTGAGACTTTACTGGTCACACTGATATCTGAGTTCTCTGAGATGCTCCCATTCCATTCAGCTATCCAGTACATGGCTATCTCACAGAGCCTTGTGGTGTTACATATCTGGGGCACAAAACCATGAGCCTATTCTGAAGAATGGCTGGAATTCACGAAGAAAACCGGAACTTAAGAAGATAGTAGATGTTGCCCATCCATAAGGCAAGCTGCAGTTTATTCATCAAATGGGCAGTATGAATGTGGAGAAGCTTTCAACTAGACACAACACATCCAATGATGCATTCTCTTTTCTAATGTCTACAACCATGGATACAGTGGGATACACAGACATAGAAACACTCACCATGTCAAACGACTTATTAGAAACAGTCCACTCCAAACCAAACAAACCACCTTTCCTACCTATTCTCAGAACATGAGAAAAAACCACAAACTCACACCTACAACGGCAAAGGTACTTTCTTTCCCCAAGTAGGTCTGTGACTATCCAGAGTGTCTTCTGACTGGTGGGCCATATTATGTTCCCCCAAAATGGCCTGTCCTGTTTCAGATCTGGTCTACTTGGCCAACTCTGTGAAGTTGTCAGTATCCAGTGGTGAGCCACTACCTGCTTTCTCAGGAAAGGCCCCTCTTCAGAGCTCTGCTGGCATTTGGTCATCCTTACATCAGTAGGTACCAAGAAAGACTGACTATGTCTTTGGGAAAGGAAAACAAGTTAGCCCACTGGGACTGGGAGTGGGACTGGCTCCGGGTTCCTGGCTGTCTGGATCCCAAGTTCAGAGAAATTCATCACCAAGGAAGTGAAGTGAGGTCACTTCTTTCAGGAACTGAATATGGTCACTGCCTTGGTAACCACTTTGTCCTAACAGTTGCTTCCAAGGTTCCCATGAGATGGAGGCTGCCCCAACATCCTGTGACACATTCAGAAGTTAGAATGGTATATCAACCATAGGCACCCAGGAACAGCTCTCCACACAGGCCTGGTTAGGTCCATCCTCTCTACATTAAGAAGAGAGAGGCTGATACAGACACATCAATTCATCCTGACCAGGTTGTTTGCCATGGAAGATGACTATTGCTCTCTCAGGTCCTACATAGCTGCCTACATCTTCTCTAAGGATCATTTCTCCATGGATCTTTTAGGTTCTCAGCAGGTGGAAGATCATTTACATTCCTATATTGTAAGACCCACTCTGTCCCTGCTCTTCTGTAAGTTATATTGAGGAAACAGTGTATGGTTAGGGTTAATAACAGGTTCAATTTGGGTTACGAATCATTCTGCGGGATGAATAATGGTATTGGCAACCTGCGATATTTACAAGAGTATATATGTGAAATATAAGTATGAAAGCAGAAATCTAGGTAAGATTTGAAGCCCAGAAGGGCATTGGGGACTTGAATGAGATACTTAGCTTTGAGTTATGTGCTGCACAAATGTAGATAAATCAATATACACTGTCATCGGACCTTGTACCTTGGATGATTGAATGTTGAAGAGAACATCCAGTGAAAAAGCGATAGTCGGTAGGATTAGGAAGGTAGTTGGTAGGTTTAGAAAGAAGAGTGAGTATAGAATTTGGACCATAAGTTCTTTAGCAATAGGGTTTCAGTTAGAGAGTGAATGTAAATGTCAGCACATATGAAGATTCAGTCACAATGATGAACTGGGGAAAACATGTAGGAAAGCAGATATCATTAGAGACATTAGGAAATCAAGCAAAGTATAAAGTGTGTGATAGGGTTAGACATTTTCAACAGGATTGAGGTTGAATATATAATCTTATGGAAGAAACAAATATGTAGTCACCAATAGGATTGATATGTGAGAGCATTAGGCAAGCTGGACATGGATGTTTTTAGTAATCCATGCTCACTTTCCATTTAGGCTTTGGTACAATTGTAAGTGTGACCTTTGCTTTTTGTGTCCAGAATATATCTGTGATAAAATGTGTATGAAGATCACGTGACATGAGTATTTCTTCCACCATTTCTGGGAGCAATATGTTGAAGACTTATAAATTAGAATGGGGGTACAAATAGGTGTACACTGTTTCTATGAATATACACATAATGCATGAATAGAATATACTGTGAATAAATAATATAACTGGATCCACTTTAAATAATGGATTGAATAGATATCTGAAAATATATAAGAAATGTTATATTGATATACCATCATTCATTCCAACCAGTTATATATCTAATGATCATCTTAGGGCTATGGTTTATCATAAAGGGTGTGTGAGTTTTGGTTCAAAATTGATTATGGAAATCGAAAATAATGTATTTGGAAAAAAGTCTCATGAATAGACCAGTCAAGAAACATAGAGAAATACATGTGTTCTGGAGCAGGAAGTGATTTAAAGTGAAACAAATGCCTATAAATTTGCTAACTAGTGAATAAATATATATCCTATGATGTGCATAAACTGAAGAAATAGTAATGTACCAGTGTGGAATAAAAATTAACATCAAAATACGCATCATGTCCCATAGGAACCTACATGCATTGATGTTAAACTGGGTCAGTTAATGTAGACATATTAGGATTTGTATGCACCTTTCACTGAAGTTAGTTTTCAGTACTAGGAAAAAATATGTATTTCGGGTGGATGAATATTTCTAAGAATAATCTTGTGAAAAGTTGATTATTAATCCACATACATGAACATGAATGAATTTAGGGATTGCATATAAGACACATATATTTCATATTTTTAAAAATCTGGAGAGTATATATATATATATATATATATATATATATATATACACACACACACACACAAACAAACATAGACATTAAAAACTAGCAATATATATGCCAATCAAAATTCATCATAAAATATATACCATAAAGATGCAAAAAAATTCATTTTACTGAACATGGGTTTATGTATAATATTGTTCTACTGGGAAGCTCACCCATAGGTTGAATTTTCAGTTCCAACAGCGTTTAGGAGGAGTGATCACTTCTCACACTTTGTATCTGCCAAGTTATGTAACTCACAAGAATGTACATGTGATATCATGTAGGATTCTATTTGTGCATATAAAAATACATGTGCTGAATAGGCTCCAGAGAATGAGAGACAGTAATTCACATATTTGTTTACTTTAAAAACACATGGAGAACTATTTCAATTAAAAATTGACTAGATTTATAACACCTACCCTTTATCATGCAAAAGGCAAGTCCAACTCTGAACTGCATGTACTTATGTACTGTTTGGGTTATTTTTCTCCATCATATTAGGATTAGTAGTCAAAGTCTAGTAGAATATGGGTTAGTGTCAGGGATTCAGAATTTTGAATGAAAAATTAATCCAATGTGTATGCAAATATGTGCTACAACAAATCTTCCCACTCTCATCCAGAACCATGCCTTGACATTACCTTCGCCCCAAGTAAGACACAATTAGAGGAAAAGAGTACAAAATCTGTGATTACATTTCTGGAATGAAAAATGCTCAAGAGTGCAAAAACTTGGAGGTGGTATAAGAGTTTCCAAAAGTAAGGACAGGGTAAACACTCCACAAACATGGAGCTCTGCTTGCCTAAAACTTTTTGATAAACTGCCACTGAGGTTGGGCACTGAAATATAGGTTGTTGTCAAGAGTTAAGCTTCCTTTGTAGTGAGACCCGCAAAGCTGGGTCTGCATCTATGTGACCTGGAGGACAGTTTTTTTTTTTTTTTTCCAATGAACATGAGGCAGCAGTGCTAAATTCTCTCTTTGTAGGTAAACTGTGGCCACTGGGGGCTTAGTGTCTCCCCGTGTGGACTGTGAAGCCATGTGGTCATCCTCCATTTTCGTGGTGATTCTTCCTGCTGCTCTGGGAGTTTGGTATTTGCTTCATGAAATACAAGGAGTTCAACTGGGACACAGTGCAAGAGGGAGTTCTGTCACGTGCGGTGGGTCAGGGTCTGCAGGAGGATACAAGTACCAGGCTTCTATCCAACATAGCTTGCCCCCTTGACCATAGCAACCTGATTCTGAACAATGTCCTGAAACCTCTCCATATAACAAGTTGCCTTTACATGGAAGGTTCTACTGGTTGCATCATGTCAGTCACAAGCCATTTGGAAGGCAATGGCAGATCCACATGGCCCCACCACAGATGTTTTATCACATACCTGCCCATCACTGCTCTAGGCCCACTACTCAACAGAGTCCAACTTACTGGCATCTCTGTTCTACACCATTTACATGAAACCCAGTCAATCAAGGTAATGTCTGGTATATTCATGATCAGCAACAGATCATCCAAAGGTTCTCCAGTGCCACCTGGTGATGGGAATTTCAAAAATTTCATGCTATTTATCTAGCCATTTTTCAAGGATGAAGTTGTATGCACTGTGAGTTTCAATTCATTCAGAAACCATTAAATGGTTAGAAAGCTCATTTCAATGAAAGCTCTGGAGAACACTCACAGTTAAGGCTTCCCAAAGAGTGGCCAAAAGATCACATGACGTTATGCCCATTTAGGTCTACAATGTGAGGTCCATATGAGTTTTGACTCTCAACTATGTGTTCCAAATCTTTCAGAATAAAATCATGTGGTATCCTGGCTGAGAGGCCCAGTTCTCTGTGGAAAGCCACCCTGGGCCTAGAATTCAGTTTCTAAAGGCAACACTAATGCCTGGCTTCCTAAAATCTCAACACTATTCATGGCAATACTTCCCTGAGTTCAGTTCCAGAACTCAGTCTCTAAGGGAATCACACCAGTGTTCAAGCACATGTGGACCAAGTCATCTCTTCTATCCGCCACCCAAATGACAACAATTTAAACCAAAACACTCCAACGTGGCGCTCATCTTCTTCCATACAGACACTCACAATAAGCTCTGGCTGGAGTTTTCCATGAGGGGCACAGCCCAAGACCGTGTCCAAAATAAGCTCTCTTTCACCTAATTTGCCTAAAGTCAGGGTGGCCTGGACACCCTTCTTGTGAACCAGGAGAGATCAAATAGGCCTCCAGTTAATACTGCTCCGCTTCTTCAATTTGAGGCCAACTGACTGTAGGGTTTGGATTCTTTATGTGAATTGGAGTTTTGAGAAAACCCAAGCAACTATGGGCTAGCCTCTGCAGGGCTTTGAAGAACTCATTTGACCCAAAGGATCCCTATTGTGACTTGATGGAGGTCAGGAAAGTTACAGAGAAAGGTGAGAGACTTCATCCACAAAGACTGCTCTTTTGGCCATTTTGGTTTTGGATGTATATATGGGATCTTTCTTTAGATCCATCAAGAGGTGAGAATCTAAGCAACAAACTCACACAGGGCAAATAGGCTGATTCAGACACATCCTCTCCAAACCAATTAAGCATAGAACCACAGGTAATGACCATTAATTTCCATTTGAAAACTGTTTTCTTCAGGGTTCACAAAGTGGTGGCCTGAGGAAAAGACCTTCCTGACATTCAGGGCAACAGAACAATAGGTAAACAAAAGGCTCCAAGCAGAGTTTATCCACTGAGACTTTCCTGGTCACACTGATATCTGAGTTTTCTGAGATGCTCGCCATTCCCTTCAGCTACCCAGTACATGGTCATGTCACAGAGCTTCGAGGTTGTACATATTTTAAAAACAAAACCATGAGCCTATTCTGGAGAGTGGCCAGAATTCATGAAGAAAACAAGAACTTAAGAAGATAGCAGGTGTTGCCCATCAATAATTAGATTGAGAGAACAGTGTATGGTTAGGGTTAATAACAGGTTCGATTTGGGTGAGAAAGGAAACTACACAGTTGAGCAAACAGGGTCATACAGTTAGCAATAATATGAGGATTATTAATGGACTGTCCAGGGTGATTAAAAGCACAGTTAACCAGGTGGACTATGTGAACCAAGACTCAAACCTCCCTTTTGGGGCCTCTGTCTCTCTTTGACGCTCTTCAAGTCGTTTTCTTAATTTACTCATAGATTCTTTTACAAATCCAGTATTGTCGGCATAAAAACAGCATTCGTTTCTCAATGCAAGCAAAAAGGCACCCTTCTCTTATAAAGAGGAGGTCCAACACTCGCCTGTTCTGTAAAACAACTCCAGAGAGAGAGAGGTTAAAATTCCTGTAAAGCTGTGATGTCGGTTTTTAATGTCTTTAAGCTTTGGTCTATTTCTGCTTCTAATTGTGTCTTTGTTGTGTCTCATGGACTAGGGCAGTTGTTCCTGTGCCCACCCATTCAGCAACTATTATTCCTAATAGGATGGCTAAAGTGAGGGATACAGGTTCCCAGTGGAACCGGGTTGTATGCCCCCCTATTTGATCTTTAAATGAACCTGGGTCATGATAGAGCACTCTGAAAAACATCTGCATCATTACATAATTAATAGCATCTATTGATGACTTTATGAAAACATAAATAATGTTAAAGTGTATAGAATTATACTGTTGTAGGGACGGACAAGGCAAGGATCCTAAGATAGCACCGAAGACAGGAAAACAGTCTTATTTGGTTGCATCCAGATTTAGAGGGCATTGCTTCTGTTATAATCAATTAATCCCCTGAACCCCAAGTTTCGGAAATTTTAGAACTTGTACCCAACATGTAAGGGAAGGGGCTCAGAAGTTCACAGTCTGCAGAAATTCACACAAAACAGTTTTTGTTTCTGTTTTTTTTCCTCTGTTCTGGGCAAGTTAACTTTTTCAAGGAAACCTTGGAAGGGAAGAGCTTTTTTGTCTCTTTTTTTTCTCCCTGCCAGCTGTCACCATGGAGCCCATTTGGTAACTTTTTTATCTTAGAAATGTAGCCATCTCTATGAAGCCCCAGCTCAAGGCCAGATGCCTTTTTCACATATTTTGTGAAAAACTGGTAAGGCGGTGTCTAGCTTAGGGGTGGTGATTTTTCCAGCCAGTGGCCAAGTAGAACAGGGCAACACTAAAAGTGGAAGTTCATCTACATTGAACTCTTTCAGAGGGACTCTTTTGCTGAAAGACCTAAAGTAAACCTTGGTGAAGACTTCTGGAGAAGGTCATTTAAGACATTTCTGTGGACCTGGTACAGAGGGGGAAGACGGGGAAGGCTAGGCTGAGAGCAGCTCCGTGGATCTGAGAATGAGGAAAGTTAGATGTTAAAGAATAATGGGAAGGGGTTTGGGATTTTCTTAGAACAAAAACTTGAGCAGTAGAAAAGGTAGGGAAGACGGGAGTGAGTATTCCAAAAAGCCTGTGAGGGACTTTAAATTCTTAGAAACCTGTTTTCAGTAATGACAAATCAACTTTAAAGGCCATTTTTATTACATCTTGGATAGGGGTCTCTGGGCTCTTCTCAGCTGCTTTGAGCTTTGGGTTAGCTTGCTAAAGGACTTGGTGGGACCTAGTGCAGGCACTGACAGGAAAAGAGAGGAGTGAGTGGGTGGAGGGGTAGCTCATTACCTGCTACCTCAGCAAGGGGACAATGTTCTGAGATCCAGCGGAGGTTTGGGTTTTTGATCTAGTAATTGGAGGTGAGAAATCATGTTGCTGAGGTGGGAGTGACAGCAGAGAGTCAAGAGCAGAAGGCTGAGGGTGATGAACTATTGGAGAAGCATAGTACAGGATGTGAGCAAAGGAGGGAAAAGGATTCCACATAGGGGAATTTCCCCCTTTTGAGCACTTGCAGAAGTTAAAAATGTCACGCAGAATTTGAGGATCTAGAGAACCCTCTGGGGGCCATCGTTTTTGGTTGTCTACTTGGTAATATGGCCAATGCTGTGTACTGAATTTGATGAGGAGTTTGGGTTCCACCAGGCAGCCCCTGTATGCTCACATCCCCATGACTTACACAAGAAGTCGGCTTTTCCCCCACACAGCTGTGGCTGTTTGTGGCTTTGATACTCCGCTGGGCATACATAGTAATCTAGGCTAGCCTACTGCATCTGGCTCGCGTGTCCCTGCATCCATAATGTTTGTTTCAATTATCTATGGTACGGAAGAGATTTAATGGAATTTTGGTGGGATCCTCTTCATCAGGGATGTCTCAATAGGAAACACCTATACCGAGCTGAAAAATGTCTGGGTGAAGAGATGGCCACCAGGTCCCTAAGAGGGCTGTATGTGAGATAGACCATACTTCTTGTCTAGTAGAATTTGTGATCAGCCATTGTTGCTGAACGGGCTGATGCGGATTAGGACTACTGGTGACCAAGGGGAGAGTCTATAGTCTTATCCACATAGCGAATACGCAATTTGAAACAGTTACCAGTCTTTTCCAGTTTCCAACCAGAGTCTGGACACAGCGAAGGCTTGAGATGAGAGGCATGGATCCAAAAAGTGATTCTGTCTACTTTTACCACTGTAGGTGTTATAAGTAGCACCTGGTATGTTCCTTTCCAGTGGGGTTCCAGAGATGACACCTGATGTTGTCTTATGTAGACGAAGTCTCTTACTTGATATTGATGTGGAGTCTCCTTGTCCCCAGGTTGGTAGGCAGTGGCCAGCTGTTTCCACAGGTATCGCTGAGTTCTTTCAATGGCTTTAAGTCTGTCAAGCAAGGGGGTGTGGAAAGAATCGTTAGGCCTTAGAATTGGGGTCAGGTCCCTTACTGGAGGATGGGCATCATAGAGAATTTTATAGGGGGTGAGGTTACACAAAGAAACAGAGGGAGTATTTCTCGCATGAAACAGTGCATAAGGCAGGAGCATAGTCCAATCTTTTATGCCGGTCTCTAAGCTTAATTTCGTTAAGGTCTCTTTAATGGTTCTATTTATTTTTTCTACCTGTCCTGAGCTCTGGGGTATGTAAGCATAATGTAACTTCCAATTAAACCACAGTGTCCTGGTTAACACCTGACTTACCTGGGCCATGAACACCAGTCCACTATCAGACTCTATTACCTTAGGCAGACTGTATCTTGGAAAAATATCTTTCAGGATCTTCTTGAAAACCATTTGCGCCATTGTTTTTCTTTTCTTTCTTTCTTTCTTTCTTTCTTTTTTTTGTGTGTAGAAGGCTTCAACCCATCCTGAAAATGTATCTACAAAGACTAGGAGATATTTAAGTCCATACCTTGCTGGCTTAATTTCAGTAAATTCTACTTCCCAGAATTGTCCTGGTCTGGTTCCTCGTAGGTGCTTTCCTCTAGGAAACTTGGAAGGGTAAGCATTAACCAATTGACGGACCCAACAGGCTTTTGTTACCCGTTCAGTTATTTCCTTTCGCTGTGAGTCGGTTAGTGAAAAACTCTGTTCTTAATCCTACAGGAATGCCTGTAGTTTCTTTGAACCAAGGTGACTGAGTTGATGTACATTTTTAACGTAGTGTAGGGCTTTCTTTAATTGCAGGCTGAGATCAGTGAAGTTGAGGCGTTCAGTGCCAGTGTCCTTAGATGTTATCAAAAACTTTCTGGTGCTCAGGGTTCCATTGGAATTGGGCATCTCCCTTTAACACAGGGTATAAAGGAGCAGCTAAGGACGCAAACCCAGGTATCCATAACCTGCAAAAGCCAGCAGTCCCAAGAAACTCTCTGAGTTGTCTCCTGTTAGATGGGGGCGTTATCTGCACAATGGTTTGTTTTCTGGGCTCAGTGAGCCATCGTTTACTGCCCCTAAGGGAATAGCCCAGGAAGATTATTTCATGATAGCAAATTTGGGCCTTTTTGGCCAGAACTCTATACCCGAGTTGAGCAAGCTCATATAATAGTGCTTGGGTCCCAGACTCACAGTTTTCCTTGGTGTTGGCTGCCTGTAGCAGGTCATCCATGTATTGAAGCTGGGTGACTTCGGGGTGTGTAGTTATGAAGTTGTTGAGATCTCTGTGGAGGGCTTCATCAAAGAGAGTGGGGGAGTTTTTTAACCCCTTTGGGAGTCTAGTCCAAGTTAGTTGACCAGACGTTCCGGTTTCTGGGTCTACCCACCAGAAAGCAAACAGCAACTGACTATCTTTATTCAGAGGCAAGCAAAAGAAAGCATCTTTTAAGTCCAGAACAGTATACCATTTCCGCTCAGGGTTCAGAGCGCTAAGCAGATTGTACGGATTAGGTACCGTGGGGTGAATGTCCTGCACTCTGTTGTTTATCTCTCTTAGGTCTTTTACGGGGCAATAGTTCCCAGTTCCTGGCTTTTTTTTCTAGTAACAGGGGAGTGTTCCAGGCCGATTGACAGGGCCTTAGGACCCCTAAGGCCAGATATTTCTGAATATGGGGCCTTATCCCATCTTTAGCTTTTTTTGCTTAGAGGATATTATTTGACATTGATTGGGGAGGCTGAGGTTTTTAACTCCACTGTTACTGGAGGTTGTTTCACGGCCAGGCCTAACCCAGCAGTTTTTGCCCAGGCATCTGGGTAATCTGTTATCCATTTCTGGGTTAGCTTGCCTGTTTGATCAGTCTTGGGGGGTGTGAAGAGTGGATGTTCATTTTCTACTAATATAGTTAAAGCCGTGACTATAGGAGTTTTTACTGAAGGATTTAGAAATTTCATTTGGGGGCCTTCAGGGTTAAAAGTTATTTTGGCTCAGCACTTGGTAAGCAGATCTCTGCCCATCAATGGGGCTGGGCATTCTGGATTACTAGGAAGGAGTGATGGATTTTTCCTTTCCCTAGGTCCATGGTCCTCTTAGTTGTCTAAGACCCATATTGAACTGTCATTAGCCCTTTGAACTAGAGACCTTTTATTTGATAGAGGGCCCAGTTGGGCCTTAAGGACTGAGTATACTGCTCCTGTATTCACTTCAAAGTTTACTGGGGTCCCCTCCACTTCAAAAGTTACCCTGAGCTAGGGGAAGGGATCTGAGCCCCGACTTTCTTAGTCATCCTCCAGAGTCAGAATGGCTGGCTGGTGTGGCTGTCTCTTTATAGGCCACTCTTTGGCCCAGTGTCCTTTTTCCTTAGAGTAGGCACATTGATCTGAGGCCAGGGGTGGCCTCTGGCATGGGACCAGGTATCCCTTCCTGTCACCCTATGTCTTAATTTCTGGCCTCTTTCTTGTTGTGACCAGGACCTCAGTCAATGCCTTAGTCTGTCTTTTGATTCTCTCATCCTCCCTTTGCTTCCTTTCTTTCTCCCTGTTTCTATCTTATAGTATACTTTCTCTGCTTCTCTGACTAAATGTCTCTTTTAACTTTTTTTTAACATCCATGGCAGCTTCCCCAATTAAGGCCATCATGACAGATGCCTTTTGATCCGCTGCCTGAGGATCGAAAGGAGTATATCTCTTATATGCCTCTATAATTCTCTCTAGAAACATAGAGGGAGATTCATCAGGCCTTTGAATAATTTCTCTTACCTGGCCAAATTAGTTGGTCACCTAGCAGCCCCTTGGAGACCCACTATTGGAGCCTGGCAATAATTGGAAAGATGCTCTCTATCTTCAAAGGTGTTGGGGTTCCAGTTGGGTCGGTTTAAGGGGAAGCCGGCTTTGATTATATTGGGAAGTTGTGTTGATCACCCATCAGGTTCGAGGATATTTTTTTCTAGCCTCCAGGAGGTTTTTCTCTCATTCCTCTGTCATGAAGAGAGTCCCTAGGAGTTGTTGGCAGTCATCCCAAGTAGGCAGGTGTGAAATCGTCGGCGAGTTCTCTGAGTTCTTTTAGCCGGGCCAGCTTCCTCCAGGGAAGGAGGGGCTGTGTGTGCTGCGGGACAGTCATCTGGATGGTGCTAGGCCAGCCTAGCTTCCTCGAATGGTGGAGAGGCTGAGTCAGCATCAGGGGAATCACTTAGAGTGTGTTGGGGGTTGGTGGATGAGGGCAGAGGATAAGGAGCGGGAGGAGAATCCAGCAGAGTCTTGAGACTCAGGGAGAACAGAGGGTGGAGGTGGAGGAGCAGAGAGTTTGAGAGATAGAATCGTGGGGAAAGGAGTAGGAGCAGGTGCAGGGACAAGGAAAGGCTTCACCCATGAAGAAGGAGATTTGCAGAGGTCCTGACAAGTTAAGATATATGGCTGTTGATCTGGATGTCTATGTGGCCCCGGCTGAAAGACAATATCTCGGACTTTTAAAATTAGTGCGAAGTAGAAAGATCCTTCTAGGGGCCATCCGACTGCAAAGGTGGGTCATTCTGAGACACAGAATCTGCCAGGTCCGGCGTTTTACTGAAAAAGAAAGATTCTGAGCCCTTAAGAAGACTTTTGTCCAGTGATCAAGAGTCAGGGACAGAGGCATTGAAGTGATCTGTCCCACAATGAAATATACACAGACAGTGAAAGCAAAGACACACGACACAGACAAGACAAGACAATAAAGACAGGCAATAGACGTCCAATACTGAGACCAGGACTGACTAGCCAGCAAAACCTGATGGGCTGGCAATACTGAATCCGAAACAAAATATCACTGAGTCAAGGAGACTATTGTTCCTCAATTTCCCGAGTCCATCCCCCAGGGACATGGCCTGTGGCTCTGTGACATGTGTGTCAGCCACCGTGGGACAGACCTCACGCTCTTTACCAATAGCCATTTTGCCAAACACTAACCTGAAACCCGAAATCAGAAAGAGGGCCTTATTTACCCTTAGAGGAGCCCGTTGGGGGTCTTTCGTCTGCGGCTGCCAGATCTCCCTAGGGCCACCAGATGTAAAGGTCAGGCGAGCATCGGTGGAAGAGACCACCAAGAGACTGTCTCATGCAACAGCAAAGGGTTTATTGGGAGTCCGGCATGCAAGGGCTCAGAGATCACTTGAACAGAGCAGAGAACCCTGAGAACAGCATAAGAAGTGCTTATATATTTTCCTTGGAGAGGGCAGGGAAGGAAGTTTATTGATGGGTAAGGGTGAGTGGGCGGTTTGCGTGCAACTTGTTGACGGAGTACATTCTGCAGTTTGGCAGTTGGGGACAGCACATTCTGGGAACAAGAATAGCAAACAGTTCTCAAGATTTCAACAGTGTTTTGTTAAGCATACAGAAAAACAGGAAGTGACAAGTACCTATTTAATTAACCTTTCAATATAAGTATAAAAACAGAAATCTAGGTAAGATTTGAAGTGCAGAAGTTCATTGGGCCCTTTATTGGTATATTTAGTGTTCAATTATGTTCTGTAGAGATGTCCCAGAAATATGGATATACAATGGCATAGGACCTTGTACCTTCTCAGAGGTCAGTTCCAAAACACAGTCTCTTAGGGGAATCACACCAAAGTGCAAGCCAAGGTGGACCCAGTTATCTCTTCAAACCGCCACACAAATGACCACAATTAAAACCAAAACACTCCCACATGGCACTCATCTTCTTCCATATAGACACTCATTATAACTTCTGGCAGGAGGATTCCATGAGAGGCACAGCACAAGACAGTGTCCCAAATAAGCTCCCTTTCCCCTCATTTACCAAAAGTCAGGGTAGCCTGGACACCCTTCCTGTGAACCAGGAGTGATCAAATAGGCCTGCCGTTAATACAGCTCTGTACTCCAATTTGAGGCCTACTGACTGTGGGGTTTAAATTATTTATTTGAATTGGATTCATAAGAAAACCCAAGAACCTATGGGCTAGCATCTGCAGGGCTTTGAAGAACTCATTTGACCCAATGGATCTCTATTCTCACTTGATGGAGGTCAGAAACTTTACAGAGGAATGCGAGAGACTTCACCTACAATGACTGAATTTTGGCCATTTTGATTTGGATCCACACATGGGATCTTTCTTTAGATCCATCAGGTGCTGAGAATCTAAGCCCCAGGCTCACACAGGGCCAAGAGGCTGATTCAGACACATCCATTTCCAAAGCAATTAAGCAAAGAGCCACAGGTGATGCCCATTCATTTCCGTTTGAAAACTGGTTTTCTCAGGCTTCACAAAGGCGTGGCCTGAGGCAAAGACCTTCCTGACATTCAGGGCAACAGAACAATAGGTAATCAAAAGGCCAAAAGCATGGTTTCTCCACTGAGAGTTTCCTGGTCACACTGATAACTGCGTTTTCTAAGATGCTTGCCATTCCCTTCAGCTATCCAGTGCATGTCCATGTCACAGTGCTTGGAGGCGGTACATATCTTAGACACAAAAGCATAAGTCTATTCTGGAGAGTGGCAAGATTTCAGGAAGAAAACAGGAACTTTGGAAGATATCAGGTGTTGCCCATCGATAAGGCAAACTCTAGAGCATTAATATATTGACAGGATGAATGTTGGGAAGCTTTCTACTAGACAGGAAACATCCATTGATGCATTCTCTATCCTAATGTCTACAACCACGGACACAGTGGGATAAACAGACATAGAAACACTTTCCTTGTCAAAAGACTTACTAGAAACAGTCCACTCCAAACCAAAAAGCCGACTTTCCTACATATTCTCAGATGATGAGAAAAAACCACAAACTCACACCCACACCCACAAAGTCACCTCCTTCCCCCAAGTAGGTCTGTGACTATCCGGAGTGTCCTCTGACTGATGGGTCATAGTATGTTCCCCCGATATGGCCTGTCCTGTCTCAGATCTGGTCTCCTTCTCCAACTGTGTGAAGTGGTCAGGAGCCAGCTGTGAGCCACTACCTGCTTTATCAAAAAAGGCCCCTCTTCAGAGCTTTTCTGGAATTTGGCCATCCTCACATCAGTAGGTACCACGAAAGACTGACTCTGTCCTTGCTAAATTGAAGCAAGTGAGACCACTTGTACTGGGACTTGGACTGGCTCTGTGTGTCTGGCTTCCTGGATCCCAAGTTCAGAGAATTCCATTACAAAGAAAGTGAGGTGAGGTCGCATCCTTCAGGAACTAAATGAGGTCACTGCCTTGGCAACCACTTTGTCCAAACAGTTGCTTCCAATCATTCCATGAGAAGGAGGCTGACCCTACTTTCTGTGGCACTTTCACAAATTACAATGGTATATCAACCATAGGCACTGAGGAGCAGCTCTCCCAAAAGGCCTGGTTTGGTCCATCTTCTTTATATTAGGAACAGAGCCTTTAGTCCGGGGAGCACTACAGTGAAGCTCCGCACTAAAACAATTAGCAAGCACCTGATGGAGGAGGCCTCCATAGGTAAGTGGCGCTTTTATAACATCTGATATCCGGTTAAGGGAGATCTCTTCTGATGACAGAGATGTGGCCTGGGGAGGCTCACATATACTCCTGTCCAGGACAGTAACGAGAATCGTTCTGTCCTCTGTTTTGTTCTGTAGGGAATTCCTCTGGAAGTGTAGAGAGCTACCGACGGGCACACACGCGCTCCTACCCTGGAGCTTTAGCAAGGTGTTGCACTGTTCTACTGTTTTTCTGTTTAGGCGCCAGGTTTCTGTTTTTTTTGTGTTTTGTTCTGTGTTCTATTTTTTGTTTGTTTGTTTGTTTTTGTTCGTTTTGTTTTGTGATTTCGGTGGTAAAATCTTAAGGATATTGGACGTGAAAATGGGTAATAAAGAGAGTAAGCCTGACACCCCTTTGGACTGTGTTTTAAGGAACTGCGATGAACTTTACCCCCCTTTGTTAAGCAGGATGATAGACGCCCCTAGCTGGCTGCCTGGAAAACACCCATTGCAGAGGGCAATGCCTGCTGGGGACCTAAGAACTGAGTATCTCCCAGGTTAACAAGTGAAACTCCTTTAAAACCCCTTGTCCCTCCAGATCAAGAGAGTCACAACATTTGGCAGAGTCCCCAGTGTTTCTCCTTTGTTAGCAAAGCAATAAACCTCCCTTTTTCTTTTTCTCAAAACCCAGTCCTCATTATTAAATTGGTATTAATTGGTTTCAAGATCAGAAACCGCACTTTAAGTTACAAATTTGGTAACCCCCCCTTCACCCCGGAAATTTGTGAGAGCTGTCTACTGAAATGTTAGAAAATGGAGCTTGCTTGCTGTGGAACTGAACCAGAAGAGCTAATCCTGTAAGTAAAAGAAGGGACTGAGGGACTCCCAGCAGCTGCCAAAGCCCTGTTGAATCAGGGAATTACCTCCTTCCTTCCTTGCACTGTAAGGTTTATGCCACCTCTGTCTTGTTAAAAAAAAAAAAGAAAAAGAAAAAGGGGACACTAAATGCAGTAAAGTCACAATGGAGACACTTTATTTTACATTTCAGGTTGCTCCTCTGTTAAAACATCTGGTACCCCCCCGTGGATATCTATGGTGCCAATGGTGTAGGAGATTTTTCTCTTATCTGCTCTGGTTTAAAGAGTTCTGTCTGACAGCCATAGTCTCTACCTTCTTTCTGTCTGTCTTGTGTCTTTGTTTCTGGCCCTTTAAGACATGTGCAATAATGTGTTGATATTATAAATTATTTCTTGGGAATGATCTTAGCTGAATGTGTGTCTAAATGATGATGCTTTATAGTAACAATCTGGTATCTGAATGGGTTTTTGAAGCATTGCACAATCTTGCAGTTAAAAGTCGGGTTTAGGTAATTGTTTAGTTTAAGATTTCAGATAATTCATGCCAGAGAACTTAAATACTTAGGATGGAAAACTGAAGAACTCTACTTCCAAGTTGGCAAGTAACATCCCAATCATTCAGTCTTTTTTTTTTTTTTCACCAATTTTGAATTGGGTAGCCTGGGAAAATGTCATTGTGTGTACCAGTGCATTAATTTGGACAAGGATAGTAAATCATAGTATGGTATCTGTTGACAAAACAAGATGTAAAGATATAAAATTTTGTGAATTGTATCTGAAAATTGTATCATAATTTTCAACATCGGAACCTGAAAATTATGGTTAAAATGCCTTAGGCCTGAGGTGTCTGCTCAGAATAGCAGTTTTTTCTTGCTCCTTCCAGACCTCAGCCATTACTTATGTTGAAATGCAAATGAAAGAAGCCTGCAAGCTTAGTAGGAGTCTGATTTGAGGCCTAAGGGAAAAAAAAGGTAAATTTATGGTATTTACTAATTACTTCCCAGTCATTTTTTCTAGGACTCTTATTTTTTTCCTTAGATACTTTATTTTTTTTTTTGAGCTCATGATTCTGAGCATACAGACCTATGTTAATGTTTTTCTGATCAGTTCTATCTTTGACCAACTGTGGACTTTTTGAAACATTGCAATGGAGATTTCACCTGCGAAAAGCTACAAGGCCTTTACTATAATTATGTGTGCAAAATTTTGTTATGTGTTGTATGTCTATATATACATATGTCTGTATATCATATATATGATACACAAATTAACATATATAAAGAGGGCTCATAAAAACAAACTTTAAAAAGTGCATCCAAAGATCTTTAATTCACGTTATTTAAATGTTTCAATTTAAAATGGATAAACAGATAAAAATAAATGTCTTTAAATTTAAGCTTACAAATATTTCTAGGTGTTCAAAAATCTAATAAAATATTAATACCTACAAAATGTCTAATATGCCTTGGTTCTAGGACCTTTCCTTCAACATAAAAATTGTTTACACTGTTGAATACATTTCTCTAATATTTTGATAAATATGTGAAGTAAATTTGATATGGGATTACTCATTCATGAGTACTTTTGTTAGATATCTGATTGATTTACTAAGGTCTGTATAAGTTTTTACTAAAGTCTGTATAAGATTTTAAAAATCAGTCATGTTTTAATGAGACAAAAATTCTTTAAAACATAAGTTTACCCATAACATTTTGTTTATTAAGTTTTATTTTTTCTAGAGCAAGCAACCATAAAAATTAAACAACTGATTAAATAAGAACAGTTATTTTAGAGCACTGTACTGCCATTTCTTTAAAAGCTAAACTTGGTTAATGTAGAAACATCAATGAAATTGTGATGCTATTAATGTTTTCATATCTTACAGGTATGCAAGTCTGTAAGGTAGAAACTTTATAATAGCATTATATCAATCTGGTGTTCTGAAGTTGTATGGTAAAAAATATATTGGGGATTTATTTACCTGTTATCAATAAGATATGTAAAGTTTCATGTTACTTTTTACGTTGGGGAACAATTTAAATGCATTTTTATGTTAATGAGAGCCTAATCTATGTAAAGGTTGAAAACTTTCAGGCTTTCTTTAATTCATGTTTTAAATGTGATATCATATGGTGTTAGCTAATGTTCATGAGACCTCAAACAATTTATGTATATTTTGTCAAATGATATTTAAAAATAAAGATCAGCTTTAGAACTAGAATACTTAAGATTTATAAAGAGCCCTGTCTTACCTGAGATAAGGCTGTGTGTCCCATCTTACTACATGTGAGAATGACTACGAAACCAGTAGGTCAGATAATATTTCTTTAAAGTTATGTTAAAAAGTTGTTTTTTTTTAATGTCAAGACTCCTAGGATCTCAAACAGGAGATATAATGTATAATTCAGCCAAAAAAATCAGCGTAGCTATTACACGAACTAAGTATTTTTACTTTTGTTAATTTTATTTTGAAATTTTCTTATAAGTGATCTAAAGATTCCCTGTTAGTTTTTTACAAATGTGTTTCTTTAAGAACACAACATGGGTTTATTCAAGATCATAAGTCATCACCTACAATACAGACAGAATAATACAGATCCCAATTAATAAAAAGATAATTATAAAGTTATTGACATTAAAGCCCAGTACTCTCAATATAAGGCTGTTAAAATTTATTTGCTGGATGTTTAAGATTAGGATTTAAAATTAAAGTTAAATGAAAAGGGCCAAGAAAAACAATATTTGGCTCTTGCCCTCTGTGTTAGTCAGAATCCAGGGAACAGGGGACTTCTCTAAAGAGCTTTGCAACTCTGAGCCACATAACCTCCTGATCAGGGAGATTAATGAGACCATTGGAGAACAGAAAGCCAATCAGTGCATTTGTTACCAAGAGGAGAGTCATCAGAGAAGGGAGACATCCCTGATGCTTCTGAAGGAAGCCACATGGTCAAGCAAGACCTGGATCCACTTATCGCAAATGGCACTAGCAGAATTGAAAATCTGCTCTCAAGTTTTCCCAGAATTGACTCCCATAAAAGCTTAGCTGACTGTTAACAATAGATAGAAACATAAGTCAGTTTGACTGCTTCATCTTAAACACTTAGCAAAGACAGTTAAGACCAAAACACAGCCATTCCTGGGCATTTTAAATAATAATATAATAATAATAATAATAATAATAATAATAATAATAATAATAATAATTTAAGGTATGCACTTTATGTTAGCCTCTTAAAATAAGTAAGACTGGAGCCTACAAAGAAGGATTCTCAGACAAGAATGCATGATACTTATATAAAGAGACTATCAAGAAGAGCTGTCACAGGCAGAAGTTTTCAGTTTAAGGCCTACAGATATTTCTAACCTACACAGGTAGGCTTGGTGTTTGTTAATATGATTATCCAGCCCTGAGTAACAGAATTAAAGGTTTCTCTATTAGACACAGAGGTCATACTAGCAAAAGGATTTTACAAGATCAGATGACATTAAATTATTAGACTATCTTATGGGGAGGGACAACTGTAACACTAAAAGTTAAATATTAAGTTGACAGTCCTGATAACTGGGGATATTAAAGACTGGTGAGGGAACTTTTATACAGTGACATGTTCCAGCTGCTGCAACATTTATTCAGTACTCATGGTTTTTGTTTCTCTCATAGAAAAACCCATCCCCAGATGACTTTACAACCTGTTTTTCCCCAACCAGACTTCAAACCGAACTGACTTCTAAAAGGCAACTCATGTCCCTCAACTGACTTCTAAAAGGCAACTCATGTCCCTCACACCGTGCCCACTCACATCACCCTGTCTCAGGTCAGAAGAAGAAAAAATGAGTGACGCCACTCTTCTTAGAACAATGGAGAGAAAGATAAATAGACTATCAATATAAGTAATTTATTAAGTCAGGTAAAATTAGGAAGATCGGTTTTGGGTGAGTTATAAAAATTTGGAGACTCTTATCTGAGGGATTAAAATTTCCTCAGTGCTCTTCCCCTAATCTATCAAAGATTTGAAAGAGACACAGAGAAAAGGTGGGAATGATCGACCCAACCTGATCTTTTATTAAAATTGGGAGCCATCTTGCCACAAAGCCATGAAGAGATAATTTTGGCTTTACCATAAATTACTGCAAATTCTGAACCTGCTTGGAATGCCTGCCCATGCCTTGAACTCACCCATGCCCGGCTCCCTGACCAGAAAGCAGCCCTCTCTGAAACTTCAGTGACACATCATAAATATTTGCCTTCTCTTGCCAGACAACAACCCTCTCTGAGGCTCTAATGGTCCTCATGAATTCTGATGTAGGGACAGAAAAAAAAATGTAAACTACCATTAGTGTGATGCTTGTCAGAGTTCTGTTATCTGTAACCCCCTTTTGTGTAACTTTCTGGGCTATAAAGCTGGGCTGTAGAAAAGCTGGGGTTGCTGTCTTGTTCCCACTTGTTTTGGGAGGGAGAGGCAGCATGAACGGTGAAAATAATAAGCTTAATTTAATTTGATTTTAATTAGAGTCTTTCTTGTGTCCTGGTCTAACAGGTAAACACTCCAAAAACATGGAGCTCTGCTGGCCTAAAAACTTTTTGAGAAACTTCCTCTGAGGTTGGGCACTTGAAATATATGTTGTTGTAAGGAGCTTTGGCTTCCTTTCAAGTCAGACCATCAAAGCTGGGTCTGCATCTATGTGACCTGGAGGACATCGTTTTTTGTATTCTAATGAACATAAGGTAGCAGTGCTGAATTTTCTCTTTGTAGGTAATCCGTCGCCACTGGGTGCTAAGTGTCTCCCCGTGTGGACTGTGAAGCCATTTGGTCATCTTCCACTTTTTGTGGTGTTTCTTGCTGCTGCACTGGGAGTTTGGTACTTGCTTCATGAAATACAACGAGTTCAACTGGGACCCAGTGTTCGAGGGAGTTTTGTCACTTGTGGTGAGTCAGGGTCTGCAGGAGAATGCACCAACCAGGTTTCTATCTCACAGAGCTTGGCCCCTTGTCCATAGAAATCTGACTCTGAACTTTGCCCTGGAACCTCTCCATATAACAAGATGCCTTTACATAGAAGGGTCTGCTGGCTGCACAATGTCAGTCACAAGACATTTGAAAGGCAATGGCAAATCCTCATGGCCACACCACAGATGTATTATCACACACCTGCCCACCACTGCAATAGGCCCACTACTCAGCAGGCTCCAACTTACTGCAATCTTTGTTCTACACCATTTTCATGAAACCTGGTCAATCATGGCATTCTCTGGTACACTCATGATCAGCAACAAGACATCCAAAGGTTCTCCAGTGCCACCTGGTTATGGGAATTTCAAAAATTTAATTGTATTTATCTAGCCATTTTTCATGGATGAAGTTGGAGGCACTGTGGGTTTCAGTTCATTCAGGAACCATTAAATGGTGAGGAAGCTCATTTCAATGAAAGCTCTGGAGAACTCTCACAGGCAAGTCTTCCCATAGAGTCGTCAAAAGGTCACATGAAGCCAGGCCGATTGAGGTCTTCAATGTGACGTTCATGGGTGTTCTGACTCTCAAATATGGCTGCCAAATCTTTCAGAATAAAATCATGTGATTTCCTAGCTGAGAGTCCAAGGCTCTGTGAAAAGCCATCCTGGTCCTTGATCTCAGTTTCCAAGGGCTAATCCCATGCGTGGCCTCCTAAAATCTGAACACAGTTCATGGAAATATTTCTCTGAGATCAGTTCCAGAACTCAGACTTTAAGGGGAATCACACCAGAGTACAAGCCCAGGTAAACCCAGTCATCACTTCCAACCACCACACAAATGACCACAATTGAAACCAAAACACTCCCACAAGGCCCTCATCTTCTTCCATATAGACACTCATCATAACCTGTGGCTGGAGGTTTCCATGAGGGAATCAGCCCAAGAAAGTCTACAAAATAACCTCCCTTGCCCCTCTTTTGCCTAAAGTCAGGGTTGCCTGGACACCCTTCCTTAGAACCAGGAGTGATCAAATAGACCTGCCATAAATACTGCTCTGCTTCTCCAATTTGAGGCCTACTGACACTCGGGTATAGATTCTTTACATGAATTGGAATAATGAGAAAACCCAAGCACCTATAAGCTATCCTCTGCAGAGTTTGAAGAACTCATTTGACACAAAGGATCCCTATTTTCACTTGATGGAGTTCAGGAACCTTACAGAGAAAGGCGAGAGACTTTGTCCACAATGAGTGCTTTTTTGGCCATTTTGGTTTTGGAAGCACACATGTAATATTTCTTTAGATCCATCAGGTGCTGAGAATCTATGCAACAGCCTCACACATGGCCAAGAGTCTGATGCAGACACATCCCTTTTCAAAGCAATTAAGCAAAGAACTACAGGTGATGCCCAATAATTTCCATTGAAAACAATTTTCTTCAGGCTTCACAAAGGGGTGGACTGAGGCAGCGACCTTTCTGACATTCAGGGCAACAGAACAATAGGTAAGCATATGGCCCAAAGCAGGGTTTCTTGAATGATATCTGAGTTTTCTGAGATGATCCCATTCCCTTCAGCTATCCAGTACATGGCCATGTCACAGAGCTTGGAGGTGGTACATATAGTGGACAGCAAACCATGAGCCTATTCTGGAGAGTTGCCAGAATTCAAGAAGAAAACAGGAACTTAGGAAGATAGTAGTTGTTTTCCATCCATTAGGCAAGCCACTGTCCATTCATAAATTGGGCAGGATAATTGCTGTGAAGATTTCTACTAGACAAAAAACATCCATTGATGCGTTCTCTTTTTTAATGTCTACAACCACGGACACAGTGGCATAAACAGACATACAAACACTCGCCTTGTCAAAAGACTTACTAGAAATAGTCCACTCCAAACCAAACAAACCGACTTTCCTACCTATACTCAGATCATGAGAAAAAACCACAAACTCACACCCACACCCACAAAGTCACCTCCTTCCCCCAAGTAGGTCTGTGACTATCCGGAGTGTCCTCTGACTGATGGGTCATACTATGTTCCCCCAAAATGGGCTGTCCTATGTCAGATCTGGTCTCCTTGCCCAACACTGTGAAGTTGTCAGGTGCCAGTGATGAGCCACTACCTGCTTTCTCAGGAAGACCCCTCTTCAGAGCTCTCCTGGCATTTGGCCATCTTCACATCAGTAGTTACCAAGAAAGACTGACTCTGTCCTTGGTAAATCCAAACATGTGAGGCCACTGGGACTGGGACTGGGACTGCCTTTGGGTGCCTGGCTTCCTGGATCCCAAGTTCAGAGAGTTCCATCACCAAGAAAGTGATGTAGGTCAGTTCCTTCAGGAACTAAATGAGGTCACTGCCTAGGCAACCACTTTTTGCTAAGAGTTGATTCCAAGTGTCCCAATAGATGGAGGCTGCCCCTACTTCCTGTGACACTTTCACATGTTAGAATGGTATATCAAACATTGGCACCTGGGAACAGCCCTCCACACTGCCTGGTTTGGTCCATCTTCTCTACATTAAGAAGAGAGAGACTGCTTTAGACACACCCCTTTATCCTGACCAGGTAGTGTGTCATGGAAGATAACTTTTGCTCTCTCAGGTCCTTCATAGCTTTCTCTATCCTCCCCAGGGTTCATTTCTGCATGGACGTTTGAGGTTCTCAGCAGGTGAAAGAGGTCTTAATTTCCTGTATTGTAAGATCAACACTGTACCTGATCTTCTGTAAAGTTAGATTGAGGGAACAGAGTATGGTTATGGTTAATAACATGTTTGATTTGGGTTAGGAATCATTCTGCTGGATGAATAATGGTATTGGGAACCTGTGATATTTATTAGTATATATAGAGGTGAAATATATATATATATATATAAACAGAAATCTAGGTAAGATTTGAAGCCCAGAAGGGCATTGGATCCTTGATTGGGATACTTAGCTTTGAATTATGTTCTGCACATGTGTCTCAGATAAATCTATACACAATGGCATAGGGCCTTGTACCTTGGATGATTGAATGTCGAAGAGAACATCCAGTCAAAAAATGATAGTTGCTAGGATTAGGAAGATAGTTGGTAGGATTAGAAAAAAGAGTGAGTATAGGATTTGGACGAAAAGTTCTTTAGCAATAGGGTTTCGGGTAGAGAGATAATGTAAATGTCAGCACATGTGAAGAGTCAGTCACAATGATGAACTGGGGAAAATATGTAGGAAAGCAGATATCAATAGAGACATTAGGAAATCAGGCAAATGATAAAGTGATTGATAGGATTAGACATTTTCAACAAGCTTGAGGTTGAATATATAATCTTAGAAAGAAACAAATATGTAGTCACCAATAGGATTGACATTTGAGAGCATTAGGCAACCTGGACATGGATGATTTTCATAATCCATACTCACATTCCATTTAGGCTTTGGTACAATCGTAAGTGTGACTTTGCATTTTGTGGCCAGAATATTACTGTGATAAAATGTATATATAGATCAGGTGACATGAGTATTTCTTGCACCATTTCTGGGAGCAATATTTTGAAAAGGTATTATTTAGTATTGGGGGCACAAATAGGTGTACCATGTGTGTATGAATATAGAGAGAATGCATGAATAGTTCATACTGTGAATAAAAAATATCACTGGTTCCAACTTTACAAATTGGAATAAATTGATATCTGAAAATACACAAAAAATCTTACATTGATATACATACATTCATTCCAACCAGTTATACATCTAATGGTAATATTAGGGTTGTGGTTTATCATAAAGTGTATGTGAGTTTTGCTTCAAAATTGATTATGGAAATCGAAAATAATGTGTTTGTAAAGAAGTCTCATGAAATGAGCAGTCAAAAACAAGGAGGAATACATGTGTTCTGAAGCAGGAAGTGATTGAATCTGTTACAAATGTCTTTAAATTTGTGAACTTGTGGATGAAATGTATATTCTATGATGTATAAAAACTGAAGAAATAGTAATGTATCAGTGTTGAATAAAAATGAACGTCAAAATTCACATCATGTCCCATAGGAATTACTAGCATTGATTTTAAAGAGGGTCAGTTACTGTAGAAATATAAGGATTTGTTTGCACCATTCACTGAAGTAAGTTTTCAGTACTAGAAAACAAATATGTATTTCAGGTGGATGAAAATTTCTGAAAATAATCTTATGAAAAGTTGATTATAAAACCACATACATGAACATGAGTGAATTTAGGGAGTGTATAATAAGACACATATATTTCATATTTTGAAAAATATATAGAGTATATATATATATATATATATATATATATATATATATATATATCTCACAGATACATTAGAAAGTAGCAGTATATATGCCAATCAAAATTCATCATGAAATATATATCATCCACAGATCCAAAAATATTAATTTTACTGAACATGAATTTATGTATAATGTTGTTCAAGTAAAAAGCTCACTCATAGTTTGAATTTTCAGTTCCAAAAGCATTTAGGAGGAGTGATCTATTCTCATACTTTGTATCTGCCAAGTTAGCCACCTCACAAAAATGTACGTGTGATACCAGGTAGGATTTTATATGTGCATATAAAAATACATGTGCTGAATTGGCTACAGAAAATGGGAGACAGGAATTCACATATGTGTTAACTTTAAAAACACATGGAGAACTATTTCAACAAAAAAAAATTGACATGATTTATAACTCCTACCCTATATCATGCAAAAGGCAAGACCAACTATACACCATGCCTCCTCTGAACTGCTTGTATTTCTATTCTGTTTGGGTTATTTTTATCCATCATATTAGGATTAGTAGTCAGAGTCTAGTAGGGTATGGGTTAGTGTCAGGGATTCAGTATTTCGAATGGAAAATTGGAAAAAGAATCCAATGCGTATGTATATATGTGCTACACAAAAATCTTCCTACTCTCATCCAGAACAATGCCTTGACAATACCGTCGCCCCAAGTAAGACACAATTAGAGGAGAAGAGTTAGAAAATCCGTAAATACATATCTGGAATGGAATACGATCAGGAGTTCACAACCTTGGAAGTGGTAGAGGAGTTTCCAAAAGTAAGGGACAGTGTAAACACTCCACAAACATGGAGTTCTGCTGGCCTAGAGACTTCTTGGGAAACTGCCTGTGAGTTTGGGCACTTGAAATATATGTTGTTGTCAGGAGCTTTAGCTTCCTTTCTAGTGAGACCATGAAAGCTGGGTCTGCATCTATGTGACCTGGAGGACATGGTTTCTTATTTTCCAATGAACATGAGACAGCAGTGCTGAATTCTCCCTTTGTAGGTAAACTGTGGCCCCTGGGGGCTAAATGTCTCCCCGTGTGGACTGTGAAGCCATTTGGTCATCCTCGACTTTTCGTGGTGATTCTTGCTGCTGCACTGGAAGTTTGGTATTTGCTTCATGAAATACAAGGAGTTCAAATGGGACCCAGTGCGGGATGGAGTCCTGTCACGTGTGGTGGGTCAGGGTCTGCAGGAGAATACAAGAACCAGGCTTCTATTCCACATAGCTTGCCCTCTTGACCATAGCAACCTAATTCTAAACAATGTCCTAAAACCTCTCCATATAACAAGATGCCTTTACATATAAGCGTCTGCTGGCTTCACCATGTCAGTCACAAGCCATTTGGAAGGCAATGGCAGATCCACAGGGCCCCACCACAGATGTTTTATCACACACCTTCCCAGCATTGCTCTAGGCCCACTGCTCAGCAGGATCCAACTTTCTGGCATCTCTGTTAAACACCATTTTTATGAAAACCAGTCAATCAAGGCACTGTCTGGTATACTCATTGTTGTGAAAAGTATAAACGGCAGCCATACCCCAGAAAAAAACCCCAACATGGCGCCTAAGGACTTATTCTTCCTACCTTCTTCTTTTCTGCAGTGGCGCGAAAAGTTCCTGCCCATGTGAACTCTCCCGCTGGGCCAATTTCAAATCTCACTGTCGGGGAACCTTAGCCCCTATGAGAACTAATACCTGGGCTTCGGAGCTGATATCTGAAAGAACTTGCTTATAAACGGGTTTCATGCCATTTATCTAAGCCCTTCCATCTCCTCCTTAGTTCTATATAAGCACACAGCTTTTTGCAATAAAATTGGTATTCTCCCAGCGAAGTGCCTTTGCGTGGGGAGTTCATTCATTCTGGTGCCCCATGTGAGTATACGGGTGAGCTCTTTCCAACAAGGGCCCCGTCCCCCGCTCCGCTGAGACACTCCGCCCTGGTCCGCTCTTTTCAGACGCGGGCTTTTTGCACTCACCACTGATCTGATGTATGTAAGCCTCCCCTGACCCTGGCTCGCCAACTCCCTTCGGGCTACCGCTGGTTTTGTGACCATCATCGTCCAGAACACTCTAGACGCCCGGTAGAGGGGAGGGAATTCCTCCCACTAAGACCTTTACTGGTCGCAGTGGACCCTCTGGTGATCCGTTTCCCTTTGGGGCATGAGGCTTCTGAGTTTACACGAGATGCTCTGTGGTTTTTCCTCCTCTGCTGCCGCTGCTGCTGCCCGCTAGAGTTGCTCTTTCCTGTGGGGCTGCTGTGTCTGGCTGAAGCTGCCTCTCTGTTTGGGGGAAAACTGAACTCCCCTCCTGGAACTGCATTCTGCCGGAGCTGGAGTTCTGTTTTCATTACTGACTTCTTCCGCTGTGTTCGAAAACTTTCCTGACATCAGGTTGCCCATGGCTCCGAACCCACTGGGTCTCACAGATCGCATTTCACTGGTGATGACCAGGTAGTGCCCTCTGTATTTCCTCGCGACGGCTGGTCATTTTGGGGATGCCCACCTGACCCCCGTTCGCCCTGAGCTTCCTGGAAGCCGTTCCATCCCGGGTTTTCTCTTTGTCTCTCTTGCTTACTCTTATTATCTCTCTCTCTCTCTCTCTCTCTCTCTCTCTCTCTCTCTCTCTCTCTCTTTCATCTCTCCCTGTGACTATGGGCACCTCTTCATCTGTACCTGAAGCCTCACCTCTCAAATGTTTAATTAAAAATCTGGCCACACTCTCCCTCACACCAGACATCAAGCCCAAACTTCTAATCAAATTCTGTACCCAAGATTGGCCTATATATCCACTGGATAATGGCAATCACTGGCCTCCAGAAGGCTCCTTAGATCCAAACCTCCTCTAGGACCTTTTTAACTACTGCCAGCGTTTAAAAAACTGGAGGGAGATTTCCTGCATTGAAGGTTTTAGCCTTCTTGCACAGCACCTTGTCTCTGCTCCTCCTGCCCTCCCTCTCAGGTCCTCCTTGCTTGCAAACCCCTCTCTTCCCCTACTTCTACTCCTGAGTTCACAGATTCTTCCTCACTCGACCCAGCAGATGAACCCCTACCTTATCCCCCAACCCCCTCTGCCTGATTCCACGGATCCTCAGCCTTCCGTTTCATCCCCCTCTCCTCCGCCCTCTTCTGCCTGCTCCACCTCCTCCTCTTCCACACAGACACTCCCTTCCCCTCCCTCTCCTTCCTGTCCGCCACCTGCCTCTTTCAGTCCTCCTGTTACCAGGTCTAAGGGACTCCTTTCCACCCCCAAGACAATCGCACCCCTTTGTGAGATAGCTAATCCAGAGGGTGTCATCAGTGTCCATGTGCCCTTCTCCATGTCGGACATTACTCAGCTAGAGAGAAAGTTAGGCTCATTCACCACTGACACCACCACTTACATTCGGGAGTTTCAACGGGTCCTGCAAGCATATAGCCTCACTCATCATGACATCTACATGCTCTTGGTCAATACAATTCTCCCCGAGGAAAGGCAATTGGTCTGGGAGCTAGCCCAAGCCCATGCTGATGAAAATCATAGGACCAATCCTAAACACCCCACGGGCCCTTATGCTGTCCCAGAGCAGGATCCCCTATGGAATTACAACACCCCTGAAGGCTTACAGTCTCGTGACCTTTCTGCATCCTGCCTCTTGGTGGGCCTGAAAAAGGCCACTTGAAAGGCTGTTAACTTTCAAAAGGTGCAGGAGGTCATTGAAAGGAAGGAGGAAACACCTTCAGAATTCCTGGATAGACTAACCAAGGCCCTTCAACAGTACACAAACCTCGACCCAGAAACCCCTGATGGCCATCATGTCTTAATGACATATGTTCTGGCCCAAAGCTACCCTGACATTAAAGCCAAGCTTAAAAAGCTTGAACAGGGCCCTGCTACTCCTCAGACCGAAATCCTCACTGTCACTTTCAAGGTTTTTCATGGTAGAGAGGATGAAAGTGAATGCCGTAGGCAGAGAGCTGAAAATGCCAAATTCCAAATGTTGGCCCAGATCATTCAGAGAAGGTCATCACCATGCCGTCCCAATATAACACCCCCTGGAGCTTGCTTCAAATGTGATAAGAATTGTCCTTCGCCAAGGACACCCTACAACCCCTGCCCAACATGCCATCAAAGGGGACACTGGGGGGCAGACTGCCCAACAACCCGGAAGGGAGGTTGGTCAGCCGCCCAGCAACCCCAGCCTCTCCTGGGCTTGGCAGAGGAGGATTGACGAAGCCCTGGGCCTTCCCTCCAGACTGTTACCATCAAGAATCAAGAGCGTAGGGTCACCTTCCTGGTGGATGGATGCTTCATTACCTTCCTCTTGGATACTGGTGCTGCTTTTTCGGTCTTGAGGGAGTATTGGGGTCCTACCACACCCTCAAAAACTCCTACTGTCAGGGTAGGAGGTAAACAGATTTTTCCTCAACCCCCCCCATCATGTTATATGCAGGGATCCCTTCTGTCCTTCACTCACTCCTTTCTCGTTATGAGCCATTGCCCCATTCTCCATCTGGGAATGGACATACTCTCACTATTAAAAGTCACCATTCCTCTATCACCTCACACCTCTCCTACCTCTCATTTTCTCATGATGTTCCTAGGGGCAGACACACCTCCTTCATGCACTATCCCATGACTATCTAAACCAGTTAACCCTGAGGTTTGGGACACAACTACACCCTTTATGGCTAAATGGAGTCCTATTCATATTGTCTTACAGGACCCTTCAAGATATATTGGTCAACCACAATATCCACTCACAACCACAGCCCTCCTCGGATTAGAACCAAGCATCCAGGATTTATTACGAAAGGGGTATCTTAGGCCTACACACTCTCCTTTCAACACCCCCATTCTGGCAGTTAAGAAACCTAATGTGTCCTACAGGCTGGTTCAAGACCTTCGCCTTGTCAACTCCTCTGTGGTCCCCATCCACCCGCTAGTGCCCAACCCTTACACCCTCGTCTCTTAGATTCCTGCCACTACTATCCACTTCTCGGTCCTAGATTTAAAAGATGCATTCTTCTCTATTCCCTTGTTCTCAGAATCTCAGGATATCTTTGCTTTTACTTGGACTGATTCTCACACCCGCCATTCTCATCAGCTTACCTGGACTGTCCTCCCACAGAGATTCAGGGATAGCCTCCATCTCTTTGGCCAAGTTCTTGCCCAGGACCTCACATCCTTTCACCCGACCTGTCCTGACTCTACTCTCCTTCAATATGTCGATGACCTTCTTCTATGTAGTCCCTCTGGGAACACTCTCAATCCCACACCGCTCAGCTTCTTAATTTCCTAGCAGACAAGGAATATAGGGAGTCTCCCCACAAGGCCCAGATTTCCCAGTCTTTTGTCACCGATCTTGGTTTTTGCCTTACACCCAGGAAAAAGGAAATAACACTGGAGAGGAGGCAACTCCTCTCTGATCTTCCAGTGCCCCATACAAAAGCCAAAATACTAGCATTTCTAGGATTAGCAGGTTATTTTAGGGCCTGGATCCAAAATTATTCTCTTCTATCCAAACCCCTGAATGACCTAGCAATGGGACCCCCTAGTGAATCTCTTGCCTCCTACCCCAATTACCACTTCCGCAGGCTTCAGCAACTCGTCTTAAAGGCACCTGCCCTTCACCTTCCTGATCTTTCAAGACCATTTCATCTATATGTCAATGAAAAAGGGGGGCAAGAACTTGGGGTATTAGGTCAAATCTAAGGGCCTACATTTGCACCTGTGGCATATTTGTCAAAGCAAATAGACCCTACCATCCGTGGGTGGGCCCCTTGCTTAAGAGCTCTGGCTGCTGGACAAATTTTACACAAAGAAGCCTCTAAGCTGACTTTTGGGGCCCCTTTAACTATCCACTCCCCACATCACTTGGAGGATCTTTTAGCTTATAAGGGCCTTCAAACCCTTCCTCCATCCAGAGTTCTGTCGCTCCTCACTTCCTTTCTGGAAAACCCTAATATTACTTTCCTCCCCTGCTCTGCACTGAACCCTGCCTCACTGCTCCCAATGACTCCCACGTCTAACACACCAACTCATAATTGCTTGGAAACCTTAGATGATTTCCTCCCCTGACATTCTTCCATTTCTGAGGGACCACTCACCAAGCCTGACCTTATCTGGTTTACTGACAGCAGTTCCTTTAGGCAGAACGGCACTCATTACTCTGGATACACTGTAGTTTCAGCCACTGAGATTATAGAGGCCAAAGCTCTGCATTCAGGAACTACCAACCACAGGCTAAACTTATTGCAGCCACTTGTGCCTGCCTTCTAGCACAAGGCAAATCCCCCACCCTTTATACTTATTCAAAATATGTCTTCCATATCTTATTATCCCATCCTGCAATATGAAAGGAGCGAGGACTACTTACCACCAAAGGTAATGTGATCACTAATTCGGCTTTTATAACCAATCTGATAGAGGCCTCCCACTTACCCACCCAGTTGGGTGTTGTTCATTGTAGGTCCCATCAGAAGGATGGCTCTCTTATCACTGAGGGCAATGCCAAAGCTGACCAGGTGGCACGAATGGCTGCTACCACTTCCAATTATGGCCCCCCTGGGGGACATATAATGGCCACTTTAGACAGCTCATCTGAAGCCCCTACTTCTTCCAGTAAGAAAAAGGATCTTTTCAAGTTCCTTCATACTCTATTCCTTTCCAATTCTTAGTCTTTGACCCTCTTTTTACAGAGCTTCTTCTCCCTAACCCCCTCTGACAAAGCCATGCTACAGAATATAGCCTCTAATTGTCAGATCTGTCAGCGGACCAACCCTCATACTCCTTTAAGGCCCAAACCTTTCCCTTCCCACCAAGCCCAGGGACACATTCCTGCTGCTGACTGGCAGGTAGACTTCACCAACATGCCCACAGTATGGCGCACTAAATACCTCCTTGTCTTTGTGGACACTTTCTCTGGTTGGGTTGAGGCATTTCCCACTTGCAATAAAAAGGCTTCCACTGTAGCTTCAATCTTACTGACAGACATCATCCCCAGGTTTGGTATGCCCACTTCCCTACAATATGAAAATAGCCCTGAGTTTATTTCTAGGATCACATAAAAGGTCTCTCAAGCCCTCTCCTTCAAGTGGCATTTCCACTTTCCATATCACCCCCAAGCTTCAGGGAAAGTGGAAAGGGTAAATCGTACTTTAGAGGAAGTCCTTACCAAATTGACAATGGAATTAAACTTAGACTGGGTCAAACTCCTTCCCTTGGCTTTGCTTCGAATCAGAGCTCTCCCTAAGAAACCATCTTTACTGTCTCCCTTTGAGATAATGTATGGAAGACCTCTTATACCCCCTGGGTTGGTCATTTCACAAGGACCTCTCACCCGAGATTTGTCTTTGCCTCTCTTGTTTCATCTCCGCTCGGAACTCTGGAAATATCAGGACTGGCTTCCTCCGGACCCAGTCTCCTCTCCAAACACTCCTCCCTTTACACTTGGGAGTCTAGTCTATTATAATACCCCAGAGGAGAAAGGGACTCTTGCCCCAAAATGGGAAGGCCCCTATCCTGTCATTCTCTGTACCCCACCGCCGCCAAACTCTCCTTACCAGACAACAATCTCACTCCCTGGATTCACATTTCTAGGTTGAAGCCATATCACCAGGAGGCCCCACCTGCTGACGACAGGACCACCCCAGAGGAACTCCAAGAATCACCTCCTGAACCTCCCCTTTACTCCTGCTCTCCACACCCATCTCACCCATTTAAGTTGCGGCTCACACGGTGTTCCCTTCAGCCCAATTCCTCTTAAAGAAGTCACAATGAGCTCTCCCAACACCCTAGTCTTCTCTAACTGCTTGTTTTTTTTGTGCTCTGCTTATTTTCTGTGCTCTGTCAAGACTGGTCTTTACCCTCCTCTCCTACCATGTATTTATTAACTCTTCGGGAATGATACTCAGAACATGGCATGCAGAAGGTCCGCACAGTGAATGCAACTACTTGCTTCATCCACAACTGCACCTCTATTTCCCTAAAATTGTCACCTTCAAGGACCTTCATCCCTGGTAGCTGGAACTGGCCTTTCATTTGCTTCCTTTTTGATCAAACCAAAGACTATTGTCATTGGTGGCCTGAGATATATAATGGGTGCCCCTATTGGTCATGCAGGTTCCATGATAAACATGGTAGCTATTCTTACCCCTCACTTGGTTACCCTGAAGGGTGGACTTCTAGTTACCTAAAGTGGCATAAAGGCTCTTCATCTGATAACAATGGATGGTATACTTTATATATACCTGACCTCAAGGCCAAACGTTGGGACTATGTTGAGTTTGCTGTCTATGCTCAGACAACCTCAGCCAGACCCACAGGGTGGATGACTGTTGGTCGCACCCTGATTACGCCACCTAAGGTAACCATCCAGGTAGTCGAACACATTAAGGAGTCAGAATCAAAACTTGAGATCTTATCCATAACTCATCCAAAGAGGATTCAGAGCCTTCAACCCCCTCAGGTCCCTCTCCCACATGGCTCAATTTGCTACACCAAATTCTTCGATTATTAAACTCCACCCCTCTTTCTGTGCATACTTCTCAGTGCTTTCTCTGTGCTTCACTTAGTCGTCCACTTCTACCAGCGGCCCCATTAGCGCCAGAAAATATTTCAACAAAAACCTACAATTTCTCTACGAAAGGACAACCCCTACATATGACACGTATCCCACTGTGGGAAAGTTATTTCACAAATACTTTATTTCCTTTCATCTGTTTCCACCTGCCAATAATGAATCCTTTACCCATTTGTTCCTTGAGCTATAGCACCCAATCGAGCCCTACGTTTATGCAACCTGGACATTTCCTCTGGTGTAATCGGTCTTTAAGTACCTCAACGATCAATGTCTCTGGCACCTGTTTCTTGGTTACTGTAGTTCCTCAGCTGTCTTTGTATACTCCCACAGAATTCCAACTGTTGGCCCTACCTTCCCGCACCTGTAGAGCAGTCTTTCTGCCACTTCTGGTAGGCCTCACTTTATCAACCTCAGTGGCGAGTCTCGGACTCTCTGGTGGAGCTATAGGTCATGCTCTATGGGCATCCAATGACCTGCAACAAAAACTGCAGGAAGCACTCAATACCACTGCTGAGTCTCTGGGCTCCTTGCAGCGGCAGGTTACTTCATTGGCACAAGTGGCTTTACAGAACCGAAGGGCAATTGATCTTCTCACTGCAGAAAAGGTGGTACATGCCTATTCCTCAGAGAGGAATGTTGCTATTATGTTAATGAATCTGGGCTAATAGAAAAAAAATGCTGTTAAATTGCAGGAATTATCGACCCAATTGCTCAAACCTACCTCCTCCAATCCCATAACAGGGTTCTTCCAATCCTATCTTGCCATGTACTTACTACCTATCTTGGGGCCCCTTATTTGGATGCTCCTTTTTAGTGCTCTCTTGCCCTGAATATTGAAGTTCCTTCAAATCCAACTGCAAAAAATTTCTAATCAAACTTTCAACCATCTTTTGCTTAAGCACTACCAGCCTCTGATGACCGATGAACCCCCAACATCTCCAAGAGAACAGTTCACTCAGTGATGAAGCTCACTACCAGGCATGATGGAATGCAACAGACATCAGACAGCGGGAGGCAACGAGCTCGGAGAACCTCTTAATCTGACATCCTGGATTCATGAGTCTTTATGACTTTCTAAGCTTCCTCATGGCCCTTGGCCTCTTCCATGTCAGTCCCCCAACATGGAACTTCTGCCCAAAATTGACCTTTGTTTTAATTTTTATATTCATTCTGTTTTTATTCACTCTGATCTTCTTCAGGTACTGGTGATGCCATGTCCAGGCAATGCTTCCAGTATTTCCTAGAGTCTCTGTTACAGGACGAGTGGCTGATACAAACAATCTCCTCCATCCAGGAATGGTTCCATGCCATCGACAACTTGTGGCTTCAGGGAACTTTCATAGACTTCACCCCTACGGAAGTAGCTGTCTATAGCCACTGGGTTTTATTTCTGGCTTCCATGATGTCCCCAGACCTGCCCCCCGAGCATTCCTCCACTTTTCTTTCTAGGCCCCAGAACACCCCCACACAGCAGGAAGCAGCCAGATCTGACAAACGACACCCCACTTCCTAAGAAAACAAAAAGGGAGGAATGTTGGGAAAAGTATAAATGGCAGCCATACGCCAGAGAAAAACCCCAACATGGTGCCTAAGGACTTCTTCTTCCTACCTTTTTCTTTTCTGGAGTGGCGCGAAAAGTTCCCGCCCTTGTGAACTCTCCCACCAGCGCCAATTTCAAATCTCGCTGGTGGGGAACCTTTGCCCCAATGAGAACTAATTTCTGGGCTCGGGAGCTGATATCTGAAAAAAACTTGCCAATAAACGGGTTGCTGCCATTTATCTAAGCCCTACCATCTCCCCCTTAGTTCTATATAAGCACACAGCTTTTTGCAATAAAATTGGAATTCTCCCGGTGAAGTGTCTTTGCGTGGGGAATTATTTCACTCATGATCAGCAACAGGACATCCAAAGGTTCTCCAGTGCCACCTGGTCATGGGAATTTCAGAAATTTGATGGTATTTATTTAGCCATTTTTGAAGGATGAAGTTGGAGGCACTGTGGGTTTCAATTCATGCAGGAACCATTACATGGTGAGGAAGCTCATTTCAATGAAATCTCTGGAGAACTCTCACAGGCAAGGCTTCCCAAAGAGTGGCCAAATCGTCACATGAAGCCAGGATCATTGAGGTCTACAATGTGAGTTCCATGTGTGTTTAGAGTCACAACTATGGCTGCCAAGTCTTTCAGAATAAAATCATGTGATATCCTGGCTGAGATTACCAGTACTCTGTGGAAAGCCAGCCTGGCCCTCGATCTCAGTTTCCAAGGGCGATGCTCATGCGTGCCTCCTAAAATCCCAACACATTTCACGGCATTATTCTCTGAGGTCTGTTCCAGAACTCAGTCTCTAAGAGGAATCACACCAGAGTTCAAGCCCAGGTGGATCCAGTCATCTCTTCCGACCGCCACACAAATGACCACAATTAAAACCAAAACACTCCCACATGGCCCTCATCTTCTTCCATATAGACACTCATCATAACCTCTGGCTGGAGTTTTCCATGAGGGGCTCACCTCAAGAAAGTGTCAAAAATTAGCTCCTTTGACCCTCATTTGCCTAAAGTCAGGGTGGCCTGGACACCCATCCTGTGAACCAGGAGTGATCAAATAGGCCAGCTGTTAATTCTGCTTTGCATCTCCAATTTGAGGCCTACTAACTGTCAGGTATAGATTCTTTATATGATTGGGAGTCATGAGAAAACCCAGAAACCTATGGGCTAGCCTCTTCAGGGATTTGAATAACTCATTTGCCCAAAGGATCCCTATTGTCACTTGATGTGGGTCAGGAACCTTACAAATGAATGCGAGAGACTTCATTCACAATAACTGCTCTTTTGGCCATTTTGGTTTTGGATGCACACATGGGATCTCTCTTCACATCCATCAGGTGCTGAGAATCTAAGCCACAGTCTCACACAGGCCAGGAGGCTCATTCAGACACATCCCTTTCCAAAGCAATTAAGGAAAGAGCCACAGGTGATGCCCATTCATTTCCATTTCAAACTGTTTTTTTCAGGCTTCACTGAGGTACAAACCTTCCTGACATTCAGGGCAACAGAACAATTGATAAGCAAATGGCCGAAAGCAGGATTTCTCCACTGAGACTTTCTTGGTCACACTGATATCTGAGTTTTCTGAGATGCTCGCCATTCCCTTCAGCTATCCAGTACATGGCAATGTCACAGAGCTTGGAGGTGGTACATATTTTGGACACAAAACCATGAGCCTATTCTGGAGAGTGGGGAGAATTCCGGAAGGAAACAGGAATTTAGGAAGTTAGCAGGTATTGCCCATGGATAAGGCAAGCCGCAGTCCATTCATAAATTGGGCAGTATGAATGCTGGGAATCTTTCTACTATACAGGACACATCAATTGTTGCATTCTCTTTTCTAATGTCTACAACCACAGACACAGTGGGATACACAGACATAGAAACACTCACCTTGTCAAACGACTTGCTAGAAGAACTCCACTCCAAATCAAACAAACTGTCTTTCCTACTTATTCTCATATCATGAGACAAAACCACAAAATCACACCCACACCCACAAAGGCACCTCCTTCCCCCATGTAACTCTGTGACTATCCGGAGTGTCCTCTGAGTGGTGAGCCATACTATGTTCCCCTAAAATGGCATGTCCTATCTCAGATCTGGTCTCCTTGTGCTACTCTGTGAAGTTGTCAGAAGCCAGCGATGAACCACTACCTGCTTTCTCAGGAAAGGCCCCTATTCAGGGCTCTCCTGGTATTTGGCCATCCTCACATCTGTAGGTACCAAGAAGGACTGACACTCTCCTTGGTAAATCCCAAGTGAGCCCACTGGGTCTGGGACTGGATTGGCTCCGGGTGCCTGGCTTCCTGGATCCCAATTTCAGAGAGTTCCATCAACAAGGAAGTGAGGTAGATCACTTCTTCAATAACTGAATGGGGTCACTGCCTTGACAACCACTTTGTCCTAACAGTTGCTTTCAGCTGTCCCATGAGATGGAGGCTGTCCCTACTTCCTGTGACACTTTCACAAGTTAGAATGGTATATAAACCATGGGCACCCGAAAACAGCTCTCCACCTAGGACTGGTTTGGTCCTTCTTCTCTACATAAAGAAGAGAGAGGCTGATTCAGACACATCCCTTCATGCTGACCAGGTTGTTTGCCATAGAAGATGAATTTTCTCTCTCAGGTCTTCCATAGCTGCCTACATCTTCTCAAGGGATCATTTTTGCATGGACCTTTGATGTTCTCAACAGGTGGAAGATGCCCTACATTCCTGTATTGTAAGACCAATCCTGTCCCTGCTCTTCTGTAAGACCAATCCTGTCCCTTCTCTTCAATTAAGGGAACAGTATATGGTTTGGGTTAATAACATGTTCAATTTGGGTTAGGAATCTTTCTGCATGACGAATAATGGTATTGGGAAACTATGATATTTACAAGAATATATAGGTGAAATAAAAGTATGAAAACAGAAATCTAGTGAAGATATGAAGCCCAGAAAATCATTGGGCCCTTAATTGGTATACTTATCTTTGAATTATGTTTTGCAAAAATGTCTCAGATAAATCTATACAAAAGCATAGGACCTTGTACCTTTGATGATTGAATGCTGAAGAGAACATCCACTCAAAAAAGGATAGTCGGTAGGATTAGGAAGATAGTCGTTAGGTTTAGAAAGAAGAGTGTGTATAGGATTTAGACCAAAAGTGCTTAAGCAATAGGGATCCGGGTAGACAGTGAATGTAAATGTCAGCTTATGTGAAGAGTAAGTCACAATGATGAACAGGGGAAAATATGTAGGAAAGCAGATATAAGTAGAGACATTAATAAATCAGGCAAACTATAAAGTGAGAGATAGGATTAGACATTTTTAACAGGCATGAGGTTGAATATATAATCTTAGGAAGAAACAAATATGTAGTCACCAATAGGATTGACATTTGAGAGCATTAGGCAACCTGGACATGGAAGGTTTTAATAATCCATGCTCACTTTCCTTTTAGGCTTTGGTACAATCTTAAGGGTGACCTTTGCTTTTTTTGTCGAGAATATTACTGTGATATAATATATATGTAGATCAGGTGACATGAGTATTTCTTCCACCATTTTTTTGAGGAATAATTTGAAAACATATAAATTAGCATTGAGGGTAAAAAGAGGTGTACCCTGTGTCTATGAATATAGAGATATTGCATGAATAGACCATACAGTTAATAAATAATATAACTGGTTCCACTTTAAATAATGGATTGAATTGATATCTGAAAATATATAAGAAATCATATATTGATATAGAATCATTCATAACAACTAGTTATACATCTAATTGTAATCTTAGAATTATGATTTATCATGCAGAGTGTGTGAGTTTTGCTTCAAAAGTGATTATGGAAATCAAAATAATGTGTTTGGAAAGAAGTCTCATGAAAAGACCAGTCAGAAACATGGAGGAATACATGTTTTCTGAAGCAGGAAGTGATTGAAAGTGAAATAAATGCCTATAAATTTGTGAACTTGTGGATGAAATATATATCCTATAATGTGCATAAACTGAAGAATGTGCATAAACCAGTATTGAATAAGAATGAACTTCAAAATACATATCATGTCCCATAGGAATCTACTTGCATTGATGTTAAACTGGGTCAGTTACTGTAGAAATATTAGGATTTATATGCACCATTCACTGAAGTTAGTTTTCAATACTAAGAAACAAATATGTATTTCAGGTGAATGAATATTTCTGAGAATAATCTGTGATAAGTTGATTATAAATCCACATACATGAACATGAATGAATTTAGGGAGTGTATAATAAGACACATATTTTAAATATTTTGAAATATCTGGAGAGTATATATATAATAACCACACACAGACTTTAAAAAGTACCAATATATATGCCAATCGAATTACACCGTGAAATATATATCATCCACAGATCCAAAAATGTTCATTTTACTGAATATGGATTTATGTATAACATTTCTCACCTAGAAAGCTCACCCATAGGTTGAATTTTCAGTTCCAACAGCGTTTAGGAGGAGTGATCTCTTCTCACACTATGTATCTGCCAAGTCATGTAACTCACAAGAATATACGTGTGATACAAGGTAGGATTCTATATGTGCATATAAAAATACATGTGGTGAATAGACTACAGAGAAAGGGAGACAGGAATTCACATATTTGTTAACTTTAAAAACACATCTATTTCAACTAAAAATTGACTGGATTTATATCTCCTACCCTATATAATGCAAAAGGCAAGTCCAAGTATACAACATGTCAGCTCTGACCTGCTTGTATTTCTTTTCTGTTTTGGTTATTTTTCTCCATCATATTAGGATTTGTATTCAGAATCTAGTAGGGAATGTGTTAGTGTCAGGGATTCAGTATTTCAAATGTAAAATAGAAAAATGAATCCAATGTTTATGCAAATATGTGCTAAACAAAATCTTCCCACTCTCATCCAGAACAATTCCTTGACATTACCTTCACCCAAAGTAAGACACAATTAGAGGAGAAGAGTTACAAAATTTGTGAATATATATCTGGAATGGAATATGCTCAGGAGTTCACAACCTTGGAAGTGGTAGAGGAGTTTCTAATAGTATGGGACTGAGTAAACACTC